>NC_059357.1:28340329-28655329 GCF_019703515.2 Myxocyprinus asiaticus | reverse complement strand
GGGTTGTGACTCAGATAAAGACTGAGTTTTGTGACTAATTTAATCAGCTCTTAAATAGCATTAAATTATGAATTATGCATCGCTTGACTTTCAGGAAGCTTTTGAGTAAGTACTGAGTGTCACATTAAGGGTCACAAGCTTTTAAGTTTTTTTTAAAGCAAGTTATGTGAATGTATGACTTTACTTTCTTGCAATGAGGAAGTCTTGTTTAGTTTGCAGATAAAACAGGCTTTAAGCATTACTGCAGGAAGCGGAGCGATGTGTATCAATGTGAGTCCACAAAAATTGTCCATGACTCATGCTTGTACCTTTGATATACTCTGAAATATCAAAATATCTCAGTAGTATGCATAAAGCGTAGTCCATTCTAAGACATATTTTCATCATACAGTTGGAAGAACAAAGTTTGCTGTTTTTCAAACACTGAATTACTGAAATAGCATCACAGCTTTGAAAATACTTGCAAAAGATTTGCAGAGTCTCAAAGCACACACATCAAAGAATTTGATGACTTCGGCGTAACTAAAGAGACATCTCAACATTTTTGAGCAAAACATATTGTTTAAAGACTTAAATATTTGAAGACAAATCAGAAGTGTTCTGTTCTGATCATTTATTAATAATTTTGCACTGCACAGATTATTGTAATTGGAAAAAACTTCAGACTGATTAAATAGCCATGTGTCATATGCAAAGTTGTAAAGTTTTTACTCACAGACAAAAATATATTGAGAAATTGCTAAATATATGTCTTTGACGTGTAAACAGGTGTTGCTTAGATGCTGCATTTTTGCTTATAACTTCACAAAAAATAAATGGAACATAAAAATATCACATACCATTACTTAGAAGAGATGATTATCTTTAAAATGAGCCCACACATAACATAATCGGATGCACAGATCATTAGATAATCCACACGAAGCACAATGTGCACACAGCACATAATGTGCTATATTGCTAAAAACATGTAAGCTTTCCTGAATCAGATGACTTTATCAGAAATGATGTAGTATGTTGTCCAGCGTCATGGAACGTTAAACCAATCATATTAGGATTCAGATCGCTACAACCAGAGGTGAAAGTCATCCAAATATGGTCAGAGAGGATCGTTCACTCTAATTACATATGGCCACCAGAAGATGGCGCCAAGTACAAGGGGTGTAATGATCCATCGATCTAGCGATCTTAAGATGCACATTTTGAGGGGGGCCTGGATAGCTCAGTGGTAAAAACACTGGCTACCACTCCTGGAGTTCGCTAGCTCGCTATTTCGAATTCCAGGGCGTGCTGAATGACTCCAGCCAGGTCTCCTAAGTAACCAAATTGGCACAGTTGCTAGGGAGGGTAAAGTCACATGGGGTAACCTCCTCGTGGTCGCTATAATGTGGTTCGTTCTCGGTGGGGTGCGTGGTGAGTTGAGCGTGGATGCCGCAGTGGATGGCGTGAAGCAACACACTCAACAAGTCATGTAATAAGATGTGCGAGTTGACGGTCTCAGACACGGAGGCAGCTGGGATTCGTCCTCCACCACCCCGATTGAGGCGAATCACTACGCGACCACAAGGACTTAAAAGCACATTGGGAATTCCAAATTGGGAGAAAAAAAAGATGCACATTTTGACACACTAATGCCAGCCAAGTTGTACGCATTTCCATCAGGCAATGCAACAATCTTCTGATATTCATCTCACTTTAATATAAGCTAAATATGCTAAATATGCTTCTCATGTAGGACACGGATGTGCGCGAAGTGATGCCTGAAGTTGCACTGTGCTCTATCCTTGTGTGTGTGTCAACAGGGCTGCAAGCTCCGGTGACAAGATAGAGCAGAGCCGATCACATGCGCGATTAAACCAGGCTTCCCTCGATATCAAAGTGAATTTGAAGTCTGCATGAGAATTTTCTATTTTAAAGAGTTATGGAGCAATTCAGCTGTAACAAGGAGGGGAAAGGAGGAAGCGGGAAACGGCGAAATCCAACTCAAAAGGCAATTTTATTTTTCACTCAAAACTCGCTTTTCAGCGGACTTTAATAAACACACTTTCTCTGTGTTTGTGCGTGTGCAGCTCTCTCTCCCTCTCTGGCGTCTGGCTCGCTCTTAAATCCCTCTCCAACTCTCTCTGCAATGACAAGCAGCTGTTAGAGATAATCAATAACAGGTGATGATCCTTACCGTTCTCGTCTCTCGATCTCGCTCTCCATTCACAAGCCGGCACTCAACCACGCACTCACCTCCACATCAACCTTGCCAAACAGCTAAACAGCTGCAATATTCTGAACAGCGCTGATGTGGGAAAGAGAAAACAACTGCCCTGCCCCAACATCAATTACAAGACTTTTCACATCTACACATCAGTACCCTTACTAACATTTATCACAGTAAACTGTAACAGAATTGTTCAATACAACTGTGGAAGTTGCCACGAAAAAACACAGATAGCACATACTCTCCTGTTGTGGGTATGTAAGTATTTTGGATTGAAAGACTTACTTGACTGTTGTAGAGCTGACAAATTGTCACTGTAGTGCTTTCTTCATTCCACAAAGCAATGAGCTGTCATCAAACGATTGATAATCACATGTATTTGACTTTATTTTTTTGTATTATTTATTTTTCTGTATTATTTATTAAGGTAACTTTTAAGTAAAAGTAACATTTTGTTGTGGATGTCCCAATCTCTATACTGGATTTGCACTTTTCAGAGAGCTCAATAAAATATTCAAATTATATTTTGGTTGCATTTGTGAGATAAAAAAAAAAAAATTTAATTGATTGTGTAAAATAGGCACATAATATTGAAATATATACAGATCGCTGGCCCTGAATCAAATCGGAATCGTATCGCAACAGACTTTGAGGTATCCACAAACAACGGATCACTGGCTAAGATAATTGATATAAGATTGCATTGTGATGAAACTGCCGAAATACACCCCTACCAAGTACATGACACATACTCAATGATGGCTCAAATGATAAAGAATGGAACTAAATGAGATCTCTTTACTCATGCCTGCATGCTTTGGAGAGAGAGTATACCTTTACTCATTGTTGTGTAATTAGTTCTTATGTACTGTTATTATGTTTTATTTGTTTGGAGAGGCTTTTGGACACTTGGAGACATTTTTGGATACTAGAATAACTTATTTTTGTAATGCTATAACTTTTGATTGCTTTGTCGTATCAACACAACATTTTTCTCAGTTACAGGTGACATGATTGGGAACAAAACAAAAAAATTTTTGGAGCTACCTTATTTACACCCAGAGATATACTGTATAATGTTCAAATCAGAAAAAAAAAAAGATTTTTTTGGCTCAATTTTATTTTTCAGCAGTTTCTTAGGCTGGGAGTCTCAGAATTTAGCATAATTTATATCATTTAAAAAATGTGTTGCGTTTTAGCCTTTAATTTTGGGTAAGCTACTGAAGCAGGAAATCTTTAAAAGCTTCAAGGATTAAAGCAGTTGTTTTGCAAGTACTCTAATATTCTGTGATTGCTCTGTTTAGATTTCTCTTACTCTTTTGTTTCCTCTGTGCAGCTACGGTGATCACGTACAGCATTTTAAGGTGTTAAAGGACAGAGATGGCTATTACTTTGTTTGGGAGGAGGTCTTTCCTTCCTTAAATCAGCTTGTGGAGTTTTACAAGACCAACAGCATTGCAAAGGAAAGGACTGTGTTTCTCAGGGATACAGAACACACACTAAGGGTGAGAGAAAATGTACAAATACAGCTCTTTTTTTTATTTTTATTCAATTTTCTTCTGGGTTCCAATATTTTTCAAAAACACTCAAATGAATATTTCATACTATCAATCGCATGCATTTTTTCATCAAAGAGCATGAAAATATTGCCTGAAGAAAACAATGACTGCCTGTCATTTGTCTAAAACAAAGTGTAAACAATGTAAGGAAACACAAACAACATTTCTGACAGCTAAAAAACAATGATAAACATGTCTATTATAATCGTAATTGTGACGTTAAAATCGACCTACATGTGGAAAATGTAAAGGCAGTAATTGTTCTGTGGTGTCAGATTACAGCTGTGATTAACTTTTTCTGTTATTGTTTCCCAGCAGAGGCCCCATCATGCCCATGCCCTGTTTGACTTCAATCCACAGCACAACTCCCAGCTGCACTTCCTGCGGGGTGATATCATAGACCTGCTGGAGTGCTCTGATTCTCAACGCTGGAAAGGTCGATGCCGTGGACGTGTGGGCTTTTTCCCTCCTGAATATGTGCAGCCTATCTATCACTGACACCCAATGAGTATACATAACAACACTGCGTGTACATAAAGGACTTTGGAACAAGCAAACTGACCGAAACTGATTTATTCAGTCACAGTTTTTAAAAAATATTTGTGCAGTTGACACTAAGTTAAGATGACACTTTTCAGTAATTTAACTGTAGATTAAATGCCCCAAACTCTGTAGAAAAGAATGCACCTCTATATACAATAATAATCACCACATATACTGTATAGTTCAGTAGATTATAAATGCAAACAGAGATTCTGAATGCATTTCTTCAAAACATAATTATTCCTTGCACTTTGCTTGAAAATCTATTCTTTCATTCCTAAATATTGCAAATGTTTTTCTGTATATATTGTTCATTATTATTTTTTTTTTGTCTTACTCTCTTTTAATGATGTATGATGATGTAAATGTTACTATTGTGATGACAAAATGAATATAAACGTGTTTAATATCAAGCAGATATGTTGAATTTAGAATCTTTTTAGGGCCCAGTTTAGAAGAGGGCTTTCAGGAAGTATTCACCTTCCATTATTTGACATTCTGATGTGTGGCAAAGTCAAATTAAGGTATAATTACATTTAATTTTTCTCTTCTGTACAAGTAATTTTCTATAATTAAATTAAAATCTACATCTCAAAATAACTGTCTCAATATTCACCACTTATTTCAACAGAATAAATTAGGTGAGATACGTATATAACTTAATTATCTTGTAAGATTACACTAAATATGTTTATATACTTGTGTTCAATTGCTTAATTACACACACAAAAAAATACTTTCTGAGGACTGGCACACTTGTTGCCATGAAAGGCACACACGGGATAATTCTTGAGGAGCTTATCTTTCAGATACTTACTTCAAAAGTGGTTGGATATTCAAGCTTAAAAAAGGCTTTGGTTTTGTTTTGCCTATGTAACACATAAAGAAAGACAATGATGATATGTGTTATTAGGAGAAATGAGGTTGATTTAGGAATTTATTTATTTATTTTTATTAATGAGATTGTGTTTCAGATATTCAGAAGCACTGGGCACAAAAGTGTATTTGTCATGGGAATTGTATGGTGAAATGCAAAAGAATAGAGAAGTTGCATATCTTCTTCATGATGCTGACAAAGCTGCAGGCTCTCCATCAGTGTGCTCTGAAATGTTTGTAGGTAACATGCATTTTTACAGGAGAGTGGCTGGACCACCGACAGTGCTCTCCCCTCCTTTCACCCCACAGCTTTCCATGCCTGTTTGTTGTGCATTTATCAAGATTGTTATGAGCACCCTGTGCAGAAACGGCAGATTTCATGACACTTGAACAGTGCACTATGTTGGTGAAGATGCAAAAAGGTGTCTATTGCATGAATATCTGTCTGATTTTCCCCACATCAATTAATTCTTTACTACAATTTTTTTTATATTGTGTTTAGGTAAACTATATTTACTCATCTCTGGATTACTTACAGGCAGTGTTGGGTAAGTTACTCAAAAAAAAAAAAAAAGTAATTCACTACAAAATTTCTAATTACTACTCTAAAAATGAAATTAGATCTCTGACTTTATGGATTATTTCATTGAAAAGTACAACGGGGCTAAAGGCACACCTTAGTTAAAATAGCTTTATTTTCTGGTAACACAATGTATCAAGATAGAAAAAAAATACATTTCTTTTTATTGAAGATTGATAGAGCAACATACTGTAATTTGTGAGAAAATAAATAATAACGGAACGTTGTTTTGATTAAAATTCAGTTTTTAAAAAAGGTGGCGTAGGGTACACTTGTGGTAAAAGTTCCCCAGGGGGGTTACAGTGATATTTAGTTTTAGTGCAAAATTTGTCAATTAATGCCAATGTTGAGACAGCAAGATGCACTGTAAAATCTAATTAGTTGACCTTACGAGGCAATCGGTTTGCATGCTTTTTCAAAGTAAACATACTTATTTGGCTCAAGTAAACTGAACTTAATTTTTTTAAGCAATGTTAACTAGTTACAAGTAAGCTTAACTCATCAATGATTAAATTATCGTTGCTTTTATTTAATAATTTAAATTGGGTTATAACATGTCATATGGAAAGGTATGAGGAATAAGGGAAATTATGACTAGACTCTCAGTTAGCCATATGGCACACTGGACTTTACTCAGTACTTCATAGTGCACATAAATCTGCCCTTTATAAAGTACAGTTGAGTAAAGAAGAATGGCTTAAACTAAACAGGCTCCAATTTCACCAGTGGTAATACTAATCACCCTCATGGTGACTTCACAATCTCAGTTATCAACTAGCTACAACAAAACAACAACAATAGTCATAAGAATTAAAACTAAATACATTTTAAAATAAAAAACTATAATTTGACCAAACAAACATAATTTATTCAAGCGCAAGGGTTTATGGGTATTCCACACAGCCGCAGTTTTGTACTTGGTAATTTTAAGTTAGTAGTACTCAAAGCCACATTTGAAAGAACTTATGTATTTGAGTTATGATTCCAAAATGTGAAATTTCAAGTAATGTTTAATTAAGACCACTTAAATGTTTTTATTAATGACAACTTTATTTAAATTTAGAGTGTAACTGTAACTTAATTTAAACTAGTAAGAATAGTAAAAATGTAAGATTAAGTTGAGTAAACTATTTTTTATAAATTTGAGATTACTATTAGTGTTTACAGTGTGCTTTTTTGAGTAAAAAATTAAGATAATGCTATTCACATTAACCTCTTAAGAAAAGCGTGCACAATTTCCTGTTAATTTTAAACACATTAGGCATTTTATAACACCTCAAGTATTCTATAAACAAATTAATCTCCATTGTAATTGGACCAGTCAGTGTGATATGCAATATGTTTTATGTCCCTGCAACAGGGGAGCTTTTTACCCCAAATACTGTCCTTTCATGTATTAGACAGTTATTACAATGATGTCATGGATCAGGAAAAGTTTGCAGTGTATAGTGACAAACAGGTGTTTAGGAAAGTGATGTGGTAGTTTTTATTGCTATTTAGTGTTTTGGGAGAAAATCAAAATGTGCCTTTGCCCCGTTGTACCCTACTTTCTAAAACACTTTCCACAGAAAAGCTTTTGTTTTTCCACTCAACGAATTGTCTCCTCCTCGTTCATTGACTCGTTAGGAGGGGCATGCTGCTCAGCTGTCACAAAATACAAACAGATGTATAAATTACCGCAATTCATGTTTTTAATGTATTCTACATATATAGGCTAATATTCATTTAGAAATATTAAGTAATTCAAAGTAATTAACTTAACTGAAAGTCAGTAACTATGATCCGATTACAAGAATTTGAAATGTAATGCGCTACTCTACTTTTAGTACTAAATTAAATTACAGTAATTCATTCTTTTGCTAAGCAATTCAGCTAATAGGAAGCAAGTATAATCAAAATGGAAAACCATTTATTTTGCTTAAAAAGGGAAGGTGAGCATGTGAAACATATTGTGTCTTCAGTGATGACATATTGCCTGTGCTCCAAGTGTTCAGAAGAGGAAAGTAAGTTATAGGGGGGTTGAACAACATAAATAAAACCCTAAGTGATGTTTGCCTTATGATGTAGCATCACTAATAATTAGTATGACTAGTGACACTCAAGTGAGATAACAGCATAAAGATTGTGGTTTCTATTGCCATTGGGTGAGTGTGAGTCACATGACTGAGGTGTGCAGTTTACCTGTTCTTCCATATGCACGCAACACCCTCATAAATAAATACTCATTACAGCTCCAGACAGACGAACAGAAGCGCGTGAAACTGACTCTTTCATTATAGCTACCTGAGCTATTTGTATTGTTTTTAATTAGCCTACTTAGACTATCTTGTAAGTACAATTGAAACAATGGAATGACACTTCTAAAATTCCGAAGCAAATCGATTTTTTTTTTTTTTTTTAATGTACTTAAATATACTTTTAGGCTCGAGTAATGGCACGGTCACAGGTTCAGTGCCTTGATGACAATCACATCAACTTTCGCACTAATGACTCCAAGCCAGACTTCTTCTACAGCGAGGACCAAAGACTCGCGCTGGAGACACTCATACAAAGCGGACGGGACGCCTTTGAGGATCACATTAAAACCAACAACATTCGCTGTTTTCTATCGGACCTTGAACTTGAGAGGATTCTTAACACTGTGGAAGCGTATTGCCCGGGTTCCCCTGAAAATAATGCTGAACTTAACGGACACAGTGATGAGGAAGAGTTTTCTCTCCAGTACTGGCCGGACCGATCAGACTGTCCTATCCCACAGCTGGATATCGGGTGGCCAGACTGGACGTCCTACCGTGGCGTAACCCGTGTTCAAGTGTACACTCAACCCCCTTATGAGGGTCAATCACATATTAAAGAAGTCGTTAGGAAGATGATAGCCCAAGCACATAAGGTAAGGAAGTCAAGAGATAACTGTTCACTGGATATGTGGTGAATCACCTGTTGTGAGTAGGAACCTGCACTGAAATAAAAGTGCTTAATGTGGTAACATCTAAATTAAATGGTTTTATTGACGTCAAATGTATTATTTAACATCACTTAATCAACCTGAATACATTAGGCTACACCAACAAAATACATTTTAAGGATTAGATCAAGTAGAAATAGCTCCAAAGGTAAAAATGGAAGGTTATCACTTTTTACAGTGTGTAGTGTGTACTGTTTTGGTCAAAGTCCAATGAACATATACATTCGTGTTTGTGTGTCTCAGCTTATAAAATAGTATGATATATATATATATATATATATATATACATACACACAGGTGCATCTCAATAAATTAGAATGTCATGGAAAAGTTCATTTATTTCAGTAATTCAACTCAAATTGTGAAACTTGTGTATTAAATAAATTCAATGCACACAGACTGAAGTAGTTTAAGTCTTTGGTTCTTTTAATTGTGATGATTTTGCTCACATGTAACAAAAACCCACCAATTCACTATCTCAAAAAATTAGAATACATCATAAGACTAAAAAAAATTAGAATACATCATAATGGCCTTCTGGAAAGTATGTTAATTTACTGTATATGTACTCAATACTTGGTAGGGGCTCCTTTTGCTTTAATTACTGCCTCAATTCGGCATGGCATGGAGGTGATCAGTTTGTGGCACTGCTGAGGTGGTATGGAAGCCCAGGTTTCTTTGACAGTGGCCTTCAGCTCATCTGAATTTTTTGGTCTCTTGTTTCTCATTTTCCTCTTGACAATACCCCATAGATTCTCTATGGGGTTCAGGTCTGGTGAGTTTGCTGGGCAGTCAAGCACACCAACACCATGGTCATTTAACCAACTTTTGGTGCTTTTGGCAGTGTGGGCTGGTGCCAAATCCTGCTGGAAAATGGAATCAGCATCTTTAAAAAGCTGGTC
Organism: Myxocyprinus asiaticus; assembly: GCF_019703515.2. NCBI lineage: Eukaryota > Metazoa > Chordata > Actinopteri > Cypriniformes > Catostomidae > Myxocyprinus > Myxocyprinus asiaticus. Next base: position 28,645,695 of record NC_059357.1, on the reverse strand, counting down.
AGCAGAAGGAAGCATGAAGTGCTCCAAAATTTCTTGGTAAACGGGTGCAGTGACTTTGGTTTTCAAAAAACACAATGGACCAACACCAGCAGATGACATTGCACCCCAAATCATCACAGACTGTGGAAACTTAACACTGGACTTCAAGCAACTTGGGCTATGAGCTTCTCCACCCTTCCTCCAGACTCTAGGACCTTGGTTTCCAAATGAAATACAAAACTTGCTCTCATCTGAAAAGAGGACTTTGGACCACTGGGCAACAGTCCAGTTTTTCTTCTCCTTAGCCCAGGTAAGATGCCTCTGATGTTGTCTGTGGTTCAGGAGTGGCTTAACAAGAGGAATACGACAACTGTAGCCAAATTCCTTGACACGTCTGTGTGTGGTGGCTCTTGATGCCTTGACCCCAGCCTCAGTCCATTCCTTGTGAAGTTCACCCAAATTCTTGAATCGATTTTGCTTGACAATCCTCATAAGGCTGCGGTTCTCTCGGTTGGTTGTGCATCTTTTTCTTCCACACTTTTTCCTTCCACTCAACTTTCTGTTAACATGCTTGGATTCAGCACTCTGTGAACAGCCAGCTTCTTTGGCAATGAATGTTTGTGGCTTACCCTCATTGTGAAGGGTGTCAATGATTGTCTTCTGGACAACTGTCAGATCAGCAGTCTTCCCCATGATTGTGTAGCCTAGTGAACCAAACTGAGAGACCATTTTGAAGGCTCAGGGAACCTTTGCAGGTGTTTTGAGTTGATTAGCTGATTGGCATGTCACCATACTCTAATTTTTTGAGATAGTGAATTGGTGGGTTTTTGTTAAATGTGAGCCAAAATCATCACAATTAAAAGAACCAAAGACTTAAACTACTTCAGTCTGTGTGCATTGAATTTATTTAATACACGAGTTTCACAATTTGAGTTGAATTACTGAAATAAATGAACTTTTCCACAACATTCTAATTTATTGAGATGCACCTGTATATATATATATATATATCATACTATTTTATATATATCATACTATATATATATATATATATATATATATATATATATATATATATATATATATATATATATTTTTTTTTTTTTTTTTTTTTTTTTTTTTTGTCAGTAGTCAGTAGGATCTGTCTAATAGGGTGGTTAAACAGTCAAGACACAATTGACAAACTGTGCCTAATTTGACCTTACTTAAATTGAGTTTAGTGATAAATAGACATGATGTGGAATTGGGGTGGAGGATGTATGCCAGAAGAATTGTCGCAGCAGTGATGTGAGCAGTGATATTATGGAAAGTTAGATGGGCATTGAAAGTCATGGCAAAACATAAGGCAGCTGGAACAAATGGAACACCAGTTGAGGTATTCAGAACAGAAGACTGTTTTTCAGCAGACATGGAAGAAGATGCAATGGCCAAAAGAATGTAAGAGACCTATATTAGTACCTATCCCAAAGAAGAGGCATGAAGGACTGTTCAAACTACCACGCAACAGCCAGCAAGATCATGTTAAAAATCATACAAGCAAGAATACAACCATACATGGTATGAGAATTGCCAGATGTGCAAGTTGGATTTAGAAAGGGAAGAGGAACACATGATCAGATTTTTTTTTAGAATGACATCTATTTCTGATTTATTGACTACACCAAGGCCTTTGACTGTGTCGACCACGGAAAGCTGTGGAATATACTCAAAGACATATGGGTGCCAAACCTTCTAATCAAACTAATGAACCTAGGTGGTTACAGCTCGACTTATGCCCGCCTATTGTTGCACATTTCTAATAAAAAGGGGCTTACAAGGAGATAACATGGTTGATGTTTATTCCATCTGATCCATTTACATACAAAACAACGCTCAGACCGTCGCTCATAATTTTCCCCCCAGGTGTTAAACTACATATGCTCGTTTCAATTGCAACTTATAGGACCCCAGGCACAGCCTAGCTGGCTATCTAATGCCTAATGACATGTAGGTACATTGTTTTAATTAAAAAAAATTTTTTTTAACATATAAATAGCTAAAACCCATTACATTGTAGCGAACATAGATCGTTCTATTGTATACTTTAATATTCAATGGGTAGAAATTTCTGCCTCTACCAGAAGGATGACATCTCGACTAGTCGAATTCGACTTGACTAATTTGTTCAATTAGTCGACTATTAAAAATCAGTAGTTGTGCAACCCCTAGTTCTGAGTTGCAAAAGGCATCCAACAAGGCTGTATCCTGTCACCGTACTTTTTCAACCTTTACGCTGAACATATAGTACAAAAATCTGAACTTGACGATGTTTAAAGTAGAATAAAAATTGGAGGGATAAAAATCAGCAACCTGCGGTATGCAGACGACACAACTCTAATTGCAGGAATTGCAGAAGATCTCAAAGCAATGATTGTCAAGATCAAATAAAATAGTGCTGCAGCCGAACTAAAACTGACAGTAAAACAGATTAAAATCATGTCAACAGGAACCTTGCAAAGCCTCAGAATTGACGATGAAGAACTAGAGACCATCAAAGATTTAATTTTTCTGGGATCTCAGGTAAGTCAAGATGGCAGATGCGGTAATAAAATCAGAAGACGACTATACTCCTAGGAAGGAAAGCAATTATAAGCCTGGACAAACTGATGAAGTGCAAAGACATTTTGTGGACAACAAAGATATGAATCATCAAGGAAATGGTATTTTCTGTAATGATGTATGGATGCTAAAGTTGGACATTCAAGAACAATAATCATCGAAAAATGGACTCCTTCGAACTTTGGTGTTGGTGGAGGCTTTGGTGCATTCCTTGGACTACCAGAAGAACAAACCAATCAATACCAAAATTAAGCTAGAACATTAGCTGGAATCATTTTTGACCAAACTGTAGCTCACATATTTCGAACACATAATGAGGAGAGAAGAATATTTGGAAAAAAACATCAAGCTTAGGATGATGGAAGGAAAACTGAGAAGAGGAATACCAAGATCGATGTGGTTAAAGAACGATATGAACAGGAGTTTCGAAGACCTAAAGAATGCAATCGAGACAGTTGGAGAAACTTTATCCTTCAGATCACCAAGAGTTGGACATGACTGAATGGATATAAAACAACAACTTCAGCGTTATGATTTGTCAGAATTTATGAGCATGGTCCTCCCAAACTTTGTTTAGAAACTCCATTTAAAATGCATCCTAGGTGGATTCCTCATGAAGTTTGTTAAGAGAATTTCCAGCGTGTACAGAGCTGTAACATAGGGCAAAGGTGACAAAGTGGCTTCTTTGAAGAAGCTCAAATATAAAATTGTTTTGATTTGTTTAACTTTCCATATTTCCATTTCTGTTGATTCATTCATAAATTCTCAAGTCCTTCCAATATCCCATGTTTTTTTTTTTTTTTTATCTGCTGTTTAATTGACTTTTTTTTTAGGATTTCCAGTCTTTCATTATGTGCATTTCTATTTAAACAAATGATCAAAATATGTACAAAAAAGTGCAAATATTACACAGTGCAATTAATTTTGCCACAGTTCTTGTGTTACCATTGACCCTTTTCCCTTTGCAGGTCATTGCAATTGTCATGGACTTGTTTACGGATATTGACATCTTCAAAGATCTCTTGGATGCAAACTACAAGCGGAAGGTTGCTGTGTACATTATGCTAGAGCGCACTGGAGTAGAGCACTTCCTGAGAATGTGTGAGAAAGCTGGCATGCACACAGGACATCTCAAGGTACAGTATGTCACATTTAATATTACAAATTCACAAGACCTACAAAAACAGATTAAGCTCAATTATTTATTAGTTAAGGGGAAACATCAAATCATTATACACCTGCAGTGCTCGAAGTGGAATGAAATCGGTGCTGATGTACTGGAATGTAATTGGTGTACTCCTTCCCTGAACATCAAAAATTGTAATGTTCCAAACAGCCGCAAGGCTTTTACTTTACACTCTTGTTTTCAAACCCCGACAGACTTGATGCTAGATAGATAAATAGTTTTGCAACATATTTTTGACATTACAAGGAATCGTTGACAGTCAAGGTAAGGGATTTGTTAACGAATGATTAATTAATATATATAGTGTACACCGATCAGCCACAACATTAAAACCACCTGCCTAATATTGTGTAGGTCCCCCTCGTGCCGCCAAAACAGCGGCAACCAGCATCTCAGAATAGCATTCTGATGGATGATGTGAACATTAACTGAAGCTCCTGACCCATATCTCCATGATTTTATGCACAGCAGTTACACAATTGGCTGATTAGATAATCGCATGGATGATTGTTGGTGCCAGACGGGCTGGTTTGAGTATTTCTGTAACTGCTGATCTCCTGGGATTTTCATGCACAACAGTCTCTAGAATTTACTCAGAATGGTGCCAAAAAACCAAAAACATCTAGTGTGCAGCAGTTCTGTGGATGGAAACACCTTGTTTATGAGAGAGGTCAACAGAGAATGTCCAGACTGGTTCGAACTGACAAAGTCTACGGTAACTCAGATAACCGCTCTGTTCAATTGTGGTGAGAAGAATATCATCTCAGAATACTATTCTGAGATGCGGGTTGGCACTGTTTTGGCGGCACGAGGGGAACCTATACAATATTAGGCAGGTGGTTTTAATGTTGTGGCTGATCGGTGTATATTCAATTAAATTAAATAGCACATATAACAATGTTTTACCACAATCCATTTGAATGTTCTGTTACTATGTGTATCAGTTTACTTAATGTCAGAGTGTATATGGAGACAGGTTAACTTCTACAATGCCATTTTCCATTGATGTAGCAGAGTCTAAGAAACATTATAAGCTTTCTTTACCACATATAAAAGGTACCACAAACAGTTGGTCAACTTATCTTGGGTCATGGACTTCATCTATGGATTTCATCCTTATTACATCAACATGGTACACATAGAATTACCAGTTTGCAGAAAAAAAATTAGTTTCTCATTCCACAGTCATTTTAAAAATACATTTTGAAAACACAGTTAGAGGACAGAAATATTTTTGTCATATCCACATGCCATTTTGTACTGATTTTTTTATACTGAATTTTACAACCAGAAAACGAAATAACAAGACGACTTTCTTTCACTTTCTATATGCACATTAGCCAATCATGCTGAACTCTATTTTTCATTGTATTTCCTTTAGAATTTGAGAGTGCGCAGCATCAGAGGGGCAGAATTTTTCAGTCGGTCCTCAAAGCGAGTGTGCGGAAGCCAAAATCAGAAGTTCATGTTTATTGACGGAGACAAAGCTGTCTCAGGGTCATATAGGTAAGTCTGGTTAACCCAGTCTAACAAGGTTATGCCTAACCTAATTTCCTGTTGTAGTTAATAAATACACCCATGATTTACATTTTAAATAAATAAATACATAAAAATAATACAAATAATTATTATTTATGTTCTTTAGTATTTATAATAAAACATTAAACGCACTGTTATTTAATTATTAATAGTAATGTATTATTATTATTAATATTATTATAAACATTTAAAACAACATGTTTTTTTTTCTTTCAGTTTCACATGGACTGCCTCCAGGCTGGACAGAAACCTCATCACTGTGATCACAGGTCACGCAGTCGACACATTTGACAGATTGTTTCAAGACATGTATGTGATGTCTAATGAGGTGTGCCTAAGCAAAATTAATTTGAGCAGTGAGCCTGAACCTGAGTTCCTATCTCAGACAGTACCCACTCCATTTCCCTTAGCCACTATGGCTCTCAAATTCATTAACCCTAAATACTCTCTGGTCTGTGCCGTCACCACCAATGGACCTGTATCTGACCAGACGAGTGCCCAGAACGGCACCACCAAGAATCAGATGGAAGCCATCAGTCAAACCAAAGATACACCACTGCTGCTACCAGTTCACCCGGGACTGCACAAACTGGAAAAGGCAAACATGATCCATTATCTGCCAACCTGGCCTGATCCTGAGCCACCGAGTGATGTCATTGGTTTCATTAACATAAGGGACTCCAACAAGCCATTGCAAGCTCACCTTATGCGTTCAGAGCTCTTTGAAGTCTCTCAAGCCATCCGATTCAAGGAACCTTTTCATGAGCCAAAAAAGCCTTTATGTGTGAGTGCTTGTCCCAGTCCCATATCCCAAACCCCCTCTGATCCTGAAGCTCCAGCTCAGAAGCAAGTGCATACAGAACCCCAGAGTAGGTCAGAGGAAACACAGAAGCATTCTAAACATTTTGATCAAAATCAACATCAAAACACTAGCCAGAGCGAGGATCTTATCTTGCCTCTACAATCTCCAAAGCCTGAAAAGGTGCATGTGCTTACCTGTTATAAAGAAGATAAAGAAGCCCCATTTGTGACAAATAAAGAGCTGAGCTCTTTTCCTAATTCAATTTTCTCTTCTGCTAAAGATGATAAAGTCTCAGATACAAAGCAGACCCTGGATACTCCACAATCTCTGAAATATCCTGCCCTAAACCCAAACCATTTTGACTTGAAATTATCATTACCAGTATCTAATACAACTCAATGTGATTCATTTGCACACCTAGAAAGTATTACTGTTCAACAAACCTTAAATGACAAAGTCATTTTTGATATTGCCACCGAGGACCACGGAGATACAAAACCAGAGTTAGAGATAAATGAAATACACCAAAACTGGAATGATACACAGATTTCTATCTGTGACTCAACCTTCTCCTCATTGTCTGTTGAATACTTTGAGTGTTTTGGCCCTATAGCTGACTCAAAGTCTGAAGGAGACCTGGAATCTCTACGTAATCAGATCAAAAACATTAATCAAGACCAGGAATTGCCTTGTTCGAATTCCATGTCAGCTCAAGACAGTAAAGTCTGCTCAGATGATAAATTAACCTTGATTATTCCAAAACTTTTGAAAACCTTCTCATCAAAAGAGTTTAACACTACAATCCCAACTTCACCTTCCAAAACCACCTCTGACCAAGCAAGTTTAAGTGACTACTATTGCGCACAGACTTCTAACGGTGGTTTCAACTTCTCTTCAACTTCTGAGGAATACTTTGAGTGTAGTGACATGGTGGGTTTTGAGTCAGAGTTTGATGGGATGATTCATGAGATGGAACCAAGCTTACTTCTCATTGAGGAGGACTTGAACATTAATGCACTAAATGACATGGTCAGCGACTCCATGTCCTCTGTATCACTGCAAATACAGAAGCTGTCGGAAATGACCATACAGAAAGCTGAGAAACAGTACAACTCTGAATCAAGCTATCAGAACATGAAAAGTCAGTCTGGATCACAAGAACAGTCTGAAGTCCCACACATAATACAGACTCACATAACTTACAACAACTCAGAGACAGAGAACTTGAGGATAGTTTTACAATCTAAAGATAATACTCAAGCTCAACTGAATGAGAAAGTTCACAGACATCAAACACAAGGGCCTGAAGTTAAATCAGGGCCAATACTAGAGAGTGAGTCTCCATGTAAATCTTTGCCAGAACATGAGATAAATACACCTGAGATGTTAGAGATACTGTCTGAAGGACAATCTGTACTGTTAGCTGAGAAAACTGAAAAAACGCCACTACAGGACTCACAGCCCCACGAATGCCTGGATATGATGTGTGCTTCCATCCGCAAACCTTTAGAAGTGAATGTTGTCAGCAAATCGTCTTCAACCACAGACAGTGAATCTGTCCAGAGCTCAACTTTGCAGGATAAAGCAGCTTTAACTTCTGTAATCCCAGAGAAGACAGCTGTGACAAAGTCTGTAGAGTCACATAAGAGTGAGGAACTGCAAAACTCATTGGCTGATTTACATTCTGGATCAAATCATTCACCCAGCCTTGAGGAAGCTGAGAAAAAGTGCAACTCTGAGCCAAGCAATCAGAACATGAAAGCAGTTGATGAACCTAAAATGCAGTCTAGATCACATAAACAGGCTGAAATTCAACACACAATAATGGCTCACAGTCACTTGGAGGCAGACTCTCAAGTAGTTTTTGGGTCTGAAGATGATACTCAATTGGATGAGAATGTTCAAAGACATCAAACACAAGAGCCTGAAATTAAATCAGGGCTAATAGTAGAGAGTGAGTCGCTCTGTAGCTCTGTGCCAGAAAAGATAAATACACCTCGGAAGGTATTAGTGAAACAGGCCAAAGGACAGTTAGCTGAGAAAACTGAAAAAACACCAATGCAGCACTTACAGTTTGGGGTACGACACTCAACACTGCAGGATGTAACCCCTGCAGTAACAGAGAAAATAGTGGTGACAAAGTCCATAGAGTTGCATAAGAACATTGATGAACTGCAAAAGTCATTGGCTGATTTAGATTCTGGATCAAATCATTCACACAACCTCAAATCTTCAGACCAGGTCAATGAAGACTTAAGGTTGCAAAAGGGTGAGGTCAGCCATCAAACAGTGTTTAAGAGAAAATGTGTGGAAAACAGTCCAATAGAAGACTCTCTGAAAATGCCCACACAGTTTGAATCAGTTGAGCTGTTGATAGTAGAGGAGTCTGATATCCAAGAGACCTCCATCACTAAAAACCATTGTGATAACAAAAGAACAAGAGCTGCACTGAGCAAACAAACAAGACTGAGCAAAACTGAGCCTACAGAGCTTAAGATAATCAATAATGGAAAGCAAATAGAGAATAAGCTAGATCATGATCGTTACAGTAAGTTTGGAAAGAAAACTTGTCACCCAACAGCTCTGGTTGAGGAGAAGCAAGAAGGGGAGCATATTTTTGCAAATCAAGTAAAAAAGAACCTGCCAGAGGCAAAACCCAAGCTGGAGTGTCCAGTTAGGAAGGTAAGAGTTAATCACTATACCAGGCAGAAAGACTAGCTTAAAAACAATTTAAAAACTAGTGTGAGGGAAAATGTTACTAATTATTTTCATTTCTTGATCCTAGCAACCACGTCAAGCATCAACCCGAATTCCTATTCAAAGACAAGCCAGAGGAGGCTTAGCTAAATTACCCATCACCAAACCAGACAGTAGCAATCGCTCACTTAGGCCTCCAGCCCCTAAAGCTGGAACACACCAAAACTCACCTGGAAAACCTCTGGGGCAGAATAAGCCTAGCATTACCGCTTCTCCATCTCCTAAAAAATTGTCCACAGGAGGAACCGCTACATTTAGGTCAACGCACATGCAGCAAAGACCCCCTTGGACAGTCAGCACATCAATAGGTCCCATCTCTCCCCCAAAACAGCCTCAGGTCAAGCTGAATAAACCTAAGATCAGGCAATCAGATGAGGCAAGCTCCAAGATACATTCTGCATCCACAACAAAGCGTAGTTGTTCGTCTTTTGGAATTTAGCTTCCAAGACAAATAACTTGAAGCAGACATTTAAAAAAAAAAACTCCTCCATGCAACTAGAAAAAGGCAACTTGGAATAAAAAGAGACAAAGTTTACAGCTGTTAGATGGCATGTCAAGTGAAAAAAAATTCAACTGTAAAAAAATGCATCTCGACACACCTGCATTCTGTTATATTCAGTGTGCTGCGTCTAGGTTATTGCAAAAATGCATTTGATCCGAACAGACTCTTTATCAAAATCAAACTATTTGATTTTCATGTTGCATATTTATTTCAGTGAGTGCAACAAATGTAATGATGTGCAATAGAAAACAGTACTTAGTAATGGTACTTTTTTTTTGTTTTTGTTTGAAATTGTTTTATGGAGCTAAAGTCACAGACCTACATTATATGTTTTTTCCCATTTAGCTAATGGCAGAATTGTGCCCTCCCATAATGCAGCAAATGAAACATGGGTTTTCCCTGCACAAACAGGTTTTATTTTTACTTCAACAAAATGTTGCATGTAAATTATTGGCACAAACAGCTGTATGATTGTCCCTAAAGCTATTTATATGTAAAGCTTCTATTTCCTCATTCAGCTTAATGGAAATAAAATTATGGATCTCATTAAATCATCACAGCTCACGCATGATCTATTATGTCATCTACATAACATTATTTTATGGCTCGTGCCCCAGGTTGCTGCTGGTCATATTTTGAAGATGTTTTGCAATCAATAAAGAGTGTGGCTTTGATAGTCAAGCTGACAACTGAAAATGTTTTTTCAGCTGACTGCACATTTGTCTAGACATACTGTACTGTAGTGCTACAAAGAGGTTATAAAGTCATAATTCCCAGAAGCTTTGTACTGTGTTTTACATGGAAGTTAGATTAGTAATCTGCATGTCTCTCCAACATGTCTGCATCAGTTTTATGCTTACAGAGCAGGCAAATAAGAGTCATATCAGCAGTAGCAAGAAAATTCATAGCACATAGTCAATGCGACAATGAGGTAACTTACAATGTCACTATAGAAATGAGAACATCACCAAACCTCCTGACCAATTTTGTTCATACTGTGTTCCAGCCAGTTTAACGTGTACTTGACATTATACTCTGGAACTGATTCAGAACAATATTTATTAGAGAAACAGGTCGAAAGAAATTCGAGAAATGATGAGGAAAAAGGTGATTGAAATACAGCAGTCTGGGAAGGGTTACAAAGCTGTTTCAAAGGCTCTGGGACACCAAAGAACCATTGAGAGCCATTATCTCTAAATGGAGAAAACTTGGCACAGTAGTGAACCTTCCCAGAAGTGGTCGACCTTCCAAAATTCCTCTAAGAGCACAGCAACGACTCATCCAGGAAGTCACAAAAAAGCCAAGGGCAACATCCAAGGAACTGCAGGCCTCTCTCACATCAATAAAGGTCACTGTTCATGACTCCACTATCAGAAAGACTAAAGCAATTCTGCAAAATTTCACCACAGCGTTGTGAAAGTCTGATCTCCAGTTATCGGAAGAGTTTGGTTGCAATTGTTGCTGCTAAAGGTGGAACAGTCGGCTATTAAGTTTAAGGGGGCACATGGGTTATATAGGTGTTGGATAACTTTTTTGCTTCAATAAAAAATATATAAACTCAGCAAAAAAAGGGCTGTCTTTTAGGACACTGTATTTTAAAGATAATTTTGTAAAAATCCAAATAATTTTACAGATCTTTATTGTAAAGGGTTTAAACAATGTTTTCCATGCTTGTTCAATGAACCATAAACAATTAATGAACATGCACCTGTGGAAAGGTCATTAAGACACTAACAGCTTACAGACGGTAGGCAATTAAGGTCACAGTTATAGAAACTTAGGACACTAAAGAGACCTTTCTACTGACTCTGAAAAACACCAAAAGAAAGATGCCCAGGGTCTCTGCTCATCTGCGTGAACGTGCCTTAGACATGCTGCATGGAGGCATGAGGACTGGAGATGTGGCCAGGGCAATTAATTGCAATGTCCGTACTGTGAGACGCCTAAGACAGCGCTACAGGGAGACAGGAAGGGCAGCTGATCGTCCTCGCAGTGGCAGACCACGTGTAAAAACACCTGCACAGGATCGGTACATCCGAATATCACACTTGTGGGACAAGTACAGGATGGCAACAACAACTGCCTGAGTTACACCAGGAATGCACAATCCCTCCATCAGTGCTCAGACTGTCCGGCTGAGAGAGGCTGGACTGAGGGCTTGTAGGATTGTTGTAAGGCAGGTCCTTACCAGACATCACCGGCAACAACATCGCCTATGGGCACAAACCCACCTTCGATGGCCCAGACAGGACTGGCAAAAAGTGCTCTTCACTGACGAGTCGCGGTTTTGTCTCACATGGGGTGATGGTCGGACTCGTGTTTATCGTCGAAGGAATGAGCGTTACACTGAGGCCTGTACTCTGGAGCGGGATCGATTTGGAGGTGGAGTGTCCGTCATGGTCTGGGGTGGTGTGTCACAGAATCATCGGACTGAGCTTGTTGTCATTGCAGGCCATCTCAACACTGTGCGTTACAGGGAAGACATCCTCCTCCCTCATGTGGTACCCTTCCTGCAGGATCATCCTGACATGACCCTCCAGCATGACAATGCCACCAGCCATACAGCTCGTTCTGTGCGTGATTTCCTGCAAGACAAGAATGTCAGTGTTCTGCCACGTCCAGCGAAGAGCCCGGATTTCAATCCCATTGAGCACGTCTGGGACCTGTTGGATCGGAGGGTGAGGGCTAGGGCCATTCCCCCCAGAAATGTCTGGGAATTTGCAAGTGCCTTAGTGGAAGAGTGGGGTAACATCTCACAGCAAGAACTGGCAAATCTGGTGCAGTCCATGAGGAGGAGATGCACTGCAGTACTTAATGCAGCTGGTGGCATAACCCTAACTCAAACCCTAACCCACCAGATACTGACTGTTACTTTTGATTTTACATACATTTCTTTTTTTGCTGAGTTTATATTTGAAAACTGTATTTTGTGTTTAATCACATTGCCTTTGTTTTATGTTATATCTTGTTTGAAGATCTAAAACAATTTAGTATGACAAATACACAAAAACAGAAGAAATTAGGAAGAGGGCAAATACTTTTTCACAGAACTGTAGGTCCTTTGACATGTAAGCTGTAACGGTTTCACGGAGGCTCTACGAGAGTTTTCTCTCTGAAACCCTCCTCCTCCCCAGCAAAACTTGTCTATATCTGTTTCACAGGGATTGTATGTATTTCTTGTGCAGTAGCAGCCTGTCTTACATGCAGATGCAGCATATCTTATTTATGTCTGAATGTGCAGCAGTAGCATGTCTATGTTGCTGCATTAGCAAATCTTTGTACTTCTTTAACAGCAGCAGCAGCGTAAGCAAATCTAATCTGCCAAAAAACAAATTAACCAATCAATTTACAGAGCTTTCTTGACTAAACTGTATTTATATAACCAATTTATTTTGCATTCAAATTGGGTTAATAATACCAACAAATACATGTATTTAGTTTTGTTAACTACAGTATAACAAAGTTTCGAGTCTCTTAAAACTGGATTTCAACAATCATTTGTGGACAACAAAAGACAGGTCACATTTTCACTTGAAACACCAAATAAAGAATTACAGAACCATTTCAGACTAAGCAGCACTGTTTTAAAAATATTTGTCTGAATAGTAATTCCTGAAAAAGAAATACCAGAATGTAACTTCCCTATGAAACTAGCTGAAAGATTGCTAAAGATGGGTCATAAATATTAAGCTTTGAGGAATGGTACTTTCCAGGACATAAGTCTTTGCCATTTCTGCGTCAGACTCTCAAAGCATGAATTTAAGTAAACTGAACCCTGCAAAATGCTCGAATCATTATGTAAGAACAGAATTAATCATCTATTTCAGTGCATCTTACCTGTTTTTCTTTGAAATCAGAAAAACATGAAATTAATAAAACTGCTAAATACTATACAATCTATGTAAAATGTTACAACAAAGATTTATTTTGGTTTTCCTCCACAGACTCGCAACCTTTTTGTTTTCTTTACTGTTTGACAAAACCAGATGAGAACAGTATACCAATCCAACAAGGAAATATTGGATAACAGAGCACAGACTACTGCATAGTCAATCAAGTTCACCAGTGTCAGTGTAAGGGGTTTGGTGAAGGATTGAGTGCCCTCTGGCTGATTTGTGGTAAATTTTGAAGCAAGCATGGATCAATCAGAATGGAAATTGTTCTGAAAAGCCAGTGAACACTGTAATGTCACAAACATGTTTTTGAACTGTATTTTGAAATGGCATAGCATGGTACTCAAATTTATTGTTAATCAACACATCAAACCCGATAAATGGGAGGATAATTAGTTTATGCATACAAAAATCATGCATCAGATACTCTTGAAATTGTTTATTCATAGTCATTGTCAAGTGCTGTAAATAAATACAAAAGCCTGAAATATTAGTTACAAAACAAAAACCCTGCATTTCACTTGAAAATAAGAAGTCACGTTTTCAGAGACAAAATATTGAGAAATGTTGGATGCTATGGCCAAACATTTATGATGCTCACATAGTCTCATTACTGGCAAAAAATAAATAAGTGCTCATGTTAAAGTATTAGTAGAGCAATTTAGCAGGAAAAAACATTCAATCATGTACATTAATGCTTTATCATCTAAATTAAGCAATAATTTAAGTGCTATAATTAATGTTTATAAATGTACTTTGCATGCACAAAGTAATTACGAAATCTAGCATCAGCACTACACAGCACTGAACACACAGATACACAGAAACATCTAGTGGCACAATAAATACACAAGTCATGAGGCACTGACACTGATATGCCACAGCATGTACATACAAGTACATTTTGTATTTGTTGGCCACATAGTGATCACAATCCTTCCATGGAAACAATAAGAGCTACATCTAAAGCCGATCTACAGTTTAAAAACATTTTTTAAATTAAAAGACATAATTTTCACATCCAGTGGTCCTTTTTTATTCTAGCAATGTAAAGTCTACACTTTAGAAAAATCCCACGGTTTTTTTGTTTTGTTTGTTTGTTTTTAAAAGATCAAGATGGCGGAGTAATTCTGCAATACAAACATCTTTCCTCATAAGCATTCTTGGATATTGCACTCACGTGACAATGCTGAACTTCTCGTTTGGTGGCCCTTTGAGTAATTATTTCAAACGTATCACATATTGAACAAGGTGAACCAGTACTGATTTGTGAGAAAAAAAAAAGAAAAAAAAAACGAATAAATGATACAGGCTATAGCTTTAACCAAAATAATTCTGGGACTGAAAAAGCCTTGACCTCTGTGAATGGAAATGACATGGAAAGACTGGCTGACTGACTGTCCCTGTTAATCATCCACGCCTATATTACGGAACAGGTAGGACATGGATTCCCCATTGTGGATACGCCGAATGGCTTCTGACAGTATCATGCTGATATCCACAGTCTTAATCTTAGGACACTGTAGTTTCTGGATCTCATGTGGAATTGTGTTGGTGACAACTACCTGTACACAAAGACAACATTCAAAATGTCAATATGCAAACACTCATCCGTAGACACAGCCATGATCCTTAACCTTAAATTAATATACCAAAACAATGACCTCATCTATGGCAGACTCCTCTATTAGCCGAGGTGCATCAGAGGACAGGATTCCATGAGTGGCCATGACAAATATCTTGTAGGCACCTCTTTCTTTCAGCGTTTCAGCTGCTGCCAGAAAACTATCAACATCATCAATTATGTCATCCTAAAAAATAAAAACAAATACGATTATAAGATTGATGACTTGGAGATACCAACCTAAAGAGTGGAAAGCATTTACATCATCTTAGGGCTGGGCGAAATGATAATGATATCCGATTACACCGTCAACCCCCATGCAGAGGGTCAGTGAATATTTTTGCTTTATTGATTTAGCTTTAAAAATTAAAAATATTTATTGAAACACAAAAAACGTAAAATATATATATTTTTAATTCAAATGGCACTTTAAACAAAAGCTAAATAAAATAACAAATCGATTAAAAAAATAATAATAATAATAATTATAACCACCTCCACAAATCCAAACATTTACCATCTCCAATGACCCCATTTGCTGCTGCGCAAGTATTCGTCTACGACAACAGGTGGAAAATTACTAATAGCCAACATATTAAGAACTAAAGATAATTATAAATGAAAAGATAATAATAATATAAATATAAATAAACCATTACCTCTAGAAAGTTAAACACAACCCCCATAATCTCTACTTTCATAAAATGGCTAAAACAGTTTGTTACCTCACTTAGTTTGTTTTTCAACTAACACGCTAGTTTTTCCGGGGCTTCAGCCCGAAATGTTTTGACTGTAGCCCCGAATGTAATTTTAAATGTAGGCTACGCAATAATATTGCTACCCCCCCCCCCCCCCCAAAAAGCCCCGAACCCCCCCAAGCCTCCCCAAGTCCTAGAAATGCCCCTGGGTGTAAGCCTAATAAATTATCTTAAGTTCCCAAAATAATGCTGCCAAATGTGTGTTCTTATCGAATCGGTGTTTGTATAATGCGTTTCGTTAATACAGTTAATGCTGCCTAAAGAAAAGAAAATAGAACTCAATTTTAGGTTTAAGGTGAACGTGGTCTTGTATTATTTTATGATTTAATCACTTTTGTATTTGTTTCTTGAATACAACGATATACACCGATCAGCCACAACATTAAAACCACATGCCTAATTTCGTGTAGGTCCCCCTCGTGCTGCCAAAACAGCTCTGACCCATTGTTACGTCCGTGGATGTAGTTTTTGTTTTTCTTTCTCTCTCCCTTGCTACCTCTATGTTTTAGGTGTCTGGATAATTGGAATATTCTCCTCTAATTGGTGGCTCCTCTCCTCTAATTATCAACTGTCTCCTATGATTGGCTCATCAACATAGGAACCTTCATTTGGAGGGAGACAGATGGAGAGCTGAGGAGAGCCAGAGTGGGCATTGAGTTGTTACTTGTGTGTTAGCTGTCGTTTTGGGAAGTGTCCCTGTTGAGTGTTACCCAGCTATTATTGTAAAGCCCAAATGGAGTTATGGTCGTAAACGACCAGGTGCTAATGCTAAGAGTTATTGCTAAAGTTAAACCTGTAGCAGACTAGTGTTTGTTGTATCTTAGCTTTTTTCCTGTAAACCCCTTTTTGTGTATTGTAAATATTTCTCACTTGTTTTATCCTTCGGTTTGGAAGCTGTAGGGAGGAAGTGCCACTTTCATGGTAAATTCCTTTTTTACTCTTTTGATAGAGATTTTATCTTTTTGTTAATGTTTTTTTGTTAGGTTATGTAGTTTTTCTTTAGGGGGTGGTTTAGTACGTTTGTGTTTTGTTTGTTATTTTGGCCTTGCTTCCTTCTTATTTTTTTATTTTTCTGACAAACAATTGTATTCATATTTTTCACTTTTGTATTCCAAATCTTTATTAATGCTGCGTCCTTTCGACCCCTAGACTGAAGGGACGTAACACCTGTCGAGGCATGGACTCCACAAGACCTCTGAAGGTGTCCTGTGGTATCTGGCACCAAGACGTTAGCAGCAGATCTTTTAAGTCCTATAAGTTGTGAGGTGGGGCCTCCATGGATCGGACTTGCTGGTCCAGCACATCCCATAGATGCTCAATCGGATTGAGTTCTGGGGAATTTGGAGGCCAAGTCAACACCTTGAACTCTTTGTCATGTTCCTCAAACCATTCCTGAACAATTTTTGATGTGTGGCATGGCGCATTATCCTGCTGAAAGAGGCCACTGCCATCAGGGAATCCCATTGCATGAAGGGGTGTATGTGGTCTGCAACAATCTTTAGGTCGTGGTACGTGTCAAAAGTAACATCCTCATGAATGCCAGGACCCAAGATTCCGCAGCAGAACATTGCCCAGAGCATCACACTGCCTCCGCCGGCCTGCCTTTTTCCCATGGTGCATCCTGCTGCCATCTCTTCCCCAGGTAAATGATGCACACGCACCAGGCGGTTAACATGATCTAAAAGAAAACGTGATTCATCAGACCAGGCAAACTTCTTCCATTGCTCAATGGTCCAGTTCTGACGCTCACGTGCCAATTGTAGGCACTTTTGGCGGTGGACAGGGGTCATCATAGGCACTCTGACCGGTCTGTGGCTACGCAGCCCCATACGCAGCAAGCTGTGATGCACTGTGTGTTCTGACACCTTTCTATCATGGCCAGGATTAAGTTTTTCAGCAATTTGTGCTACAGTAGCTCTTCTGTGGGATCAGACCAGACGGGCTAGCCTTCGCTCCCCACGCACATCAATGAGCCTTGGGCGCCCATGACCCTGTCGCCGGTTCACCAGTTGTCCTTCCGTGGACCACTTTTGGTGGGTACTAACCACTGCATTCTGGGAACACCCCACAAGACCTGCCATTTTGGAGTTGCTCTGACCCAGTCATCTAGCCATCACAATTTGGCTCTTGTCAAAGTCACCCAGATCCTTACACTTGCCCATTTTTCCTGCTTCCAGCACATGAAATTCAAGAACTGTCACTTGCTGCCTAATATATCCCACCCCTTGACAGGTGCCATTGTAATGAGATAATAAATGTCATTCACTTCACCTGTCAGTGGTTTTAATGTTGTGGCTTATCAGTGTATTTGAGTGAACCTGCAGAGTTTCCTTCACAATGCATAAGCATGAACCACTCTGTGGAAATAAAGCAAACTAAACTCAGAGTGCCTTCTGAGATTGTTGGAGATCATTTACAGCATTTTCATAGTTGACACTATTCTTGCAAACTGTTTTCAGATAAGAGTGAGAACTCTTTACATGCACGTGTTCCATGAGAAAGGCTCCTGCTGCACGTCTCTGAACAAACAGAGCATCAGACATGGGAATTGATGGCTTTTGTCTGTTCTTGAAGTGTGTGTTCAAGCATTTCTTGTCATTTGTCACTTCGACACATCTTACAATTCACCCACCACTATTGCGGGTAGATGAGCAAAATTACACGGGCATGAAATATCTGCATTTGGATGAGGAGCTTGCGAACTGGATTCAGCCTTGTTGCATCTGGCGGGTGCAAATTTCACACCCTGGGCACTGTTTAATATATTTGGCGACTTCCAAGATCCATGGTTTTGCCATTTTCTGATATTGTCGATCATCATCTTTCAATGAGTGTCACAACTGGCATCGGGAGATTTGTAAGATTTTGTTGATATCCGATTACATCGTCGTATCACCCAGCCCTACACCATCTTGAACTCACCACTATAATGGCTATTCGTCCACCCACATCTCCTACCACAGTTATCGGAGGTTTTTCTTTGGGAATCAGCACTATACAAGAAAAAAAAAAAAAGACCACTTAATACAAAGTCTATAATCTCAGGTAATGGGAAGAAAAATAAATAAACTAAATGATCTAATGAGTTTTTTGTGAACAGATTATCACAAGGTATCTCTAGGCTCGGATGAATAGCTCCTATGTTCTTGACAGTGGGTGGGGAGTGGCGTCCATCCACCAGGTCCGATTCAGCGTCCTGGGCTTCACCATGGATCACAGCAATGCCCAGTCGCAATCTTTCGGCAAATGACTGGGCCCTGTGAAAGGACACTTTTGCTGTCTGGCTGTACTGAACTGCAGTAACACAAACCAAAGAGACACGCACATTCCAAGAAAAACTAGAGAACTAATACAAAATAATCTACTTAGATCTACATAACAATCATGTGACAAAGGCTATTTAAGATTCCATGCATCTGTATGAGCAATACACCCAGAACATTACTCAAATGTTGGGAGCTCCTTAGGTGTGTAAATATTCTACTTCTTTTGTATAAGTCTAGTGAACTATAAGACATGAAACCACACAAGTAAGATAGCTGGCTTTACCTTTTGGCTGATGCTGGAGATTTGGCCACAATTACAGCATTTCTGTAGTCAGGAATCTGAAAGTAGATGAAAGGAAAAATAACACATTTAGACACTAAAAGGAGAGGCAGACATACACAATCACACATGCAAGCACATTACTAACTAATGACTATCAGCGCATGGCCATCCATCTGAGCAAGGGATAAAATTAAGTATACCATCATGAATAAAAAAAAAAAAAAATGAATGAATAATCTTGAGTGGAGGAATTCATTCAGCATTACAAGTCTTGGGGGAGAAATGCCAGCGTCAGATGAATCACATTACTCTCCTGCTCTCTGTTTTTAAACATAGCTTATTAAACGGTGACATAGTTGTGATCATAATGTGAAACAGACTGCTCTATTGCTTAACCCGATGGCTTTAACAGGAAATACTAGAAGAACAACTATCCAAATGACTTCAATGCTTCAGTCAGTGCAGTTCATGCAAATGAGCTCTATGTAATCGTTACGCAAGGACCTACTTCTTCTTGGATGTATTGTAGCAGGAATGGTGAAGCCCGAAGATTGTCCACTGGAATGTTGAAGAAACCTTGAATTTCCTTTTGATGCAAATCCATCGTAATAAGATGAGTCAGACCTGCTCAAGGCCACAGTGGACAAAAAGAACAGACAAAGCAAATGAGCAGGATCATGAATGCCCAATTTCCCAACAAACCAAATTAAGGAAGGAAGATTTCATTATAAAGATGCTGACACTGTCTCAAACAGAATCTTCAAATCTTAGGTTGAAGTCCATGATGGACTTTCTCACCTGCTTTACACATCATGGAGGCAAGCAGCTTAGACACAATGGAGCCTCTTTTCCTCATTTTGCACTGTTTGCTGTAGGGGAAATAGGGAATGACACCGATGATGTTCCGTGCGCAGGAGGTCCTGCAGGCATACACCATGATGAGCAGCTCCATGATAGTGGTATTAACATCCCTGCAGAGAGAGAGAGCCTCTTAAAGATTGTGATTTAAGAAATACAATTTGCATACACAGGGATTTGTATATTTTATCTGTATTAGAGTCAGACTGAGAGCTTATGTCTCATTTATATTTTTCACTGCCTCCAACTTTGAGTTTGCCATTAAAGAGCTCCTTACTTGGACACAGTCTGGATGATGAAGACATCTTTACCACGCACAGACTCCTCGATTTGGACCCGTGTTTCTGTGATGAAAGAGATGTTGCTTTCATTTTCACTTGGATCTACCCAGCAGTGTTGTTATCATTAAAAGAATAGTTCACCCAAAAACGAAACGGCCACCATTCACTTGTATGGACCAACAAAGCTGAAATATTCTTCTGAAAATCTTTGTGTTCAGCAGAAGAAAGTCATACACATCTAGAATGGCATGAGGGTGAGTAAATAATGGGAGAATTTTTTTGGGTGAACTATCCCTTTAAGGAAAACTGTACTGAAAACAGTTTTGTTTACTGAAATAAATCTAACATTATTGGAAAACCCGAAACTAAAAATAAACGTTCATGATTCCAAAACAAACTAAAATAAAAATGACCAAACATTTATGTAATTTTGATACACAGTACATTGTAAAATGTGGAATCTTTACAACCCAACTTCGTTGAACATGAAAATGCCACAAGAGAGCGATAACACTAAATAAACCTAAATGGAATTAAACATATTTACTATGGCAGCACTAAAATACTAAACTTAAAAAATACTGAAAAACTAAAACTAAATTGAAACTTACAATCATAAGAATGAAAACTAACAAAAACAAAAGACATTTCAAATGAAATTCAAATAAAGAATTTAAAACTACAACAACCCTGCCACCCATAGGTCAATGGTCAATATGCAACTTCATATTCCCTTACAAAAATATAGTGTTCCTGCAAACTCCTGTGGCAAAATTGCTGCAAATAGTTAAATAAATCATTTTTGCAAGGGCTACACAAACTGGCAGAACAAGAAGTTGGCACAAAGATTTGATTGTGCATGGAATGCTGTGATAATCTCATCACAGCACGTATATGTGGGAAGGCAGGTATACTGATATTTCACTTTACACAAGCATGACCCAAAACAAAGATTGTCAGTTTAATTAATCAACAGTGGCTCAGATTCCATCTCGGTTTTGTCTACATTCTCCAGCATGGCATGCAAAGAATGAACATTTACTCTTCAGCTTACAGCAGCAGCCATAGGTGGTATATATCAAAAGACGTGCAGATAATTATTAGTAAGTTCAGAAGGGGCTTTCACCTCTGTTTGCTTCCTGATAGACCTGCACCTTCCCAAGCTCCACACCCAACCGCCTGTAGAAGACCAGAAGTTCAATATGATAACAGCTACAATCACTGTTTAAACACCACTTCTGAGTATTTTGTAATTCAAGATAGAGCTGACCACAAAGACCCATCATTTAAAAATGTTAAATCACTCATTCATCATTTTAATTCATCTGTTGCTTTTTATTCTTTTACCAAAATGTCAAATTTAGACAGGTAAATCTCACGAACACCTACACATTTTCACCTAATTTTTATCACCCAAAATAAACAAACAAATATATATATACACATATATATATTAGGGGTGCACCGATCGAAATCGGCCGTTATCTTCATCTCGTACACAGTGCGAGTTCTGACACTCGAGATGTTGTGAGCCCCTACACACGTTACGTGTCGGTTTATCTGAAAATCATACAGGACACGACTTTACGACCTGGCGAATTCCAGAGCAATCGCATGAATTTTCAAGCTATTTATCATTATAAAACATAAAGCCAGATGAGGACATTGCTTTAATGCCTTGATAAAATAGACTGGCATGGGGGCTGCATTAGCCGAAAACTCATCTGCAGATTAAAAAAAACGAAAGGATACTTAATACTTATTACAAATGCTGTCCAACATTTGACAGATTGAAATTTCGAGGGGAGGTTGTGTGATTTTATGACTGCATACATTAATCATAATGTCAGTGTGTTGCTGCCAGTTACTACATGATAATAAAGTGCAGAAAATGAACAAGATTAAAAAGAGTGCGGAAAATTTGCTCAGATCCTTACGCTTAAAATTTGTTTCTGTCGGTTATATTTGGATTTAGGATTAGGTTTCACACATACTCTGCTCCTCTAATGAATGAGTGCTTTCTCAGCCCTTGATGCATGACAGTGTGGCCTCTGGAGGGCGAATTGTTGGCAATTCTAAGTATTCACGAATTTAAACTCAGACATAATGTAATTCACATGAATATGCCGTTTTGTTTTTAAAAATGTGTAAGAATTACACGTGTATGAATATTAAGTTGCCCATTTTATAAAGTAATTACGGTGGTAATTCTGACTCGCTGCACTGAGCACGGAGAGGATGAAGAGACTGCAAATGGGTATAAAAACGAATTAAACAACAAATAAACATGCATATACAAATCTGATTATACGTGATGTAACGTGAGTCGTGACAATCAGACGTTGTGTTGAGCGATAGACTGTTTGAGCGATCATGAGGAATTTCAGCTTCACTCGCGGTGTCGATCAAACCTGCGGCTCTGCAGGTGCTCTCATCAGTCACTCATCTCAGCGCTATTCTGCGAGGATCCCAATTTAAATCAGATTAATGTTGGTCACAGTACCACTAATCACAGCAATTACATTTTAACCATAACGGCCTCGCATCTTCGCGCATTTGCTTAATTTGTGATTTGTGTTACAGCAAAAAGACAGTAAACAAAACAGATATGAATGATTTCTCACTTGAGCAGTTTTAGAGCTTGTAATGGATATATTTTTCTTATTTTTGAATGTATCTCTGCTGTTTGTGATGCTCTCTTGTTTTTACTGCTTACCAGTATGTCACAATGACCTTCTGATATTGACAACAGAAACATTCATAACTATTTTCAATACAAAGAAATGTTAGCAATTCACAGTTAATGTAATTTTAATGTAATTTTGGTAACACTTAATAAAAAGGTTTCATTTCTTTAACATTAGTTAATGCATTAGGTATCATGAACAAACAATGAACAATATATTTTTACAGCATTTATTAATCATAATGTTAGTTAATAAATATACAATTGTTTATTGTTAGTTCATGCTAGTTCATTGTGCATTAATGTGCATTAACTAATACGCTTTTGATTTAAAAAAATGTATTAGTATATTTTGTTCATTTGTTCATGTTAACTACAGTAATGTTGTTAAATAATGTTAAAAAACAGAACCTTTTTGTAAAGTGTTACCGTAATTTTACTGTGTGGGGCATAAACATATAACTGCACAATATAACTTGCAAAAGTGTGGCAAAGGGCACTTTAAGAAAAAGAAAAAAAATCGGTATCGGCCGATCTTAGTGTTAAAAAATTAGAGATCGGTATCAGCCTCAAATTTCCTGATCGGTGCACCACTAATACACACACACACACACACACACACACACACACACACACACACACACACACACACACTTCAAGTCAGAAGTTTACATACACCTTAGCCAAATACATTTCAACTCAGTTTTTCACAATTCCTGACATTTAACTGTAGAAAACATTCCCTGCCTTAGGTCCGTTAAGATCACTACTTTATTTTAAGAATGTGAAATGTCAGAATAATAGTAGAGAGAATGATTTATTTCAGCTTTTATTTCTTTCATCACATTCCCAGTAGGTCAGAAGTTTACATACACTTTGTTAGTATCTGGTAGCATTGCCTTTAAATTGTTTAACTTGGGTCAAACATTTTGGTAGCCTTCCACAAGCTTCTCACAATAAGTTGCTGGAATTTTGGCCCATTCCTCCAGACAGAACTGGTGTAACTGAGACAGGTTTGTAGGCCTCCTTGCTCGCACATGCTTTTCAGTTCTGCCCACAAATTTTCTATCGGATTGAGGTCAGGGCTTTGTGATGGCCACTCCAGTACCTTGACTTTGTTGTCCTTAAGCCATTTTGCCACAACTTTGGAGGTATGCTTGGGGTCATTGTCCATTTGGAAGACCCATTTGCGACCGAACTTCAACTGCCTGGCTGATGTCTTTACATGTTGCTTCAATATATCCACATAAATTTCCTTCCTCATGATGCCATCTATTTTGTGAAGTGCACCAGTCCCTTCTGCAGCAAAGCACCCCCACATCATGATGCTGCCACCCCCATGCTTCACAGTTGGGATGGTGTTCTTTGGCTTGCAAGCCTCACCCTTTTTCCTCCAAACATAATGATGGTCATTATGGCCAAACAGTTCAGAATTGGTTCATCAGACCAGAGAACACTTCTCCAAAAAGTAAGATCTTTGTCCCCATGTGCACTTGCAAACTGTAGTCTGGCTTTTTTATAGTGGTTTTGGAGCAGTGTCTTCTTCATTGCTGAGCAGCCTTTCAGGTTATATCGATATAGGACTTGTTTTACTGTGGATATAGATACTTGTCTACCTGTTTCCTCCAGCATCTTCACAAGGTCCTTTGCTGTTGTTCTGGGATTGATTTGCACTTTTCGCACCAAACTACGTTCATCTCTAGGAGACAGAATGCGTCTCCTTCCTGAGTGGTATGATGGCTGCGTGGTCCCATGGCGTTTATACTTGCGTACTATTGTTTGTACAGATGAACATGGTACGTTCAGGTGTTTGGAAATTGCTCCCGAAGATGAACCAGACATGTGGAGGTCTACAATTTTTTAATTTATTTTTTCTGAGGTCTTGGCTGATTTCTTTTTATTTTTCCATTTGATGTCAAGCAAAAAGGCACTGAGTTTGAAAGTAGGCTTTAAAATACATCCACAGGTACATCTCCAATTCAGTACACCTCCTATCAGAAGATAATTGTCTAAAGGCTTGACATCATTTTCTGGAATTTTTCAAGCTGCTTAAAGGCACAGTTAACTTAGTGTATGTAAACTTCTGACCCACTGGAATTGTGATTTAGTCAATTAAAAGTGAAACAATCTGTCTGTAAACAATTGTTGGAAAAATTACTTGTGTCATGCACAAAGCAGATGTCCTGAACAACTTGCCAAAACAACAGTTTGCTAATATTAAATCTGTGGAGTGGTTAAAAAAATAGTTTTAATGACTTCAACCTAAGTGCATGTAAACTTCTGACTTCAACTGTATATATTAATAATTTTTTGTGAAAATAATTAAGCCTATTTAAAGGAACTTTTTTACATGGAGACCCAAAAATTCTCATCATTTACTCACCCTCATGCCATCCCAGATGTGTATGACTTTTTTCTGCTGAACACAAAGATCTTTAGAAAAGGAGTTCTATTTGGTCTGTCCTCACCCAAAACTGATTCGATTGCTTCTGAAGATATCGATTAAACCACTTATGGATTACTTTTATGCTGCCTTTACATGTTTGTTTTTTTTTTTAGCTTAAAGGTTTTGGCCACCATTCACTTGCATTGAATGGACCTACAGAGCTGAAATATTCACAAAATCATTGTGTTCAGAAATAAAATCATACACATCTGTAATGGTCATGAGGGTGAGTAAATAATGAGAGAATAGTCTTTTTATTTTTTTGCGAACTATTCCTTTAAGCACATTAAACTCCCAAAATCCCATTACTGTAATGTACACAGATATTTTACTTTTTTGATTTTTCCCCTTCTTCTCCCAATTTGGAATGCCCAATTCTCAATGTGCTTTTAAGTCCTCGTGGTCGCATAGTGATCCGCCTCAGTCCAGGTGGTGGAGGATGAATCCCAGTTGCCTCCGTGTCTGAGACCATCAACCTGCGCGTTTTATCACGTGGTTTGTTGAGCACGTTGCCACGGAGACATAGCGCGTGTGGAGGCTTCTCGCCATCCACCACAGCAACAATGCCCAACTCACCACCGAGAACGAACCACAGCGACCACGAGGAGTTTACCCCATGTGACTCTACCCTCCCTAGCAACCGGGCCAATTTGGTTGCTTAGGATACCTGGCTGGAGTCACTCATCATGCCTTGGGATTCAAACTAGCGAGCTAGCGAACTCCAGGAGTGGTAGCCAGTGTTTTTACCACTGAGCTACCCAGGCGATATTTTACTTTTGTAATGCTGTAACTTCTTTAGCATAAAATACAGGCAGCACAACAAATACAACCATGATGTACAAATAATTCACAATTTAAATCATATATCATTATTTGTTTCTTAGTACAGAGAATAATATATTATTATCGTAATATATTAACGAGAATTTGGAGGAAACAAACTTCAGTGCCAAGCATAATTGGCTTATTTTTCTGTATGCAAATTATATATTTTTTTCCCTTTGCTTTGGAGCCAAATATGACCCAGACATTTTCTTGATAGGCTTTGTGAGATTCACAGACTTACCTAGAGGGTATTTTTCTTTGATGGAGACAATTTTTTTTTTTGTTTTTTTTTTTTTCAAAAGAAAACTTGTCTGTTCCCTTTCTAAAATGTCAACTTACTGTGAAATCCTCTTCCCCAGCTCTCTACTGGAGGGGTTGGAGTTGGCCGTGAAGATGACCAGGCCGCCTTTGGCTGCGCTCATGTCCTGTGGTTTTTCGGTGTCTACCTCTAGGGACTCAGGCAGTGGCTCCCTGGGCACCCAGGCACTGCTGAGCCCTTCCTATGAACAAGATCACACTGTTAGTTTAACACCAGACACTTCCTGAAAGAACAAAATGAAGCAGGCTTTTAGATACAAGAATCGAGCCAGGCTTGATGAAAACTTTGCTGATGTGCACATGAACATTGATAAGTAGTTGCTATCGGTTAATTAATTACAGTAAAAAAATAAAAATAAAAAAAATAATAATAATAATAATAATAAAAAAATACTTTTGTGTAACAGCAGCGTGATCTTGACTAGTACATTAAACAAGTCTGTCATTTGTCGTGATGACAATTCAGTTATATCAATTAATAAATAAGTATCCACTGTAAAATGAGCACTCATTGAAAAAAAAAACTAAATTAAGTGTTATTCGTCACCTAAATTAATACAAAAACAATCAGCACCCTCATGAGTTCGCCATGTTAACCTCACTGTATTTCTAATAATGCTAAGCTAGGTTTACATCAAACGCCATTAAGAATGGATAAACACAGCTACACTTATATCACATTTACAGAATATATTATTATTATTATTATTATTTTAATTTAGTGAACTAAAAAATTCACAAATCTCACCAGCTTTGATATTTTACTCGATCTCTTCGATAATTTATTGTTTCACATGCACCTGAAAATGTCCACGATGGTCGACAGATACATAGCGTTTCAAAATAAAAGCCCTCTGCCCACTCTCGTAAATATAATTAAACAATAAATATGAATAAACAATATGAATCGATTTTTTTATTTTATTTTATTTTTTAATTATTTTTTTATCTCATGTACTGGTTCATTTTAGCCGTTTTCATGCTGTTTCATTTGCTACCATAAAGGTAAAGAGTCACTCAAAAAGATGTGGATAAAATTGTTTTGATTGGAAAAAGCTACATCGTAAACTCAGAAGAGGGGGCCAGTTAACAAATAGCATATTTGTATAGCTTACTTTAGATGCCGTAACTCATTTTTTTTTTTTTTACCATTATAAACACCTTTTAAATTTTGAAGTTCACCAAAATCAGTGGTTCAAGACCTTTTTGACTCATAGGCCCCCCATTGTCCAAGACAATAAGTGGAGGCCCCATACATGCAGAAACCAGCTCATATTCACATTATTAATCACAATTAATTTAGTGATTCCAGAAGTTTCTGGAACTGTCAGTTTATTAAATGTGGTCCTACATCTTTTGTATCATTTTGATTTCATGTGAGATTTTATGGTCTTCTTTAGTTAGTGTTGCTTAGAATTTCAGCTGAAAGGGGTATTTGCAAACTAGACAGATTGGCTGTAAATATTTACACCTATAGCTTTTAACTTCCTGTGATCACTACTGACCCGTTTTTCTTGAAATTAACCTTGCACTGATTTATGTTACAGCTTGTTAAAATACTTTCTGCTATCCCAGCTTATATGCAGAAACAACTATCAGTAAGCCATTCATAGATTCATTGTCTTGAAAACTGTAAACATTGTGTATCTGTGGCGCTATGAAAACTCCTGTTTGTATTGAGCGACCCCTCTCAAGAAAGACAATAACATTCCCTTGAGCAATGGCGTGAGTTGGGGGCGGGACTATCTGTTTCTTGGATCAGTGGCAGAAGGGGGTCATATTCAGAAAGCTGTTTTGAGAACAATGTTTATTTTTGCAATAGGGCATAACAGGTTCCGGAAGTAAAATCCCCTTGTTTTTTTTTGTTTTTTTTTTTTTTTTTTTCATAGACTTATTGATTTTTACCTATAACTTACAAACCTTTAAAAGGCAGACCTACCGTGAACTCTGATTTTGTTCATCAATGGTATATGCTTCTGTTAAAGCCATCAGTCCGTGTTATTTTAACATCATTGTTTAAAAACGGTGTTTAATAGCGCAGTTCCCGGTGAACAACTACACTACCCATGGTCCAACAGAGAGCGATCCAGCAATCAAAGAACTGCAGCCAAGAAAGCCCGCCAAACAAGCCTGGAGCGACCGCCCATTCCCATGATGCACTGTGAATGACGCAATCGAGTCTGTCTCCCTTCACCCAGATGGACTGGTCTGAGTATTTCTGTAACTGCTGATCTTCTGGAATTTTCACACACAACAGTCTCTAGAATTTACTCAGAATGGTGTCAAAAACAAAAAACACCCAGTGAATGGCAGTTCTGTGGATGGAAATGCCTAGTTGATGAGAGAGGTCAACAGAGAATGGCCAGACTAGTTCGCACTGACAAAGTCTACGGTAACTCAGATAACCGCTCTGTACAATTGTGGCGAGAAGAATATCATCTGAGAATGCTATTCTGAGATGTGGGTTGGCGCTGTTTTGGCAGCACGAGGGGGACCTAAGCAATATTAGGCAGGTGATTTTAATGTTGTGGCTGATCAGTGTAAAAGCATTCAACTTCTAATTGAACCACCACTCTGTAGTAAGATAGCACTTTCTTTTAAAACTGCATCTTGTATGGACGTGATTACGATGCATCATATTCTATACTACCATCTAGTGGCTGAATGTAGTAAGTTTCCTTTGTATAGATTTTTTACTGGGTGCCATAGCATGAATTTGAATTGCAGCAATTTCCATCTTGAAAAGATAATTTAACAACTCATCTGAAACGGGAAATGAAATCTACATTTAGCAATAAGTAAGGAACCCAATGTATTGTTGCTGAGTCTGTAGGCATGTGATATATAGATGTAATTGCAAAACAAATGCTGATGCCTGAAACGGTCAGTTTCATTAATACCCACAAAAGAGAAATGAAACTGCTTATAAATGTTACCATTAGCAAACAGAGAACTAGCTCCTCATTTTCTTAAAAGGGTCATGAAAATGGCACACACTTAATTGTAAAGTGTCCCAATGAAAACATTTTAATAACAAAAGTGAATCTCAAGGAAACATTTACATGTTATATGGTTCCTGAATTTTGAATTAAAGCATAATTTACAATTATGGACATGCAATGTGACACCCTCTAATTAGCTGAATGGAGTCAGTCAGAGTTAAAATAAAACTGAAAATTGTCAGTCAGATCAGTCAATCCACAATTATTCAGTCAAATCATTAGTCCACAAAGGAATGTAGTTTTTATTAAATGATTAACAGCTCCCTCTAGGATCATTTTGGATATCTTTGCATAAAGATTTTTGTATAATGTGTGAATTCATGACATAATGTAAACATCTCTCTTTCACAAACACACTTGCTCTCATAATGAGCAGAAATAATGATGAACAGGGAAGGCGACAGCTGCAGAGAGAGCAATGCCCAGGCTGTCCCCTACACTTGCTGCAGCCATGGCGAACTCTCTCTCATGATCAGCAGTCTGTCAAGAAACACAGTGTAAGAAAATGCATTATATGGACCATGAATTGATACACGTAAACCAAATAATTAAATTACTGGCTCACATACCTCTTTGCTGATGAAGTAGAAGGTATTCACATAGCCTGCTCCTCCTAAAAGCCCCTCATAGAGAACTATAATAAAGACCACCCATGGGTTTGGCAAGAACTGGTAATATACTGCGACACCCAGCAGTACAGCATTCACACACTGAATGGGAAAATGTGAGAGAGTAACCAGGGTTTTGAATCACATTTTAAAATAACAAAAATGTTATATTTCATAATGCATATGTTTACTACTATTGTATTGTATTGTATTTAGTGTTGCGAATGTATGCTACCCTACAAAGCCAAAATATAGTAAATACACCAGCACTAAAACTGAGAAAAATGGTTTCAAAATTTCTTAACTGTCCAGCCAAATGTGAATATGGACATATCATAGTCTAAGAGATGATGACTAATTTTGACCAAATGTTTTGTCTTTGCATGGCAGTACGTACAACTGACCCTTTGCTAAGCCCCGCCTTAAGCAACATCCTAGCAGCTGTTACCGTCCGCCATTTCTCTGACAAGTGATTGGTTTTTTCCAATGAAAGTCTATGGAAATAAAGTGTGCTAGAGTAGTAGTTTTAAGCAAAGGTTTATAGAAATCATCCATTTAAATGTCAAAAATGTTGTTGCCAGGTCAATAGTGACCTAGAGAGGATACGCATAGAGTTTTTTCTTTCTTTCCTATTTTTAAAATTTAAATAAATATTGTGAATAGCATGCTAAGTATTAATCTATGTCAGTCTGCAAGGAAGTTCTTGGAAAGGAGGATGCTGGGGCTGGCTTGACAAAACACATAGACATTTATTGTTGCACTTTTCAGTCGCACACAATAAGGCCACTTTTCAGCAGTACACAAAAGGTTTGCTTTTCAGCTTCACAACTACACATAAACTCTGTTGGCTCTTCAGCTCAATACTACACATAAACTCTGTTGGCTCTTCAGCGCAACACTACACAAACTCTGTTGGCTCTTAAGCTCAACACTACACATAAATCTGTTGGCTTTTCAGCTCAACACTACACATAAATCTGTTGGCTTTCCAGCACAACACACAAACAGCTTTGTTGAGTCTCTCTCTCTCCCTGTGTCTCTCACTGACTGCAGCTTTCACCGCGGATTTATCTCTCGCCCGTTAACGCTGTAATCAGCCACAGCTGGGGAGATAATCCGCTGCAGGTGTCCAACGCGGCCTCACTCCGCACAGTCGCCGCTCGGCCTGCCCCGCTCTCCACACAGTCCTTATTCCCAAATGAACATGTATAACATCAAGAAGGACACCTACATATGCTCCAAGGTAAATTAAAATGAATAACTTAAAATTCATTATTTTACATATTGATTCACGTCTTAGTGAAGGCGATAGTAAATAAAGAGTTCACAGCATCATAGTGAGTGTTTTATGAGACATTATGAGCAGTTCTTTTCACTTTCATTAATTTTATCAGGTGTGTAATTGGCATCAAATTACGCTTTTCTTTTTTCAAGTGATTGTGATAACCGTTTTTCTTTATTTTGATACAGTCTCCACAGTTTTCAATCAAATTACTGTGTAATTATCAATTTCTTTTACAAAGAAACATCAGATAAATATGCTTTATAATATCACTTTTTATTCCAGCACATGTAAGATTATTATCCATCCTGTTTATGAGAATATTTTGCCAAAAACTGCACCATTCATGGCAATCTCCCATTCATTCCTATGGGAAGTTCTGGGGGGGTGTGGGAGTTTAGCGAAGGGTCAATTGTATAAAATGCGTTGTCCTTTGGAGCAGCTCCAGCCCTTACCTGTAAAAGTGAGAGCAGTAGGATTTTCCTGATCTTAAAGCAGACGAGAGAAGTGCGGGAAATGAACACACCAATCTGGTAAAGTGTCTGGTACCTGCAGAGGAAAGACGATGACATAAAATGAGCTTTTGCTGGTCTTTCAAATGACTGAGAGGTAATGACATCCTAACGCAAGTCAATAAATGCCATCAGACCCAAACAGCAGAAGCACAACGTCCTTCTGTCCCTCTATTTCTACTAAAACACTTATACTGGGCTAGGCTGTTGTTTCAGTAGGATTCAAAAGCATTAAATAAAGAAAAGGATGTGTGTCCTTACCAGCGATATTGTTCTGCATGTGAGAGATGAGAGTCAGGGAAGTACAGAAGCTCCAACTATGCATGCATGGATGGAGAAAACCATGATGTTGATAGTTAGAGATCACAGGTTATTTTAGTGGTGTCTCACTGTTATACACCATTAACTGAGATTCATCAGAGCAGTGGCAGTATAGAGCACTCACCAGTCCTTGGTTAATGAAATACTCTGCGAAGTAAACCACACACAGAGGTAAAATAAACCTCAGCAGACCCTGAAAGAGATAACCTGGGTAAGCAGCTAAAATAGAAATAGAATCAAAGAGAAAGTGTAGGGGTGTTTGCTGATCGCAGAACAACAAGGTGCAGACACACAAACAACATGCTATCTACATGACAGACACACATAAGCTATGCACATACTTTAAAGGAATATTTGCCACTTACACTTCAGCCATACAGAGACCAAGAAAGTGTTTTTCCCCCTACATAAGCATGCCCAAACATGGTGCCATGTTGAGATCGCATGACCAGTCGAATACTACTCACTTTATCTCGGTATCCTCCTTTTATCAAACACTTTCTAAATATATTTAAGGAATGTTCCGGGTACGATACAAGTTAAGCTTAATTGACAGCATTTGTGGCATAATCTTGATTACCGCAAAAAATTGTTTCGACACGTCTCCTTGTTTATTACATTGGAAAGCACTGACATTGGAAATGAATGGGCCTATCCATTAACATTAAAATACATAACATTTCAAAAGTATAACCGGTCACAACACGTAAACAATATGCCTGTTAACATGATTTTAGTGTGATAAAATTGCTTACAAACCTTTTCTGTGTAAAGTTTTTTGAAGATTACAATTTCATAGTCATGACAACGTAGCACCAGTAAATTGGTAAGTGGCACTAACGCCTGTAAATCCCTGATTCTATCACACTAAAATCATGTTAAAACCTATAATGTTTACGTCTTGTTACTAGTTTTGAAACAGTGAGTATTTTAATGTTTATGGACTGGCCCCATTCACTTCCATTGTTAGTGTCTTACTGTACCAGCGAATTTCTTTTTAAAATAAGCTAAATCATTTGTGTGGTTATCAACATTGTGCCAGAAATGCTGTCCACTGAGCTTAAATTGTATTGAAGCCGAAATATTCCTTTAATCACAGATGACAAATACGCCTGCAAATAGAATACATTTACAATGGCATCAGTAACAAAAGTGCATGTAACAAAAGTGCTTCTGTGTAATGCAGCATCAATGAAGGGTATCAGTATAAAGTCCAAGACCACTATCATATTGTCAATGAAGCACAAAATTACACAGGGCATCTTTAAATTACATTACATTTTTATTGACCAAAGCAGAAGCAATATCATTTAACCAGGCCAGAAACACAAAACTGAGGACTGTATACATGCACAAAGAAGGGCTTACTTTCATGATATACATTTTGTCAGTGAGGGTTAGGGGTCTGATGAGACTGTCCTCTGTCAGAAGGAAGAGAGCATGCCAGTACAATTATCTGAATAAGTCACCATACACAATATTATGAGAGCTGTTTACAAGCCCTTAAAAACTATCAATGCTGCTTTATGCTGGTATTTATGTAAGGGATAGTTCACCCAAAAATGATAATTCTCTCATCATTTATTCACTTTCATGCCATCCCAGATGTGCATGACTTTCTTTCTTCTGCTGAACAAAAAGAAAGATGTACGTTCAATGCAAGTGAATGGTGGTCAGAACTTTGAAGTGCCAAAAAGCACATAAAGGCAGCAACAAAGTAATCCATAAGACTCCATATGACTTTGGCATTTACTTTTACCAAATGGATCACTTCAGAAGACATGGATAAAACCACTGGAGTCAAATTGATTATTTTTATGCTGCCTTTATGTGTTTTTGGAGCTTCAAAATTTTGGTCACAATTTTGGTCACTTGCATTACAAAAAACTACAGAGCTGACATATTCTTCCAAAAATCTTCGTTTGTGTTCTGCAGAAGAAAGTCATACACATCTGGGATGGCATGAAGTTAAATTATTATTTTTTTTATCTTTATTTTGGGGTAACTATCCCTTTAAAGCAATGAACAACAGGAGGACAAACACAAGAAAGAGTACACACCTTGTTCTTCCTCAGTTTTCTCATAGTCATTATCAATTAAAGGACGTCTCTCCAGAGAGTTCTCCACCAGGAAAGGACTATGATCATCTTCGCTACGCCTCCACTGTGGAAATGATGCTGGAAACACCAGGAGGAAGAAATAGCTAAAAAAAAAAAAAAAAAAAAGAACAGGAAATGAGTGAGCAGTTGAACATTTTTACACAAATATTTATGTAATCAGTTTGGACCACAGGTACAATCCAGTAAGTTCTTCTGACCTAACTGCTAAAATAACAGGGACAACCAGCATGATCCACAACGTAACTTGGGGCGTTAGACCGGCTTGTGTAAATGCAGAGTAAAGCAATGCTCCGGCTACCCCTGCAGCCCCCGTGCCAGACCCCCAGCCACTTAATACATCCCTTAAAGAGACAGAAACACACAGAGAGAAATGCAACAGAGGCAATGAGAGCAAAGTATTGATAAAGGCAGATAGAGAGAGTGTGGCTCTGTTTGGAATAGCATTTATAATGTGTATAATGAGCACAGTAAACACTATCGTCAGTATGCATGGAATACCTACAATAGATGAATGTCTACATTTTGAAAAATGTGCAGGTTACAGAGAGGAAATCTGCATTCCATAATAAACTGTATTCAAATGCACTCGCCTTGACCTTCCATTTCCAGTGTGATGAATGAAACATATGCAATATTAATAGAGCGAAATAACTATTTATGCCATGGAGAAAACTAGACAACACTCACAGAATTAAACAATCACATAATGAGGTCAAGTGACAAATGTAATAATAATGTACCATACAACTGTTTGAAATGATTATCATTGATTTATGAGTTTCACATGATATTAAAAAATAGTGGCCAGGGGCTTGGGTAGCTCAGCGAGTATTGACACTGACCACCACCCCTGGAGTCACGAGTTCGAATCCAGGGTGTGCTGAGTGACTCCAGCCAGGTCTCCTAAGCAACCAAATTGGCCCGGTTGCTAGGGTGGGTAGAGTCACATGGGGTAACCTCCTCGTGGTCGCGATTAGTGGTTCTCGCTCTTAACGGGCCACGTGGTAAGATGTGCGTGGATCGCGGAGAGTAGCATGAGCCTCCACATGCTGCGAGTCTCCGTGGTGTCATGCACATCGAGCCACGTGATAAGATGCGCGGATTGACTGTCTCAGAAGTGGAGGCAACTGAGACTTGTCCTCCGCCACCCGGATTGAGGTGAGTAACTGCACCACCACGAGGACCTATTAAAGAAGTGGGAATTGGGCATTCCAAATTGGGGAGAAAAGGGGATCAAAAAAAGAATAAAATAAATTAGTGGCCAGTATTTAGTGCTTACTGCACAGCATGCAATGAGCAGTATGCTAGTATTCCATTCTGAACATAGTTTGAGTGAATGAACAAATGGGTTTCTAGGAGGCCCTACCTGCTGTAAAACACAGAAAGTGAAAGAAAGGAAAGCTCCCCCAATCCTGAACTAACACTGGCAAAGACAACACCTGAGGAAAGATTCAGGAAGTGACTCAGAACGTTCAGAATGAATTGAAACAGAACGTTGCATCTCATCTCAATTACTGAAGTTTTTGTAATGCTCTCATTACCAAAGATGCTCATTAATATAGTTGAAGAGAAAGACACCATCAGGAAGCTGACTACTGCCGTAGAGAAACACACCAACACACGGAACCTGATCATAATAAAGGAAAATCTGATCAATTATACATTAATCAACAATTCTCAGGACAACATTGTACAGTGCTACAAACAAAATGCAGACTTTGTCCTTTTGATCTTATTAACTGGTTTGCCATTTCTTGAGCTATTCATGGCTGTCAGTCCAGTTCTTATAAGAGCACTATAGTTTCAACATAAATATTCCTTTTCAAACTTAGATGCTGATGCTAGTTTGCAGTTATACATTAAAATGAAATTCTTGTCAAATTTACCCATAAGGCACTTTGTGTATATAGAAAGGAGCTGTGAATTTGATTATGAGGGTGGGTAGGATATCTGCCAGCAGCACAGCCTAGAGAAAGAAAAAACATAACGTAGCATGAGTGTCATTCACTGAACATACACGCACACCTAAATGCCAAGTCAATACACTTACTGCAGTTGACACAGGATTGCAGTCATAGCGGCTACTGTTGCTGCTGTTCCTGATCTCTGGAGCCAGAGTCTAGAACAAAATTTGAATAGATAAGGTTAAACTTAAACATTTATGCCAATATAATCATTGGCAGGCCAAGGAAACACTTACAGGGGCTGTTGCGTTTTGAGATTCCTGTTTGTTTAGTATGTCATGAGCAGCACTCAGCATCACCACATATCCAAAGTTATTACAGAGCCCCAGCAACCTACACGCAGAGATAATAAAGATTGCTATACATATTGCTTCACCTTATCACTTAATTAAACTTGACAGACCAGTCACTCACCAAAATCCAATACAATTCCTCCACTTGCGACAACGACCTGGGGACATACAGATGAATACATATTATGATTAAAATGCCGTTTTTATATATAACTATTAATTATATACTACTGTTTACAATGTTAAAGTTGGTACTAAAGCATCTCACCTTCACTGTCAGTGATGACAGGGTCGGAGTTTACACTCTCAGCTCGATCCATTGAGACCTTTGACACTGTCAAAACAAACTGTTACATACAGAAATCTTTATTTATGTCCTGCATAAACAGTCTATCGGAATGATCACATGAGCTAATCTGCAAATATGTTATGTCATAAAACCAGATCGACACGGATCCATCATCTTCCGCTTTCCTTATCTCAAATATTGACAAGCGACAACAATAATCACAGCAGAAAGTGCGGCATAGAAATATGTCCGACCGCACTGCTGTGAGGCGTAAACAGTTCCGCTATTGAGTAGTAATCATAGATATGTATGTAAATCTATGGTAGTATGCATATATTCTGTACATGCACTGTACAAATAAATACAAATATTTTTTTTTTTGCTTATGGGTTATGAGATTTAATTCTACTTTTGTGTCCTGAGGCAAAAGCCCCTCTTGTAGATTGTAATATTTGACTATAAATGATGTTATAAAATCAATATTCATTCACAATTAATTTTTTTTGTTGCATCTCAATCATAATTAGCATTTCAACCATAAGCCCAGTTATTCCTACAATTCTTTGACATTTAAGTCTCCAGTTCAAGCTGTGTTATTTATATTGTTTAATTTCACCCAATTACAATTTGAATAGGCATGGTAAAAATAATTAAGACCACTTGTAATGTTACACAATGCTGTGGGCCTAAAAGTACAATTTTAAATAATTAAAATCATTTTCAACTAGTGCACTGTCATTTCCTCATGTCCCCAGAGCTGCAGGTCAAACATCTTTGACAAAAATACAATAAAAGGTGCAATCAGTCATTTTTTCCTCATTAAAAAAAGTTTAACTCCTAAAGACATGAATTGTTATTTTACAATATATGTACCACTCACATTAAAATGAAGACTCCAGTCATATCAGTATCCTTATAAA
Organism: Myxocyprinus asiaticus; assembly: GCF_019703515.2. Taxonomy (NCBI): domain Eukaryota; kingdom Metazoa; phylum Chordata; class Actinopteri; order Cypriniformes; family Catostomidae; genus Myxocyprinus; species Myxocyprinus asiaticus. The sequence goes on along the minus strand of NC_059357.1, from coordinate 28,607,783 downwards.
AGCTGTTTTATTCTACATGGAGAGGGTCCACACATGGGGGCTGCCATGTTAGAATCACATGACCAGATGCATACTACTCAATTACTCTCAGTAACCGTCCTGTTATTGGACACTTTCATTCATTGATTAAAGTGATCATGACTGACTGTGAGTACTAAATTTCTACAATGGCATCTGAAACTGAAAATGATTGATTTTAAATGATGCTGCATCCAAGCCGCTAGGTGTCAGTGTAAGTCCAAGATGACACAAAAGTTACTGTGCACCTTTAAACTTAGAGTTTAGTGTTACATTCTCTCACTAACCTGTATTCATTCGTGGTAAATGTGTCATTTTAACACTGATAGTGGATGTGTTTTATATGTCCCTTGATTTATTGTCCACCCTGTTATGGGAAATTAATGTAATATTACATTTTAATATATTTTAAGTTTACAGATATGTTTGCTAGATGTCAATCACAGATCATGTAGTGGCTAATTTACCCTGACCATGTCCGTTTAATTTGATGAACATCTGAACTTGTCATTTAACTTGACCAATATGACTTATAAAATCTTTAACATGTCCCTTTAATGTTGTAACAAAGACACTTGTAAAAGTAGGTTTTATTTTTCAAAAGTTTCAAAGTCAAAATATCACCGAATTTTAGGAATGACCCATTTGATCTTTTCCCTAACATTCTCTTCTTGGCTAAGCAGAAAGGTGTTTCACATTTTTGTGGCTTTCTCAATTTTGTTTAGAAAATAAACCTGTATCCTCGTGAAGAAAAAAATGAAAGCCGTAAAATTGTTTCCATTGGATTCAGTCAAGTGTTTTTTTGGGTACATGGGGAGATGGAATCACATGATTTACCGATTATTTAGTAAACATGAACAACTTGAAGTGGAAATTCATATTTGTGGAGCTTCATATATTGGTTATATTTGTGGGCTTTTCAACCAACAACAACAAAAAAACTTAAAGATGTTGAAATCATGTCCTCTAAGGTTAATACGATGACCAGACAAATATATTCAAAGGGACATATCGCTTTTGATATCAAAGACAAGCATTTTCACAAAATGTTTGATCTGAATAACAGCACAAAAGGAGCAAATGAGGTTAGCTGTGAAATATACTTTTAATGTTTCCAGTGTGTATCATATTAAACAAAAACAACAATATACCCCTGAAAGGTATATGTGCTTTGTGCAAGTCAAATACAATGAATATACGTAACTATAAGTACAAAGTTTCTTTTTAGAGAGTTACACAGTATGACACATGGGAGTGTTTTTTAAATATGAGAGGGAGGAGATTAGGGCAGAAAACATCTGGATAAAGTTATTAAATTACCATTAATCTTGATTTATATACATCTTTTACATGTAGGTTTCATCTCTTCCTGGTTTCATAATTTTGTCTCACAAATGGCAGTAACAAACACTACAAAGAAAACAGGAATTGGTAAAATAATTACAAAGCAAATATGCTGTTGGGTTCAATGATTCTTTAGGAATAGGATGTGGATTGAAATATAAAAGGCTTGTTGGTGATTAGTAGGCATGGTTGGCCACAAAGAGAGACTCTCCAGCAGCAGCACCCTTATCTCCTGCAGACACATACTTCCCAACACAGGCCTTGCTGTTGTTCTGTAGAGGACAATAGAAAACAAGGCTATAAGGGCAACGTTGACTTAAAGCTCACATAATTTAGTAATGGACGGTGCTTGATAAAAACTGGATAGAACTATGTAATTTTCTTTTACATATTTGGGGTATTTGTATAACCAGAAAAGTAGATAACAAGACAGTAAAATGATCTCAAGTTAACAACAGACTCTTTATTTTAGTTTAGATTCTTGTGGTTTGAAATTTTTTTTTACTGAATATAGCAATTAGTGGCAATAGCTATTTTTTATTTCCATGTTTATTGACTGTTTGAAAGTTTTTTTTTCAATAAGCAACCATTATTGTCACTGCTATTGTTGAAGCTTGCAAAGTTGGTACTTCCATACTTACAAGAGCTCTCTTTACGAACTCCTCCTGGCATGCCTTGCCATTCTCCTTCTTGCCACCCCAGGCTTTGAGTGCTGAGGCCTGCAGGGCACGGCCATATGAGAAGGTCAGGGCCCAGGGCCTGTGCAGGGGACACTGGTTCATGGCATTCAGGTTCATTGTGGCCTCCTCCTCACTCTGGCCTCCAGACAGGAAGGTGATACCTGTTTAATGGTGGGAAGGGGATAGGAAAAGTTTTGAATATCCTACAGGTCTGTGAGAAGATAAACACTCTAGCATACTGGGTTTCTGTGCATGCACGAGTAACTTAAGATATATACTAACCAGGCACAGCAGGAGGAACAGTACGGCGGAGAGCTGTAACAGTTGCCATGGCAATCTCCTGGGGGGTGTTCTTCTGGGAACAGGAGTGTCCAGCAGTCACCATGTTGGGTTTGAGCAGAGTGCCCTCTAGGTAGACATGATGGTCTGACAGGGCCTTGTACACGGCAGCCAGAACCTTCTCTGTCACATACTGGCACCTCTTAAGGTCATGGTCACCATCAGGCAGAATTTCAGGCTCTACAATGGGCACAATGCCATGCTGGGGAGAAAGCCAAAAGAATGTTATCATATCAGTAAGAAAACAACAGGGTTCAACAACAGAGATGGCCCAAGTCCAGTGTGGCCAGAACGGTCACGCTTTACTGTAACTACATTTGCATTTGTTGATTATGTGCATGCTGATTATGTCTTGCAAACTTTGATTTTCTGTGATGTATTAAACAATGTTGTTATAAATTCTGCTGATTAAATAGGTCACCAAGGAAAAGTTGTCCATCTAAAATCACACAGATGAGGTTGTTAAAATTGCGAGAATGATTAATCATAATCTTGAAAGCATCAGTTAAAATGGCTTAATACATGACAGTTTGCCATTGTCTTCCAGCAAAAGACAGTTTATGAATTTATAGCTGGCATGGCGTTAAATTATAATTATATACCTTTTAGCTATTATTACACATTAAAAATGTAATAAATTACAGTTTTTGTTAAGACAAAAATTTTCAATGCTAAACAAATATATTTCTCTATGAAAAAGTGCTGGTAAAAATCTGAATTACTGGCCCAATCAGGATTATTTAGTAGAAGATTATAATATATTTTTTCTTATTTCTCTGTTGAATTCTATGATGATTGTATACGCATCTCACCATCTGGCAGATGCTAGCGTAACGGGCAAGCACGTTGGCATTCTCCATGATGGCCAGGCTAGAAGGGGTTGTGGAGGTGATCTTCAGCACACACCTCCATTTAGCAAAGTCTGCCCCATCCTTCTTATACTGAGCACAACGCTCATACAGCCCATCCAGACCTGTGAAAATGATATCGATATTTAGCCAAGCAACTGAGAAAAGTCAATAATGTGTCAATTTCTAGTTATACTGGAATTAAATAGACTATCATCAACTAAGGGTAGATAGTTCAGAAAGACAGCTCACCCAAAATGAAAATTCTGTTATCATTTACTTACCATCATGTTGTTCCAAAACCATATGACTTCCATTCTGAGGAATACCATACAAGATGCTAGACAGAATGTTAGGGGTTGACAGCCTTAGTCTTCATTCACTTTCATAGCATCTTTATTCCACAAAATGAAAGTGAATGGTGACCGAGGTTGTCAGTGCCTAACATTCTGTCTAGCATCTGCTTTTGAGTTCCACTGATGAAAAAAAGTCAAAATGAAGGGGAGTAAATGATGACAGAATTCTAATTCTTAGGTATACCAACCCTTTTTTACTCTTAATAATCTATTTGATAGATATTTTCGGGTGAAACAGAAGTCATAATTTTTAAAGGATCTCTAAACACCATGACTCTTTCACCTTGTGTGGTGGTCTCTCCATTAGTGCCAGCCAGGGGAACCACACCCTTGTCCACTTTGATGCCAACTACCATACCCCTTTCCTTAAGGAGCTGGGGGAATGATTTGCCATCATCTGTCTTCTGGTAGAGGGTCTCATGGAAGAGGATGACTCCACCGATGCAGGGCTTGACGCGGTCGTCTGCCGTAAACAACAGCTGGCGGTACAGTCTCCTGTTCTCCTCTGTGTTCTCAGCATTGATGCTCTGGAAACGCTTGGCCACGCTACCTGCACAACACAAACAAGAAGATAGGAAAGTATAAGATGAAGGACAACATTTATGAGACTGGTTACTAGTCTATAGTAGGACAAACCAAAGGCCTAATGTTGCACCTGTTGACTCATCAGCCGCTAGAATGCCTTTGCCAGGGGCAACAATCCTCTGAGCGATATCGCTCAGCTCTTTCTTCTGCTCTGGAGTGAGGAATGGGTAAGCGTGAGGCATCTTGACTCTTGGGAGAAAGGTGTGGAAATTAAAATAAACATTAGTACATACACAATTTCGAAATTCACTATTCACAGTCAACCATGATTAATTTATTCCATGAGTGAAAGTAACCAATATCAGGGTGGTTACAGAGATTAAGTGTGTAGTAGTCAGCTGGTCATGTGATCCTAATATGGCATCCACCATGAGGAGACCCTCTCCATGTAGAATAAATCTACTTTTATAAGGTTACTAATATGACTGGTGCCCTCATCTCATGCCAGTGGACATGATTTTAAAATGTTACAAAATTACAATTAATTTCTTCAGGAGTAAACATTTTTTAATTAGGAGAAAAATTACTGAGGGCCCCTTTAAGTAATGACACAACTGTCATGTTAAATCAACACTAACGAGCCCAAGTAAGGGCTCGCTGTTCAGATGGGTGTGTACTTGATCACGAATCTTATTGAAAATACTGATTTATCTTCTTCTAGTACCTACTGTATATCGTTAACTAGTTCATGCCAAGCCCTGATGCAATGTGTCCTTGAGATGCAAGCGTGAATGACCTTGTACGGCACATACCGAATACCAGTCAACTTGGAATAATAACGGAAAACGCAGAAGCGACCAGCGAAAGGCTAGCATTCAGTCAAGCATAAATTGGATGTCGGCACTATATAATAAAGACAAACTCACCAATTAAACGCGGTAGACGATGCGATGGTTTCCGAATCACGGTCTCACAGCAGCCACGTTATGTTCCTGTTGCAATAAAGGAAATAAGCTGCGATGAAGGAAGGCAAGATTTCGCGACGCTATTTTAGCCAATCAGGACGCGTCTCAGGCTTTGATGGACAGGGAGCATGAAGCGATGCTCATTCTATAGAGAGAGTGATTGGCTGCTGTGCTGTGGAAGGCGTGTTTAAAGATGACGTAATAAAAGAGGGTGTTGTTTTACTACAATTAGAGGCGGATATATGTTTTGTGATACGTGACGGGCATCACATCCTGGAGGTAGAGTTGGTTGTGACGTGATGTTGTGTTCTGAATCTAAAGATGCCAGCAAGTACTTATGACCTTGGCATGCTTGTGTATTTTAAGAGCTTATTTAACAGATTATAATATAACATAACACTAAGGCTTTTCAATCAGAACGAACCCAGATATTTCATTATAATTTGATTCTCTGTCTCTTCAGTGCTTTGAAGAAATGCCCAAGAGCTTGAGTTCCACAAGAGGCTCTTAACATTTCAGCTACACACCTCTAGCACTCTCAAGTTGCATTTAACCAAAGGCCAAATTAAATATAGGCACTGATTTAATGGCTAAAAGCCAACGGTCCAACTGAACCTAACAGAGCAGACTTTGAATAAGAAAGGTGGTCTAAGAATGGGTCTTTTAAAATACCCAGTACAGTCAACAATAGGTACAAATTCATCCATGAATTATTGAGTAATGAGCTCTTTGAGTTGGATTTATGGTCTTTATCGCATGATATTTGAGTGTAAATATGTACCACAAAATAAGCACTGACATAAAAATAACCACTTATAAAGCCATGCTTATTCATTCGTGATAAAACCCAAAAAAATAAGGACATGCAACAGCAGCAAATAATTTGACTTAACTGATATGACTACTCTTTTTACTAGTATAGTCAGATATTGTAGAAACACAAGTGGTGTGTAATTGGTAATTAATCATTTTGCAATTTGTAATACAGAAAAATAGAGACATGAGAATGCATGCTTTTTACCGTTAGCTGGGTGAAGGATGGTGAGCAAAAGCAATCAGAGGAGATGGAGGAGGTCTGGATAGTCTCTGATGCTCGTCTGGAGCTGGATGACCTGTATTTATTGAAATGGTGTGACCTTTGACATTCCGTGGGCTTTGGCTAATCTTAGCAGCAGGCAAACCCACGATGCAACTGGAGAAGGGCAATGTGACATTCACGTACACCGGCATGCAGCAAAGAAAGGTTAAAGAGAAATAGAGCGAGAGCGAGAGGCATGGACATTATACAACAAACAAACATTAATTATACTATATGCATGAATACAGTGCCAATTAAAACAATGAGTAAAGATCAGAAAAAGGTGTTGGAAACACCAAATTACAAAAGTGGGTTGGTGGTCTACAGATGAGAGTAATAATCTCAAGTAACCTTTGGGATGTGATGTTGCTAATTTAACTATGCACTCCATTTGAACGGTCAGAATGGTACACGGCTCACGAGATTCCTGCCACCAAGAAAGGGATCTACTGTCATGTTTGATGCTATCATGACATTTCATTTTTCAAATGTCTTATACTGTATAATCACTTCAATCAGCAAGAACTACATATACACTCACTGAGCACTTTATTAGGAAGACCTGTACAGCTACTTAATCATGCGATTATCTAATCAGCCAATCGTGTGGCAGCAGTGCAATGCATAAAATCATGCAGATATGGGTCAGGAGTTTCAGTTAATGTTCACATCAACCATCAGAATGGGGGAAAATGTGATCTTAGAGATTTCAACCATGGAATGATTGTTGGTGCCAGATGGGCTGGTTTGAGTATTTCTGTAACTGCTGATCTCCTGGGATTTTCACACACAACAGTTTACTCAGAATGGTGCCAAAAACAAAAAGCATCCAGTGAGCGGCAGTTCAGCGGATGGAAACGCCTTGTTGATGAAAGAGGTCAACGGAAATTGCCCAGACTGGTTCAAGGTGACAGAAAGGCTACGGTAACTCAGATAACTACTCTGTACAATTGTAGAGCAGAATAGCATCTCAGAATGCATAACACGTTGAACCTTGAGGCAGATGGGCTACAACAGCAGAAGACCACATTGGGCACTTTATTACCATAGTGTTTCTAATAACGTGCTCATTGAGCGTATCAGATGCAGAAAGTCAGTAGCATGTGTTTTTGTTTTGTTTTGCTGTAGGATGATTCATAAGTTAAAATATTTGAATTGCCAGCCTCAGATAAATCAAATGTAATATGAATGTAAAAGTGAATGCTATTCATTGCCACTTTGATAGACTGGAAGCAAAGAAGTTTTGCATTAAACAATTTAATTCTTTCTAAAAATGTATAATTACCAAAAATAATACATATTAATAATTCATATAAAATTATATGCAATAAACAGTTTTCAATATTAATGACAGCAGAGAAAATGGAACATCAGTGAGAAGTGGAAGCCATAGTATGTCTATGTCAAATTATGGCCACATACATAGTTTTATATTTCTTATTTCACACCCAAGATGATACCCTGTAAACAATTAGAATAGTAAACAACCTGAACTTGCTTTCCTGATGCAGATTAATCTTGTACACTCTTAGGTATCATGAATGGAAAATCACTATTATAAGCATAAAGACCAATGAGTATGGTGAATCTGCATCTGATAAGCTGGCACTGTACAGTATGTGTAAGAAAGTTTATTTGTTTTGCCATCGCATATATTACATAGATAAGCATACAGTCCATGCAGACATTTTAACTGTGATGGAATGTCTACCAGTCTAGCAATGTATTCTATCAGAATGCCTGTCTTAAAAATGTAAGCATAAATGTCCATAAAAAAATATATTAGCTATAAAAATCAGAAATAAGTATTACTGCTGGAAACTAGCAAAGGCCATAACATAAATGCATTTAAATTTGTAAATATGACCTAATGCACTGAAATATAAACTAGCTGGTTTGTAGCTGGTTGACTTGCAAGCAGCAAACCACATCCTCTCTCAAGTTCATGGCAATTCTTTTGGCCGTTCTCTATAATCTTTTTTTAATTCAAATGGTCTGAAATACAACCTTAGCTAGAACATACAGGCATCTTTTCATGGTTCTGTAATGCTTGTGTACTTAAGAAGTTATTGCAGAAACTGTTTTAAAATATGTCCTGCTGATTATGTTTTATTTAGAAAGAGTTGTATAACTTTAAAAAGCTGTATTACTGTTGAGGGGTACTTCTGTTGATTCGTTGTAAGTTTTACCCATGTGCCTTAACTGTAAAGTCCCAATAAATGTACATTCTACATTTTCTAGAACCACTGTTTTAAATGTTAATATTTGGTTAAAACAATGACAGTCAATAAGAAGGATGCAATAATGTCTCCCGATGGAAGCAAAGACTGAGCCAGAGTTTCTCTGTCTAGCTTTAGTCTATCTTAAAAAGAGCCAAGTGTCACTTGAATTTTAGCAGTTTGAGTTTTTAAGGCATCTTTTAAAGTCCGGAGGGCCTTCCTCCCTGCATCCATCCTACTTAAACTTGATCTCAAAGTAGAAGCAGTTGATGGAGTCACATTCTGGAGGTTGACAGGTACAGGCACAATCCCACATTGCACACTGCAACAAAAGAGATGAAATGATGACAAACATGCTGATAGTACTCTGAGGTCTACAAAGATTTCATTTATATCTTATTATAATTTGCATCACTTTCATTTATATTAATAAAATGCCTGGCTACACAGATTTTTGAATGATGTTGTTCATCTCTTAAGCAGGAAGAAATAGACAATGAGTCACTTACATTAGGTGAAGGACAGGAGTAGTCAATACAGGAGCGCAGAGAGGGTGGACGACAGTCACAAGACTGGGCACACACTAGACAGTACTCACAAGAAGAGAAACTTGCACAGCAATCTGAACACTGAGGATCACTCTTGGCCTGCAAAGACAGATAACTGTTACAGACTGCCAGAATTACTGGAAAGTGAGGGAATTTAAAGAATAGTTAACCAAAAAAAAAAAAAATTCTCGTATTATTTACTCACCCTTGTGCCATCCCAGATGTGTATGACTCTTCTGCTGAACTCAAACAAAGATTTTTAGAAGAATATTTCAGCTCTGTAGGTCCATACAATGCAAGTGAATGGTGACTAAAACTTTGAAGTTCTAAAAAGCACGTAAAGGCAGTAATCCATACGACTCCAGTGGTTTCATCAATGTTGATCTAAGTGATTTTGGGTGAGAACAGGCCAAAATATAACTGCTCTTTTACTGTACATCTTGCCATTGCAGTCTCTAGGCACAATCATGATTTCAAGCTTGATTATACTTCCTAGATGGCGTTAGGAAGTGTAATTGAGCTTGAAATCATGATCGCAATGGAAACTGCTGATGTTAAGGTTTAGAAATTATATTTAGACAATATTTTGGATCGCTTCAGAAGACATGAATAATGCACTGGTGTCATATGGATAACGTTTATGCTGCCTTTAAGTGTTTTTTGGAGCTTGGAAGGTCTGGTTACCATTCACTTGCATTGTATAGACCTACAGATCTGAAATATCCTTCTAAAAATCTTCATTTGTGTTCTGCAGAAGAAAGAAAGTCATTCACATCTGGGATGGTATGAGGGTGAGTAAATTATGAGAGAATTTTAATTTATGGGTGAACTATCCCTTTAACCTTTTATTCAGAATATCAAAAAAATAAAAAAATAAAAAATAAAATTAACAAATTAGCATGGCAAAAAAATTACAATACAGGTATGTATGTATTTATGTGGACTTGGATTTAAATAAACCCCAAACCTTAAGTATTGAACTTTGGCATGTAACTCCCACACTGTTTTTGCTGCATAGCTACCTAAAATTGAGGCGATAGTTGAGGAGAGGTGCAGCATTACTTTTCTAAGCAGTCACACTTATGATTTTTGCCTGGTGAATGTTAAAATTGGTGGGAAAAATGCCATAAGGTTTCATTGAAGGAGGGACCCAAGCCATCCAGAATATCATAGAGACTGGGCTCTTTTGATTTGCACCAGAAAGCATTGTGGCAGAAAGTATCACCCACCTTTTCTTCAGAAAATATAATGTCTTTAACATTTATATATGTGATATATCCTTATAGATCTATGTTTGGATTCATTTTTATTGTCTAGTCTGATGGCTTGCAGAAAGCATATTTCAATACCTCAGTAAGGACGTGTATGTAACAAATAGATGTGAACTATTAAGGCTATTAAGTTCAACATGTTTATGAATAATTTTTAAGGCAAGCTGTAGATAAGAAAATCAGGCTAATCCTGAATATTTACTCTTACATTGCATCATTTTTTATTTATCATGAATTATCTTGAGACCGTGATGGCACCACAGCAAACCCACCAGGACAATCATATAGAGCCCCACAGAGGTCATGATGATGGCAGGGAGTGGGAGGGTGAGAGCCCACATGGGAACAGCCTGACAGGGAAAAACAAAGACAGGATAGACCGAGTACACGTGTAACACTGTGAACATTTCCCTTCTGTTGCATGTTCTAACTGGCATTTTCAATATGAACTTTTACATTAGCGTCCTCTCTCAGGATGATAGGCAACCGAGCTGTTTTAATCTATATTAAAGACCTGGCAGTACAACACGGGCTATGATCCCTCTAGACATAAAAAACAAATGTGAGTTGATGTCTAGACATCTATGAAGGAGCAATCCACAAAAGCGTCTTATGTACCATTATAACAGTTATGCATTCCCAGTGTAACTGACTGGGGTTTTCCGATATCTCCGGATATTTTATTTTATTTTTTATTATTATATAATTAAGCAAAATGTTTACTGTAGCTAGCATGCTACATATGTGAAGTGGACCACTGTTATCATGGCAACGAACAACTTCCTGTGAAATTTCTTCTGTATTTGATTTTACATAAATACTAACCTAATAAAATTACTAACTTCGACAACCATTCAGATTGCATTCAAAATGTGTGGAAGCACTGTTAATGCTGTGGACTGCCCTTAAGTGTGTAAAGTCAGCTATGCTGGCTTGGCAACGAAAACAGATATATTGCATGTCTAACTTACTAATTTTAGTTCTTGGAAATGTTTTAAAATTTTAGTCGGAGGCCAATTATGGTTATTCCAGGAATGTAAGTGCATCAGCATTAGACGCTGGAAATGTGGTTCTATTCCTTACTGAAATGGAAAATATGATTGGTTAGCAAATATCCAATCACGTCTGAAATGGACGTTCTGATTGGTTGATCACCTTAGTCAGACTCTCTGTCTTGTCTGTGCCATCAGTTGCGTCTTGCCTCTCGCTACACCATGCGCATTTAGAGAGAAATCACTGCGCACGCACACGCACACGCACACGCACGCACACGCACACACACACACACACACACACACACACACACACACACACACACACACACACACACAATTCTCTCAACGGTGCTGCGGCATCGCTTTAGTAGATTGAAAAAGTTCCGGGTCAAAAGCCTACTCGTTGTTAAGAAAGATAGGTGGGCATACGGCGTATGCCTGCGTATACCCTGGCCCAGTGGTTCTCAACCTTTTTGGCTCCAAGGCACCCACTGTGGGAGAAAATATTCGAAGCCCCCCCCCATATAGGCTATTCGATATTTATATTATAAGAAATCTATTATAGGATCTGTCCTCTAATACTTCTACTGTAATAATAGCAAAGCTTGTTTTTTAAATAATAAATAAATAAATAAATAATAATAATAATAAAAAACTACTAGCCTCAAGAGATTAAAACAATTAATCAAAAATTTTGTAATTCCAGAAATATCTAAAAATTGATATTCTTCATAAAAAGCAAGCTGTTGAAGGGAGTTACATTTTCAGCATTTTCAATAAATTGAATTATAATAATTATACAAAAATTATAATAATGTACCTTAATTTAAATAATTTTAAGAGATCTTGAGGCCCCTCTGGAAGTGTGCTGAAGCCCCCTAGTGGGTCCCGGCCCCCTGGTTGAGAACGAGTGCCCTAGACTACACTACTGGTTTAAAGGCAGAAATTTGAATCTTATAATTTTATAAAACCACAATTTTTCTGTTAAAACTCGTTTTTTTTTACTTTTTATTTGAGCTGTACATTTTTTTAAATCTTAATTATTAGTCATTTTATGTCATTATATGTCATTAGTCATATAGTCATTAGTTTTGGGGGTTTGTTGATTACATCATCATGGCAGCCAAGTTGTAAGATTGGCTATAACTTTACACAGAAAAGTTTAGTAAGCAATTTTGTCACACTAAAATAATGTTAACACACATGTTGTTTATGTCTTGTGGCTATACTTTTTAAACAGTGAGTATTTTACTGTTTACGAATTGGCCCCCATTCACTTCCATTGTAAGTGCCTCACTGTAACTCACTGGAGCTCTTTTTTTTTAATTTATTTATTTATTTATTTATTTTTTAAGAAAAGGAGGGGCAAGTCAAAATGAATGTTTGTGGTAATCAATATTATGCCACACATGCTGTCGATTGAACTTAACTTGTACTGAACCCGGAATATTCCTTTAATTTTTCAATGTAATTTTAGTAGCTATGCCCTCTTGCGTTCATTTGTCAGAACATGTGGGAAATTGATGCAAATGACTGACAAAGTTTTTTTTTTTTTTTTTTGTAGCTTGGTTTATTTAGATTACACACAGTGTTATGATTCCACCTTTGTTGTTCTACTTTATTACCTTTATTTGTCTATTTTGTTCAAATTAAACATTGGCATAACAATTACTACATTTCAAAGAGCAAATTAATACAGTGCTCTTGAAAATTCTGCAACAGGCTCTAGGCAGCCTGCACTGTTAAAGATTTTCCAGTCAAAAAACAGTAAAGAAATGGCAGCAGGGCTGCCAGCATGTTACTGTAAAATTAACGGTGTCTTGCTTTTGCTGAAATTAACAGCTAGATCCTGTTTTTACAGCTACAGTATACAACTGTAATTCAGCAGCATATAGTATGTAAAGCCATTACATACTATCTACGGCTGTTGAAATTAACAGCTAAGTTTCCAGCATGCACTGTGGCATGAAGAAATGACTTAGATTTATTACTTTTTATTGGTTTATTTTGATGTTGTTTTTGTTGCAGTCTAAGTTACTGGTATTTTAATGTTCAGCTTTTACTTTTTTACGTAAAAGTATGTTTGTTAATTGTTACCATTGTTGCGTTTTGTATGCCGAGAGTTGATTCCTGTGTGTGTCTTGTCAACTTGTGTAATGCTGTAAGGTCATCAAAAATATGTAACACTCATTTTGCTGATATAATTTTGCAGAAATATCATTTACTGTTTTTGCTTTTATGTGTAATGCATCACTACTGAAACATATAGTGCCATTTGCAAGGTAGGATCAGACATTCAGGCTGACCTTAGGTTTTGTCTTCCAAGTAGCACAGTGCAACAACTTGTGTTTTACTTAAACGTAAATTGACTGGCTGGAAGAACAAAATATAATAATAAAGAAGGTCCAAGGTGCCAGCTCAAGAGATCACTAATCACCATAATGGTGACTTCAATCAAAACACAACTATTGATAACAAAACAACAACATTAAATGAAACTAAGACTTCTATTAAGACTGAATAAAAACTTTTGTACTTGTGTTTTTTATTTTATTTATTTATTTTCATTTTTGTGGCCCAAATACATTGCCAAAGCATACATACTTATTCAAGCGCAAAGGCTTATGTGTATTTCACCATTATAACCAACAATGCAGTGCTATACTGTTATTTTAATGTGTACAGGTTTTTTTTTTTTTTTAATTCATAAAAAATATACTGTTCAATCCTGGCAACATTTTACAGTATGTCATTGCTTCAAAGGTTGATTTATACTTTTGTTATTTGACTCATTAGACAGACAAGTGAAAGCTGATGTGAGATGATAAAGAACAGAAGAGTTAGCCAGAAACATCATGAAAAATAACCATGTGCCACAAGCTTTTTTCATGGGGGGTTTTAAAATATACGTTTCAAAATGACACTAGCTTTCACCAAGATGATATCATGATTTTGAATGTTCATTTTCCCCTAATGCCTTGCAAACAACAGCTATTTACGATAAACTAGTCACTTCACAGTGAGCCTGCTCTTGATCTCCCAGAATGCAACATTTTTAACAGCAAACTACTGTATTTAAGAATCACAGTAGATTGCTGTAAGAATTTGGTCGTAAATTTATAGTAATTTTTTACAGTGTGTGCCAGTGGTTAGTCACTGATAAACTGACCATAGCTTCAATAAAAGGCTTGAAGGTGTTCTAGGAGGGAGAGCAGAAGGATGCAGATAAGAGAGAGGGGTGAGTAAGACTTCGCACCAGAGAAAATAGTAATATCATTGTAGAGAGTGTCAGTCAGGAATGAATGAAAAGGAGTGATTCTGATGAAGACTTGTGGATGGTCTGCCATGCCATTGGATTGCGGGTTGAAGCCACTGCTGTGGTTCAAGGACAAAAGACCAGTCTGAAACCATGTGTCACCCATTTTACACAACAGAGGACTGCCTTCATCCTCCTGTGTGTGAAAGAGAGAGTAAAACTGTTACGAACTTCAAAACTCAAACTTAAGTGGCATTATAATTTCACTTAAAAGTGCACTCAGTAGTTCTTTCCTCATTTAAAAAGTTTTACTCCTAAAGAAATTAATTTTAATTTTGAAACATGTATAAAATCATGACTACTCTCATGAGATGAAGACTCCAATCATATCATTAACCTTATGAAAGCTGTTTTATTCTACATGGAGAGGGTCCACTCATGGGAGCTGCCATGTACGGATCACATGACCAGCCACATACTACTCGCTTAATCTCAGTAACTGCCCTGGTATTGGACCCTTTACTCATGAATTAAGTTAATTATGGCTGGCTGTGAATAGTGAATTTCTATAATGGCATCTGAAACCGAAAACTACTGTGTTTGAATGATGCTGCATCCACATAAATAGGTGCCAGTGTAAGTCCAAGACAACAAATAACAAAAATTACTGAGTGCACCTTTAAAACACTAGGGGATCAGTCCACAGACTCATGTCCATTTCAATATGAAAAATCTTAATGCTACATTGGTTTCACTGTGACCAAATGTAATTACTATGCAGAGACCTGCTGTACGTCCAAAGGCTCTGTGCAGATGTGGAGTGAAGGATCGATTAAAGGACCACAGTCTACAATGCTTGTCTGAAATTCCTGAAGAAATGGTACAGCTTAAAAGGAAAGAAAACAAAAATGAGTAATTTTTATGTTTCTATGTATGGGTCTATGTTTCATAAAGAATAACAAATTCTGAAAATGTGGTTCTTCATATCAAACAGTTAGACTATTACTAGACTATTATAAAAAGACATATGCACACATACTCACATGTGCCATTTCCAGTGTTCCAACCAACCACCGTACATTGAGTACCAGGGCCAAAAGGTAAATTATACATGTCAACCACTACAAGGTCAATGTAATCTGAGAGTTCTGGTGAACAAGTCAGTTCCACAAGTGCCACATTGTTGCCTGCAGGAAAGTCAAAAATGATATTTGCCACACCAACATACACCTCCAGGCTGCTGGAGCAGTCCCATGGGACAAACCCGAGGGCCACTGTCCATGCATGCTGATTCATGGATCTGAAGAGTGAGGAGTAACATGTTGATTGTCAGTGCACAAGTCAGAAATTGGGACACTTATTTCATTTTCAATGAGATTTTGGAAAATATTTGATTACCTGGAAAAGCAGCTAGCAGTGGTCATGACAAAGTTTGGAGAGACCAAAGTTCCCATGCATACATTCTCACCATAATACTTTAGACTAGCCATCCATGGCCATACAGAACTGTTACTATTTCCTCCACACAATATTGCTGGAGAAAAAATAGAAAGAGAGAGACAAAGAGAGTGTGAAAGAATGTGTGCGAGAGAGATTCTTCTAATTCATGCTTTTCCACAAGAAAAACCTTGCAGCCATAACTGTAGTCTGAGACTGGACAATTTTCCCTTTGTAATCTTATGAATTGTATTTTTAAGAGAGAATAGAGCAGAGGAATACATAATCTGAGAAGAGGCTTTGTTAAGCTGAAGCTGATGAATAAGGCAGATAATAAAGATTGGACAAATAAGAGGAACCAAATAAAGAGTGAAATGGAAGATAGGAGAAGAATAAATTAGTAAAAAGAGAAAAAAGAATACATAAGGAAATATACATGTAATGTTTGTTTTGATAGTGAGTTTGTAAGACTAACAATTTCAGTGGTTATTTCATTTCGCTTAATCAAACATGGTTAACTCAATAAAAAACATATGTGGTGTGCTACAGGTCACATTCTCATCCTCCTCAGGGAAGCTGGAGGTAAAACTGATGAAACCAGCCTCATTTGCTGTGGTATACCCGCTGATCCATGACTGGTAGTTAGAAACTCTGGCATACACACCAGGGTACTGAGGCAAAGCACAACCATAACCCCAACTCACAACACCAGCCTGAATCCAAACAGAGCCCTGTTTGATTACCATTGGACCTCCAGAGTCACCCTGTACAAAGACAGAGAAATGAAAAGTCATAATCACTGCCTTAAAAGAATATTCCAGGTTCAATACAAGTTAAGCTCAATCGACAGCATTAGTGACATTTGCTGTACAATCCCATTTTCAAACTAAAGATTTAAGTGTATGGATTATATTTCAGCCTTTATTGTATAAAACATATTTAAATTAATGTGTCTAAATTAATAAGTCTAGTGATACCCGGCATGAATCTTTTCCACCCTCCAACAGTCCAACGCACATCATGTTGTCTGTTATCTGTGCATTTCCATAAAGGCAATCACACTGCCTGTTAACAACTATAGGCACACGCACATCCTGCAGGTTTTGAGGTGAAGGAAGGGATACTGGAAAACAGAGAATGAAAACCACTGTCAAAATTCCAAATAACAGAGAGATCTGTTTGATTATGGTGTTTTTGTTTATGTACAGTGATTGCTAAAGAGAATAATATACTTTTCAGATTATTGTACCGATTATTCCCGCTTTGGGGTCAATCAGTTTAATCACATTCTTAAGAAATAGAAATGAATTGCTTACATCACATACTCACAGCGACAATGAGTCAAAGAAGGGTAGTTCTATTAAATTCAGTGAAATGTGATATGTGTATAATAATGTTTCTGGATAGAAAACATTATTATACACATAATAATGTGTATAATAATTGCTCTAATCTAGAGATCTAGTAATGTACAGTATATGTTGCTTTTATGTTATGACTGTTACACAACTCAAATTCTAATTTATATAATCCAGATCACCTTTTCTTGCCTTTACAAATATTTGAACAATGCATTGTTTCAGTTTAATGCTTCCGAGTACGCCTCAGCTAAAATCTATTTGAACTATACAATAAAAGGCTTGGTTTCATGGCTTAAACTTGAAGGTGCATTTGAAAAAAATCCTTTTGTTTCTCACCACTTGAACTAATGGCTCCCCAGCCTGTACCCACATGTCAGAGCCATTGTTGAATGTGCTTCCCTCTGCTGCCAGACAGACTGGTTTGATGTATGCAGTGAAATTCACAGGTGAGGAGAGGTGAAGCAGAGCCATATCATTGTCATGAGTGGATTCATTGTATTGTGGATGCGTTATGACTTGAGAGACTGATCTGGACACCTCGTTTAGATTGGATTGTTCCTGACTCTCTCGGCCCAGATACACAGTAAAGGCTGAAGGATCAGGGTTACTGAGAAGAGGGATAAGAAAAACCTAATCTTCTTTGAGGAGAAAGACATGTTTTACTATTGCAGTGTTGGTCTTTGAATTAAAGATAATTGTGTAGCTTACCCTGGAAAGCAGTGAGCTGCTGTTAGAATCCATTTTCTGTTAATAAGGGATCCACCGCAGAAATGACCACGGACATTATGAAGACTGGCCTGCCATGGCCATGCACCAACAGGGGCATTCTGTCCCCCCACTATCCTTGTGTTGAGAGGGGCTCTACCACACACTTACAAGGAGAAAAAAAGAAAGGACTTTTTAAGTGACACTTTCAGAAAATGTGACAGGGTTAGTCCAAAAATTCAAATTTAGTGTCATCCTTGACATTTACTCCCCCTCATAATGTTCTAAACCTGTAACTTTCTTTCTTCCATGAAATGCAAAAGGACTAACATCTCCTGACAGAATGACAGAATTGACAGAACTATCACTCTAAGATGACTTTTTCACTTTAAGTTACTCAGTGCTATTATTATGAGATGAGAAATCATTTACCACTCAGTTGGCATTCACACCCTAGAAAAACAAAAATGAAACAAGATGTTAAAATCAGATCCTTATCAGATTCAGTTATTCACAAGCAAAAATAAATACATAAATAAATAAAAAATAAAGTACTCTGTTTTAATATGCTCTGAATAGAAAATGTTTTAGCCGTTTGTTAACAGCTGATCTTCATCAATACTATTAAGTATTGGATCTTAAATTCCAAGATATGATTTGTAATGTCAATAAAATTTAAATATAATATCATAAAAATAATTAGAAACAGCACTGAAAACAAAGCATCTCTCTAAAATAAAATTTGAGAGCCCAATACCTCACACATAAAACTCTGAATCTTCAACCAAATTCTTGGATCTTAACACATCCCCAAAAGACATGGGTTGTGTCTCCATCTTCTGATTGACATCACCAGCAGGCGGGTGTGTTTTTAAGACCAAGCCTATGCAGTCTAGAGGGGGTCCAATAGACTCTATGTAAAATCTTGAATTGCATAAGGTGAACCCTTGCATCTCTAGATGCAGACTTGATGTTATGTAGAATCCTAGCCCACAAGTTTAGATCTTTCTCCCATAATCTCTTAAGAGAATTTGAAGTTCCGTCCCCAAGACTCTGAATTAGCAGGGAGTAATACACTGATGCCTCATGACCTTTTCCAAAAGCAGTAATCACCACTCCCAGAGTATCTGCTGCTTTAGGGGGGTGTAAACTGCTCCCAAAAAACAGTACAGAGCAGGTGGCACAGCTGTAAATACTTACAGAACTGAGATCTGGGAATCCCAAAAAGTTGAGCCAAATTTTGAAAGGATCTCAACACTCCAGTCTCATATAGGTCACCGAGTGTAGTAACCCCCCTCACAATCCACTCTTACCAGCAAAAAGGGGACTTGTTAATACATAATTTGGGGTTCAGCCATATGCTCGAGGCAACATTTAAATAAATGTTAGAATTAAACACAGAGTGCAAATGCGAGACAACGGGGTGCAACTTAACTTCACTGATTAGTTTGATAGAAAGGTTTTGCAATGGTGAAATAGGGGCAAGAACTTCCTGTTCAATACAAAACCAAGGAGGGGCTCTCTCAGGTGGAAGAGAACAATGAGCCAGATGTCTGAGAACGAATGCATAATAATAAAACAAAATCTTGGGTAGGCCTAGCCCATCTTTGTAAATTGGCCTATGTAACTTATTGAAATGTAATCTGGGATGCTTACCAATCCAAATGAAGGACTTCGCTATGCTATCAAATTATTTGAAATAAGAGAGGGAGACATCTACAGGGAGAGATTGTAGCAGGTAGTTAAATTTTGGAATTCAATTCATTTTAATAACATGAACATTCCCAATCATAGATAAATGTAAAGAAGCCCACCTGCCCACATTGCTTGAAAACCTTTTTATTAAGGGGTCAAAATTAACTCAAACTACATCAGACAAATTTGCTGAGAATAAAATGCCCAAATACTTAATGCCCTGTTTGGGCCACTGAAAAGTGCCCAGCTGAAAAGCCATTACTGGGCAGTATGCTGTCAGAGCCAAAGCTTCGGATTTACACCAATTGACTCTGTATCCTGAGAAATTAGAAAAAGTATTAATAATTATGTGAAGGCAAGGTATAGATCTAGTGGGGTTGGAGATGAATAATAAAATATCATCAGCGTAAAGCAAAAGCTTATGCGCCACACCTCCCGCCACCACCCCTGGAAAATCATCTTCCCTTCTTATCGTGGCTGCTAAAGGTTCCAGGGCAAGACAGAACAAAAATGGGGAAAGAGATTAAAATAATCTGAAATTAATCCATTTGTTTGTAATGCTGCTACCGGGTGTCTATAAAGTAACTTAATCCATCCAATAAAAGCATTCCTGAACCCATATATTTCCAAAATCTTAAAAAGATAATCCCATTCTACCATATCAAATGCCTTTTCGGCCATCGGATTGCTCAAGTCCGGTGCTTCTATACAAATTTTGTGAGACAGAATTACATAACAAAAGAAAATCTATAAAACAAACTCCAGCCAATAGGCAGAATAAACACAAATTATATGTATATTCATCCACATACTGTCCCGAAGGTGTGTTCCTCCCCAAAACAAGCTCCAGCCTCTAGTGGAACCAACACACACACACACACACACACACACACACACTCACACACACAAAATGTTCAGTTTCGTCGGGCAGTCAAACAAATGCTCAGTGAGCCGGCTGTTTAGTGAGTGTAGCAGATGACCTAATCCTTCCAATGCCCTGCAAAAAAATATTCCACTAAACAAACTCCATCCAACAGGAGGCATAAGTACAAAGAACGAGCAGATTCATCCACAACTGTCCCAAAGGAGTGTTATTCCACAAAACAAACTCTAGTTGCTAAGCGGAGCCAGCACAAAAAAAAAAAAAAAAAAAGTGCCCAGTTTCCTCAGAGAGTCGAGCTCACTCAGGAGCAACATGAAAATCACCAAAATAACTTATCCCATTGACTTTATGAAAGACATCACTTGTTGTAGGCATGTAAATACTTTGCGGCCATCCTTAGTATCTATTCTCAGTTTGGCCAGAAACATCAGTGCAAAAGCGATCTTCTGTTGATGTAATTGCATTCCTTGAATCGATCACGTTTCTCTCTTGTCGAATTCGCAAAGTCTTGGAACAAGAAAATGTTGTGGTTTTTCCAAGAAAGCTTTCCTTTGCTCCTCGCCTCGCGTAACACGAGATCGTCATTGGATGATCTCAGAAATTTGGCCAGAATTGATCGGGGCCTGTGTCCCTCCATGGATCTCCGAGCTGGCACTCTGTGAGCTCGCTCGATTTCCAGCTTATGGCCTGTTATGTTGAGCAGACTCGGGAGGAGCCTGTCTAGAAAATTTTACCATTTCTCAGCCTTCTTCATTCTCAGGAATTCCAACAATTCGGACGTTGTTTCGCCGATTACAGGTCTTCCAACTTTTCCCAGATGCACTGCAAATCTGCCTTGGACGACAATCTTGTAACCAACTCAGAGAATTTCATTTCGATCACCGTATTACAGCAAGATCCTCCAGGTCCGCTACAACTTTCGTCTGCATCACAGACATGCTCGCCAGTTGACGTTGAATTTCTCCCGCCGCACCATCCAAACTGAGTCCCTGGTCTGCGGCCAGGGGTATCAGCTTGAGCACGTAAGTGCCTTTTAATGTCTCCAGAGCCTGAGGATTTTGAATTCTTTGACATATTTTCTACATAGAACAGTTATGAAACAGAGCATATCAAATCTCACCGGTTTAGGACACAAAATGATTTAAAAATTAGCAAAGTTCACAGAGCTTGCCGCTCACACGTCCGACCCTCACATGGCGCCACACGAATCCTACTTTTGTATTTAATTTTTGAAATACACAGAACTGATTCAATGTGAACTTATAATGTATCTTGGTGACATTACAATCGCAGCTCCATTACACTGTATGAGTGCTGGACATACATTAATGTTATACTGATAATATACTGCTGGCCCACACCACAACTAAATTTCGACTGGCATTAATATATGTATTTCCGGTGCTGGCATTATAAGTATTATATCGTGGGTATTACTGAGAAGAAAGTTGGGGGACAAAAGCATAGTGAGTCTTAAACCACTGTTAATCAAAAATGAAAACACTGAAAAACCATAGAAAGTCTTTAACTGTTTCACACTTGATCATACCTATCTCAAAGCAACACTAATCTCACCAAGGTAAAAATAACCTCATTTCATAACATAAACTCGAAACATAACTATAAACCCTATTACTTTTAAATATTAGTTAATAAAACCCCCATATATATATATATATATATATATATATATATATATATATATATATATATATATATATATATATACTGTATATGTATAAAAAAATTATTGTCTGTCTCTTTTTATACACTAGCTTCTATACTACTCCAGCCACTTTGAGAAATTGGCAGTGTGATACTGCAGATATTGTTGACTTTTGTACAACCAGTTACTTAGTGTTCTTCATTTGTAAGTCATTTGGATAAAAGCATTTGGAGATGCACGTAGACTTAACTCAGATTGGCTATTTAAATGTTGTTGTTTCTATTAATTTTAATTGACTGGATTCAAATTTGCATTTGGATTCAAAATGCATAGATACCTGTACTTCAGTTGCACATGTACAAGGAGAACTGAGATATGTTGACAGTGCCCAACTTGACCAAGGGGACACAGATCACACGAAAACAACCTTTTGAAAAAAAAACAAAAAACATAAATAATACTACAAAAAACGTCATGGTTACTGGTGTAACCTCCGTTCCCTGATGGAGGGAACGAGACGTTGGTGTCAATGTAGTGACACTAGGGGTCACTCTTGGGAGCCCGAGACACCTCTGGTCTTTGATAAAAGGCCAATGAAAATTGGCGAGTGGTATTTGCATGCCACTCCCCCGGACACACGGGTATAAAAGGAGCTGGTATGCAACCACTCATTCAGGTTTTACGCTGAGGAGCCGATATAAGGTCCGGCCATTTCAGCGGGTAGTTCAGCGTTGTGGCAGGAGGGACCAATGTCTCGTTCCCTCCATCAGGGAACGGAGGTTACACCAGTAACCATGACGTTCCCTATCTGTCGCTCACTCGACGTTGGTGTTGATGTAGTGACACTAGGGGTCCCTATACAAAACGCCACAAGGCTGAACTGTGTTACGTGAATTGGCGGTGTGTGGTGGGCAGACTTGCTGTGTGCCTCATAGCCAGCACACCAGGTCGACACGTAACCTCCCCCAACACAGTTATGAGTGTCGAACGGCCCTTTTTGGGGACACGTCGACTACCCAAAGATAGAGACAGGCTTAGCCCAGTCGTGGCCTCTGTTCCCCTTCTCTTTTTCCACTCCCTAAAAAAGAAAGCGGAATTATCCGACTGGGCCGCCAGGTCTAGTCGGGGGGTGTCCCTCCCAAGGGGAAGACACCGCGGAGACCACACCTTGCCCCGAGAGGGGGAGGGATATTTAAGTGGAAGAATACGTCACATGGTCTTTCCAACCATGTGGGGAGCCTTCAAGGTAGATCCTACCCAATGGGGGAGGAGTTACTACAAACATGGAGACTGGGGCAGAGGGGCTCTGCCCAAGGAAGACGCAGTTTGCCAGCAGAAAAACGAACTAGCGGAGGATATAGATCGCATGGGGTTTAGCCTTACAGGGAACCACCACATGCGGAGCACCTACCCCAGAACAGGGCTCTTAGTTAGCACGTGTACTGGGCCGGGTGTGAGTCTCTCCGAAAACTCGACTGCCACAGGGCTCGGAGGAAGTCAACCATGGAACAAATTTTGTGAACACTACTGGGAATTAACGGCGCACGTCTTCAGCTCAAAAGGAGGTGGAAGGCGTTATGTGCAAGCGATACACCTGGCTGGCTATCCCAGGCTTATCCGCTTGTGTTGCGTGCCACTAGCTGGGACGAAACCGGTTCCACCTGGAGGTTGTAGAACCTTGCAAAGGTGTTGGGTGTTGCCCAGCCCGCTGCTCTGCAAATGTCTGTTAGAGAGGCACCTCTGGCCAGGGCCCAAGAAGCCGCTACACCACGGGTAGAATGGGCTCGTTGCACTACCGGGGGCGGCATGTTTTGGGCGAGATATGCCATAGTTATGGCGTCAATGAGCCAGTGGGCGATCCTCTGCTTGGAGACAGTGCTTCCTTTCCGCTGTGCACCAAAGCAGACAAAGAGCTGCTCAGAGACACTAAAGCTCTGCGTGCGATCCAAATAGATGCGTAAAGCCCGCACCGGACACAGCAACGACAGGGCTGGGTCTGCCTCCTCCTGGGGCAGCGCTTGCAGGCTCACCACCTGGTCCCTAAAAGGGGTGGTGGGAACCTTGGGCACATAGCCCGGTCGGGGACTCAGGATCATGTGAGAATAACCTGGACCGAACTCCAGGCACGTTTTGCTGACAGAGAACGCTTGCAGGTCACCTACCCTCTTGATGGAAGTGAGCGCAGTCAGGAGGGCAGTCTTCAAGGAGAGTGCCTTAAGCTCGGCTGACTGCAAAGGCTCAAAGGGGGTTCTCTGTAGACCCTGAAGAACTACGGAGAGATCCCATGAGGGAACGAGGTGCGGTCTGGAGGGATTCAGCCTCCTGGCACCTCTTAGGAACCTGATGATCAGGTCGTGCTTCCCTAAGGACTTACCGTCAACTGCGTCGTGGTGTGCTGCTATGGCAACAATGTACACCTTCAAGGTGGAAGGGGACAGCCGTCCTTCCAGCCTCTCCTGCAGGAAGGAAAGCACTGATCCGACTGCACATCTCTGGGGGTCTACGTGTCGGGAAGAACACCACTTAGTGAATAGACGCCACTTAAAGGCATACAAGTGCCTCGTAGAGGGGGCCCTAGCCTGAGTGATCGTGTCTACCACTGCGGGTGGTAGACCACTTAGGTCTTCCGCGTCCCGTCCAGGGACCAGACATGGAGATTCCAGAGGTCTGGGCATGGGTGCCAGAGGGTGCCACGTCCCTGAGAAAGAAGGTCCTTCCTCAGGGGAATTCGCCAGGGGGGAGCTGTCGCGAGGAGCGTGAGGTCTGAGAACCATGTCTGGGTGGGCCAGTAGGGTGCTACCAGGACGACCTGCTCCTCATCCTCCCTGACCTTGCACAGAGTCTGTGCAAGCAGGCTCAGTGGGGGAAATGCATATTTGCGTAGTCCGGGGGGCCAGCTGTGTGCCAGCGCGTCTATGCCGAGGGGAGCCTCGGTCAGGGCATACCAGAGCGGGCAGTGGGAGGATTCTTGGGAGGCAAACAGGTCCACCTGTGTCTGTCCGAATCGACTCCAAATCAGCTGGACCACCTGAGGGTGGAGTCTCCACTCTCCCCTGAGGGAAACCTGCCGTGACAGCACGTCCGCTGTAGTGTTGAGGTTGCCCGGGATGTGAGTGGCTCGCAGCGACTTGAGGTGCTGCCGACTCCAGAGGAGGAGATGGCGGGTGAGTTGTGACATACAGCGAGAGCACAGACCACCTTGGCGGTTGACATATGCTACAGCCGCCTTGCTGTCCGTCCGAACTAACACGTGCTTGCCCTGGATCAACGGCCGGAACCTCCGCAGGGCGAGCAGAATTGCCAGTAACTCGAGGCAGTTTATGTGCCAATGCAGTCGCGGACCCGTCGAGAGGCCGGCGGCTGCTTGCCCATTGCAAACAGTGCCCCAGCCCGTTTTGGAGGCATCTGTCATGACCACGACGCGCCTGGAGACCAGTTCTAGGGGAACACCTGCTCGTAGAAATGAGAGGTCAGTCCAAGGGCTGAAAAGACGGTGACAGACCGACGTAATGGCCACGCGGTGTGTCCCGTGGCGCCATTCCTGTCTCGGGACTCGAGTCTGGAGCCAGTGCTGAAGCGGCCTCATATGTATCAACCCGAGCGGGGTGGCCACCGCCGAGGATGCCATATGCCCCAGGAGCCTCTGAAAAAGTTTCAGTGGAACCACTGTTCCCTGCTTGAATGCCTTCAAACAGGCCAGCACCGGCTGGGCGCGCTCGTTCGTAAGGCGCGCCGTCAAGGAGACTGAGTCCAACTCCAAACCGAGAAAAGAGGTGCTCTGAACCGGAAGGAGCTTACTCTTTTCCCAGTTGACCCGAAGCCCTAGTCGGCTGAGGTGTGAGAGCACCAGGTCCCTGTGTGTGCATAACACGTCTCGAGAGTTAGCTAAGATTAGCCAGTCGTCGAGATAGTTGAGAATGCGAATGCCCACCTCCCTTAACGGGGCAAGGGCAGCCTCTGCGATCTTTGTAAAGACGCGAGGAGACAGGGACAGGCCGAAAGGGAGGACTTTGTACTGATACGCCTGACCCTCGAACGCGAACCGCAGGAAGGGTCTGTGTCGAGGAAGGATCGAGACGTGAAAGTATGCATCCTTCAGGTCTACCGCCGCGAACCAATCTTGATGCCGGACGCTCGCTAGAATGCATCTTTGTGTCAGCATCTTGAACGGGAGTCTGTGTAAAGCCCTGTTCAGTACTCGCAGGTCCAAGATTGGCCGCAACCCACCGCCTTTTTTCGGTACGATGAAGTAGGGGCTGTAAAACACTTTCTTCATCTCGGCTGGAGGGACAGGTTCTATCGCGTCCTTCCGTAGGAGGGTAGCAATCTCCGCGCGCAGGGTGACAGCGTTTTTTGGCCCTTGACCAAGGTGAAGTGAATACCGCTGAACCTGGGTGGGCGCCTGGCGAACTGAATCGTGTAGCCGAGTCGGACGGTCCGGACCAGCCACCGCGACGGATTGGAAAGCGCAAGCCATGTGTCCAAATTCCAAGTGAGGGGAACCAAGGGGACAACATCGTCGGACGTACCGGCAGGTGGGGCGGAGCGGCGGGGCGGTACGTCCGACGATGTTGTCCCCTTGGTTCCCCTCACTTGGAATTTGGACACATGGCTGCGCTCTCAATCCTTCGCGGTGGCTGGCACGTCCGACTCGGCTACACGATTCAGTCGCAGGCGCCCACCCAGGTTCAGCGGTATTCACTTCACCTTGGTCAAGGGCCAAGCTGTCACCCTGCGCGCGAGTGCTACTCCTACGGAAGGACGCGATGCGTCCCTCCAGCCGAGATGAAGAAGTGTTTTACAGCCCCTACTTCATCATACCAAAAAAAGGCGGTGGGTTGCGGCCAATCTTGGACCTGCGCGAGGTGCCACAGGACGTCGTGGCCGTGCTGAATCTAGGGACATCAAAACACTTACCTGGCTCCTTGTGACCACCCCCGGAACAGCCTGAGACGGGGGAGGAAGGGCCAGTCCTCGTAACCCGTGGAGGCTGCCACATAGGGGGTGGCTGTGTGCCACAGCTGGGTGCTCAGGGGCGGAAAGGGCACCGCTGGAGCGCCAGTCCTGCAAGAAAAAGCCCTTGGACTGTAGTCGTGGTGATGACCGTACACACCGGGTATGTGACCCAGGGAGGAAGGAAGCCGCTCTTTTGCTGAACTGTTGGGTACCGCAGCCACTTGGGCGTGCGGCAAAATCAAACAAAAAGGCAACAAAAGATTTTCCATCCGGCCCTCCACCGGATGATGGAGTGGTCTTCCTACCAGCTCCACGTGAGTGGGTTCCCTCGTCCCTGGGTTGCCCGTCTCAGGGGTGCTTCGAGGACCTCCGTGGGTTCTTCAGTGGCGGCTGTGAGACGGGTGGCGTCGGCTTCCTGCGGTGGGCTCCACGCTGGGGCCGGGCCGAAAGGGTGGGCTGCGGCGGAGCTGGTGCAGTCACCGCAGGGGACTGCAAGTATCTTGAGCCACACCGGGGCAGGATTTGCCGGATTGCTTCCATCTGCTGCTTCACCGTCGAGAACTGCTGGGCAAAGTCCTCAACGGTGTCGCCGAATAAGCTCGCCTGGGAAATGGGGGCAGCAAGGAACCGTGTCTTGTCGGCCTCGCCCATCTCGACCAGGTTGAGCCACAGGTGGCACTCCTGGACCACTAGTGTGGCCATTGTCCGCCCGAGAGACTGCGCCGTGACCTTCGTCGTCTGGAGGGCGAGGTCGGTCGGCGAGCGCAGTTCCTGCATCAAATCTGGGGCGGAACTGCCCTCGTACAGTTCTTTCAGCGCCTTGGCTTGGTGGACCTGCAGGAGAGCCATGGCATGCAGGGCAGAGGTGGCTTGTCCAGCAGCACTGTAGGCTTTAGCCGTCAGGGACGATGTAAGCCTACAGGGCTTGGACGGGAGCTTAGGGTGTCCATGCCAGGTGGCGGCACTCTGCGGGCATAAGTGCACCGCAAGCTCCTTATCCACCGGGGGAATCGCCGTATAGCCCCTGGCTGCCCCGCCATCGAGGGTAGTGAGAGCGGGGGAACTGCGGAGTTGGGGCCAGGCAGTGAAAGGTGCCTCCCACGACTTCGTCAGCTCCTCATGCACTTCCGGGAAGAATGGCACTGGAGCGGGGCGCGGCTGTTTTGAGTGGTGCCGCAAGCCCAGAAACCAATCATCAAGCCGCGAGGGTTCAGGGGAGAGCGGAGGGTTCCACTCTAGCCCAACGCTTGCGGCCGCCCGGGAAAGCATGTCCGGCATTTCTGCATCAGCCTGTGACTGGGCGACCGTCCCCGAAGGGGGAAGCCCAGCTGAGGCTTCTGCGTCCGACTGGACAAGCCCGCTCTCTGATGCTGCGCTCCAGAGCTCATCATCTTCGCGGGCCCCGAACAAGAAGCCAGACTCGCCGTGCGACGAGCCGACGAACTCAACCGGAAGCCCGATTGGGGCAGACGAGTGTGCTGGGGAATGGGAGGTCCGCGGGGGGATACCCGGCAGAGACGATCCCATTAAGGTCTCCAGATCGCCCCCAGTGCTAGCTGCGCTGACCTCATACCCGTAGGTAGAAGGACCGAGGCGGGGAGCCGCTGGGGTGGCTTGCTTTCTTATGAAAGCAAGCCGCGACCGCAAAGTTGCCATGGTCATGTTCTCGCAGTGAGAACATGAACCATTCATAAACGCTGCCTCTGTGTGGGTCGCGCCCAGACACAAAAGACAGCGATCATGACCATCCGAAGTTGAGAGAAAACGACCGCAACCAGGAATAACACACGATCGGAACGGCATCTTTAGAAAGACGCATCTTTAAAAAGACGTTCCGTGTGTGCGCTCTTTTAGAGAAATATATTCTTTTAGAGGGGAAAAATGCTCTTTCATAAAATATACTGTCTAGTTTTTCTGCCGAAGCGCCCAGGGGCTTTCTCTGCAGTGCACCAGTGCAGAGGAGGGAGAAGCCGCTGAAATGCGCCGTCAGATCCAGCAGAGGTGAATGAACAGTGCTATTCAGCTCAATGAGCATGAGAAAATCTGAATGAGTGGTTGCACCTACCATTGCTTCTTTTATACCCGTATGTCCGGGGGAGTGGCATGCAAATACCACTCGCCAAATTTCATTGGCCTTTTATCAAAGACCAGAGGTGTCTCGGGCTCCCAAGAGTGACCCCTAGTGTCACTACATCGACACCAACGAGTGAGTGACAGATAGGGAACCTAAAACCTCTATGAATTCTTAATAACAACTATTTAAATGCCCCCATTTCTTCCGTTTGAACAAGGAAACATAATTAAATTATTCAAGCCAAGACGTTATAGGTATTCTCCATAGCCTTAATTTTGTACTCTATAGTTTGAGTTATTAACACTTAAAATCTTAAGTCTATGGATTTTTAAGAAAAAATAAGTACAAGGAACATTTCAAGTAATGTTTGATTAAGACAATAACTTTTTTCCAGTAATGACAACATTGGGGTTTACAGTGTGAGGGCCTGAGAGCACTTACAAAACAGAAACAGTGAATAATAATCTAGTTGTTTCACTCTGAAGGACAACAGATCAAGAAGCAGATAAACCATATCTCACTATCTGTAAACCAGTTAGTCCAGTACATGGCATCTGGACAAAAATTCCAATCCATTTTTTGTATAATAATTGCATGCTATTAAGCATTCAATCAACCAAAGCAGTCAACTAATATCATCATAAGCATAAAAAATGCAAAACAATAGAAAGATGACACTGGCTCAGATACAAAAATCTGTAGGTCCACATATTTTTAAACCGATTTCCTAGAATGCTGAAAGTCACAACTATGCAGAATCATAATAGCTTTAATAATGTCAAGGTGTGTTCTGTTATTTTTTCAAAAGTTATTTCACTAAAGTAAGGTCTTTGAACTTTCTTTGTACATTGAAAATGACAAGCAACAAACAATGAAATGAAAACTTACATGCCATTGAAAAGGTTACTTAGATAATAGGTTGACATCTGCAAGTAGACAATGTCAGCTTTATAATACCTTACCAAAGTATTACACATTAATAAATTATTATAGTTATTTATTTGATTATTTACAATTCTATTAAGCACATATCTAAGCTTTTTTTTTTTTTTTTTTTACATTTGTTTGATTACATTGGTAATGGTCAGTGAAACTTATAGCCTACTCAGAGAATGCTTTAGTTGGGAATAAATGTTGACAGAGTTAATTCATCCACCCACACAATTTCAACAAATGCATTGATTGATTATTGTATTATATTGACTGATTAAATGACTGTATTTTCTGCAGATGTGTCAAATGTATATTTTGCAAACTAACTCTTAAACTTTATCAACTTATATATTTATATATTTACTTTTTTCTTAAAATAGTGAGTATCTGCAAAATTAACAAATTTGCTTTTAAATACAGCTGTAGATCATTGTGTTACACCAATACAGCTATTAAACTCCTACATTAAAGAGGCAGTATTTAAAGCCTGCTGGGCAAAATCCAATCAACCTGCCAGTAGAGGGTAAATTGAGAAAATTAACCACCCATTAATTCTAACTGGCCCTGAAAATATTTTTTGCATTATTATTGGCAAAAAATATACCTTGGTCTCTATACCAATAGAATTATTTGACTTATTTCTTTGTACATATTCGTGACAAAAAGTGCAGGTCATTGTTTTACTCGCAATATCATATACTGTATGAGATAAGCCAGACTTTGTTTCTCACTGAAACTGCACCTGTCACAAAAGACTTATCATGATTTTGTTTCTCATATTTTCTTGGCATAATGGGATGAGTTTCTAGAGTCACATCATAGAGATCTTGAGAAAAATACTTTCCATTAAACATCTGATAAATGAAGACATGATGATAACTCGTCCACTGAGATAAAAGTTGTGAGAAGATGTGCTTGATGCCATGACTGATGTTTTCTCAAATGTTTTTGGTCTGATTTGAATCGCTTACATCAGTGAGTGTGACTATCACTATTCAAATCTGATTTAAACCTTTTATGTTGCAATCATTAATGATGGCCAATCAGTCATAACAAAGTTTTATTTGCTAGCCAAAGCCAAGTTTTACTTGCATTTGGCAGTTTGTGAATGTTAATTTTTACCCAAGAACAAGGTTAAACTTCTAATCAACATGCACACACACACACACACACACACACACACACACACACACACACACACACACACACACACACACACATATACACACACCTGTATGGTAGTATGCGAGTCACAAATTTAACCTGTGAATTGTAAAACATAGAATATACACGTTTTTAATGAAATTAAAGGGATAGTTCACCTAAATATCACAAATTATTTTATTATTTTATATTTTATAATTTATTTTCTATTGTTCACCGTGGAACACAAAAGGAAATGATAGGTAGAATGGGAGTGACAGCCTCAATCCCAATTCACTTTCAATGTGTGAAAAATGAAGTTAAAAAATGCAAGACAATGGTGTCAGTCAGTCAGTCCCTAAGATTCTGCCTTCAAAAGAAAGAAAGTCATACGGGTTAGGAACAACATACAGGTGAGTAAATAATGAGAGAAAGGTGCTATATAGCACAGTTAATGGTACTGTATTCAACAGGCTGCCATAGTTGGTGGTGACTCATGACCACGGAGGTATAACAATAGAAAGGTATTCTTGTTTGGCTCACCCACACTGCATCGTGATGTCAAATCTGGCATGCACTGATTCAAAGTTATGATCACAGGGTTGGGCCATAGTAATATTTCACCCTGCACCTACCACAGCACCTGAGCAAACTGCCACTTTAGCTTTGACTCTGGTAAATAGGATTATTTGAGTAAAGTGGTGACATGCAAACATTCAGACTGATGTTGAAACAGTGCTACAGAAATACAGCGTGGTTCACTGGACTCTGATGATGTTTACAAAGAGATCTGAGTTTTTAGTGAATTTTTGGACATCTTGGCAGGCAAAGACAGAAAACGATAAGGTTACGACTGTAACCGTGGTTCCTTTTCAAGTCAGTCAATGTGACGCAGCGTCATAGCTGACATTAAGTGTTTATCTCCGCAGGCAAAACCGATCTCTGAAACTCTTTATAATCATGGCAATTTAATTGGCAGTTAGCGATTTGTAATCCGCCACCTTCTGGAAGCCAGGGTAAAGATTTTAGGACTGGAGTAATATGCTCTGATTTGTTTTGTTCGGGTGAGAATCCTGGTAGTGACATTCTGAATGAGCTGCAGGTGTCTAATGGACTTTTTGGGAAGGTCGGTGAGGAGTCCGTTGCAGTAGTCCACCCTAATGGTGATGAATGCATGATCAAGTTTTACTAAGTCTTGACTGGATTCAAAACATCTAATTCTGGCTATATTTTTTAGATGATAGTAGGCTGATTTAATTATTGCTTGATGTGACTAGTGAAACTAAGGTCTGACTCCAAAATGACACCAAGATTCCTAACTTGATTTTTTGCTTTAGAACCTTGGAGTCAAGGTATGTGTTTACCTTGGGAATTTTACCTTTGTTGCCAAAAACAATGACCTCTGTCTTATTTAACTGAAGGAAGTTTTGGCACATCCAACTGTTAATTTTGTAAATGCACTAACACAGAGAGTCTATGGGGCTGTAGTCATTTGGCGATAGGGCAAGATAGATCTGGGTGTCGTCTGCATAGCTATGGTATGCAATTTGGTTCTTTTTCATAATTTGGCCTTGTGAGAGCATATACAGTTTGAACAGGAGCGGTGCAAGAATTATGCCTTGTGGGACTCCACATGTAATGGATGTCCACTCAGATTCATAGTTGCCTATGTTAACATAATAACCCCTCCTTTCTAGATATGACCTGAACCTGCTGAGGACCGTCCCAGAGAGCCCTATCAAGTTTTCCAATCTGTCTAGGGTAATGTTGTGGACAACAGTGTCAAAAGCAGCACTGAGATCTAATAATACCACCACTTTGCCTGAATCAGTATTTAGTCGAATATCATTAAGGATCTTTATGAGTGCTGTTTCTGTGCTATGATGCTATCAGAAACCAGACTGGAAATTGTCCAAGTAGCCATTTGAGATTAAGAATTTGTTCAACTGATTGAAAACAACCGTTTCAATGATTTTGCCTATAGGAAGATTTGAAATTGGTCTGCAATTGTTCAATACCAAGTTATCTAGGTTGCTATATTTAAGAAGGGGCTTGACAACTAAAATTTTCAGGGACTTCGGAAATATGCCTGAAAGGAGTGACACACATAAAGAAGCTTGTGGTGGACTTCAGGAGAAAAGACAGAGAACACAGTCCCATCACCATCAATGGAGCACCGGTGGAGAGAGTCAGCAGCTTCAAGTTCCTCGGTGTCCACATCACTGAGGAACTCACATGGTCTGTCCACACTGAGGCCATTGTGAAGAAGGCTCATCAGCGCCTCTTCTTCCTGAGACGGCTGAGGAAGTTTGGAATGAACCGCCACATCCTCACACGGTTCTACACCAGCACTTTAGAGAGCATCCTGACTGGCTGCATCACTGCCTGGTATGGCAACAGCACCGCACCGCAAAGCCTTGCAAAGGGTGGTGCGAACTGCCAGACTCCTCATCGGAGGTGAGCTTCCCTCCCTCCAGGACATATATACCAGGCGATGTGTGAAAAAAGCTCGGAGGATCATCAGAGACTCCAGCCACCTGAGCCATGGGCTGCTCTCACTGCTACCTTAAGGCAGGTGGTATCGCAGCATCAGGACCCGCACCAGCCGACTTCATGACAGCTTCTTCCCCCAAGCAATCAGACTTTTGAACTCTTGATCTCTCACAATCAATATACATCAGCACTGCACTTTATTAATCTTATTATCTCACACTGGACTGTCATAAATTATATTCTCTCTTAACAATACACTGGCAACTGATTATCAACCGACAGCCTGAATGTCAATACAGTACAATCCAACCTACTGTATATTTTATATATATTATATATACTATTTTTATTGTATAATGTGTATTCTATATTGTGTGTATTGTATACTGTACATTGTATATTATTATTTGTATATTGTGTTGTGTGTAATTATGTGTATATTAGATATGTAAATTGTGATGTGTAAATCTGAAGTTTATTGTAAATTGCTATATGTCTCATCACTGTCATGACTGCTATGTTGCTCGGAACTGCACCCAAGACTTTCACCCACTATTGCACTTTTGTATATGGTTGTGTGACAATAAAAGTGATTTGATTTGATTTGATCTGACATTTACTATTTCTAACAGATCTTTTTCCAGACAGTTAAACACATTTTTGAAAAATGATGCGGGGAGTGTGTCACACTCTTTAGGTAGACCAGTCACAGGCTCAATTCCCTTTAGCACAAAACACAGAGCACTGAGATAATACAATTTAAACCTCAAACTTTAATTATTTAGTTAAAATCTAGTGCAACAAACCAAGATAGGAAATAAACCCATAATATTCACAATCATCCATGCATGGAAAACAAAATAAATAATCAGTCCATCATAACCAGTATCAGTCCCAAATCCAAAAAATATATATAGTCCATCCACATAAAGAGACAGATCAGCATTGCCTTAGAAACCCCCGTGTGACGAGGAAGAGGGCGGGGCCGGCCGGGCCGTGACTAGACGCGCCCGGCCCCCAGTCGGGCTAATCAGCTGAGGAGAGGGATAAATGCAGTGGGACGTGGCTTTTCGGTAGAGAGAGCCACATGCAGCTGCAGTGTGTGCATTTGTGTTTATGTTTTGTCTTTATGTTTTAATTTCTCATTAAACATTATTTTGATGGTTTGTTAAGTTGCCACCTCCTCCTTTCCATTTTAAACTTGTTCCATTGGTGCCAAAACCCGGGAAGGGGGAGGGATGCACTGTTGTGGAGTCCTCGCCACTACCAGCCAACCAGGAGTAGCCGTGGCCGTCCGCCTGAGGACGGAGACGTCACTGGCTGCCGAGGATCTGAGGCATGCTGCCGTTTCCCCCCTCCCCATAGAAAAAAGAATAGAGAAAAAAAAAGAAAAGGGGGGGGAGGAGCGTGACCACCTGCCCGGGCCGGAGGACCCACTACCGTCCACCAGGAGAGGAGCGAGCTGTCGTCCGCCAGAGGTTGGGGAGTGGCTGAGGGCCGGGCAACAGCGTATCTGGGCACTGGCGAACCAGGTATTTCCTTTCTCTCCTCTCTCTCTCTCGCTGTCGCTCCGCTTTGCTCTTTCCCTCTCTTCTTTTTTTTCTCTCCCCTCGTCCCCCTCCCCAGCCCTAGAGAGGTGGGGAAAAGACTGCCGGCAGGCGGGGCCAAAAGGGCAGTGCCCCTCCCTGGAAAGGAGAGAGGAGTGTGACGGGCTAATCAGCCCAGGATAGGGATAAATGCAGTGTTTGTGTTTATGTTTTGTCTTTATGTTTTAATTTCTCATTAAACATTATTTTGATGGTTCATCCGGTTCCTGCCTCCTCCTTTCCATTTTAACCTTGTTACACCCCATCAAGCTCCTCCCACGTTGGATGCCGACAGTCCCAACACAATCGCTGGTCGCGACAAGAGAGAGAGTGAGAGAGAGAGAGAGAGAGGAACCAAACTAAAAACTTGAGCTAAAACTAAATAAAAAAATTTTTGTTAAGTAAAATAAAAATAAAAACTGATATTATTGGAAAAAAACTAAACTAAAATACTTTTTCATAACTCAAAAACTAACTAAAATAAAAATAAAAATGGCCTCAAATTCATTTTAGTTTTTGATATACTAGGGTGAATATGGGCAAAGTGGGACACTTTTGGAAATTTTCCATTTCTTGACATTTTTAATTATGATCCAAACACACATAACCTCACATTATACCTTTGAAGAACGTTTAGGATTTCTTTTACTTTAGTGGAACCTTTGAAGGATGTCTTTTTACCAAATCCCAGATTTTTTAAGCAGTAAAGTGGGACAGAGGAAAATATTCTCTAAAAAATATTGAAATATTTGGAAAACATTTTTATATTTTCTCATATACTTTTACATCATAAATAATAATTTATTTACAACATTTACAAGCATTACACCTCAAAAGTTGTCATCATTTTCTTTACCATTGCTTTTCCCACCGGTTGTCATAAAATGAGCCCTGCCACACATCCCAAATAAAATCATCAATTTAAAACCTCAAAAATTTAAAGAGATAGTTTACCCTCATGCCATTCCAAATGTGTATGACTTTCTTTCTTCTGCTGAACACAAAGAAAGATATTAGAAGTATATCTCCGCTCTGTAGATCCATACAACACAAGTCAACAGGGTCCAAAGCTTTGAAGTAACAAAAAGCACATAAAGGCAGCATAAAGTAGTCAATAAGTGGTTAAATCCATGTCTTCTGATGTAATCTAATCGATTTTGGGTGAGAACAGACCAAAGTGATAAACCACTGTCTTATGGATTACTTTTATGCTGCCTTTATGTGCTTTTTGGAGCATCAACATTTTGGCACCTATTCACTTGCTTTGTGAGGACCTATTGTGCTGAAATATTCTTTTAAAAATGTTAATTTGTGTTCTGCTGAAGAAAGAAAGTCATACACATCTGGGATGGCACGAGGGAGTAAATGATGAGAATTTTCATTTTTGGGTGAACTATACCTTTAATTGTTTACTTCCCAAAGATTAGTTTAGTAATGATTTATATTGATTTAAGGAAATTCATATGGATACAGTAGGGATCAAGTTTAAATGGCCTTTGTCACTTTGCCCATATTCATCCTGTATTATAAAATTTGCAACATTTACAATCCAAATTAAACATGATAATACAACTAGATAGAGGTAACACAAGACTGCCTTAAGCAATGTAATGATGTTAGACTTTTTAAATTATACCAGTAAATGTTCAGCTTTGGCAGCCATAAAAAATACTAAAACTAAAATAAACTAAACTGAAACTGAGAAAACTAAAACTAAACTAAAACTAACGAAAACAAAACTAGATTTGGAATGACAAATTGAATATAAAATAGAACTAAAACTAAATACAAAATACAAAGTTATAATAACACTGCCTAGATGTGTCTAGTTCCAAATTGAAAGCACGAATTCTGTCTTTATAGATATTATAATGGTTGTGTTTTCCACCACATTCGTTCTGCTTTCCTGCATTTTCTTTTCATGTTTTGCACTGCTGTTGTGTTTCTCAAGGTGCTTTATGCCTGCCAGTAATCATCCCGACCTTTACAGGAGCAATGCCATCAAAAGCATTTTTAACTTTTGAGTTAAAGTTATCGAGGAGAACATCAACACTGTCTGCAGATATACTCAGTGTCATAGATAAAGCCTTGATAAACTGCACACTAGTATTCTCATTTACGTACCTCCTTTTGACACAGACAGTTCTAACTTCAGTGGGAGGAGAAATCAACTAGCAAAAATGCAAGGTTAAGCCCAACCTGCAGCTACAGTAGGTAGATGTCCTCTAGAGAAACACCATTAGACCATGCTCATAAAGTGGCCATGCCTCTACTGCAAGGGTGTCAAAAGTCCAGCCTGTGGGCCATCTGCAGCCCTCCGACTACTCTGATGCAGCCTTTGAGAGATTTTAGAAATAGAACAGAATTTGGCCCGCTGTAGAGAAATTATATGAAATTCATATTCTGGAATCCGGATGTTGCTATCATGCACAGCCACTATTCACAACACATCGTGTCCACTAGTGTGTTCTGTATTGTCACCATCAGCTTCATCCACTGGCAGAGTTCAACAGGAGTTTGGAATACTCCTTATTTCCAAGGATGGAGCACCATGAAGAAAGAGATTGGCAGCAGGTTAGATACTTGTTACTTTTACTTGTTTTTGTTTAAAATTGTTTTTTGTAACGATAGCTTGTATCATACAATTAGACAGAGCTACTGTCATGCGAGCGCCTGCATGGAGTTTATTGAGCATGCACTGAGACACTTGTCGAAGGGGCTCTGGCCTGTAATATGTTGTTGAGCACTGGCTGCGAGAGCCTGTCAGCCATGAATGACTCGAGGCTTGGCGTGCTCGCATCTATTTCACTGAGCACGTCAGCCTGGTAAGCTTGCAGCACCGCCATGTTGTGCAAAGCCGAGCCAGCCTGACTCGCTGCTCCTTTTCCATGCCAGGGTAGAGGAGGGGCACAGGTGGCCTACTACCACCTCTTCAACCGGGGGTAATAATCATATACCCACGCTGCACTGGCTTGGACAGAACTGATCATCTAGCCAAGAAGACTCAGGCGCACTAGGAGTGGGTCATTCCAGAATGAGGATCTCAACCTCCTGAGAGAGTACCTTAAACAGCTTCAGAGACTGCAGCATGGTCTTCCTCTCCTCGGAGAGAAACAGCGTTGAGCTCATCAACTCACTGTGTCCAGGCCTCACCTTCAGACACCATATCACCCCTGTCTCTGAGTAACCGCCGAACGTGATGGAGCCCTGTGCCCTAATAGCGGGTTGCAGATCATTACAAGATGCAGATCATCGATCAACTCTTGAGAGAGTTGTTTTCAACCAGTTGTCTGTTTTTTCTTTTACAGAATAATCTACTTGACAGACATCAGTCTGGCTTTAAAAAAGCTCACTCAACAAGACTGCACTCTTGTAAGAAGCTGAAACCCTGCGACTGGCGAGAGCTAACTCCAAATCACCTGTCCTCATCCTCCTTGACTTATCTGCTGTTTTCGACACAGTGAACCACTAGATTCAGGACAGCCAATGGAACAGCACCCTCTTACTTCAATTCACTCCTCCAGGCCTATGTCCCAACTCGCTCTCTGCGGTCACTGAACAAACAGTGCCTGGTGGTCCCATCACAAAGAGGAACAAAGTCCATTTCATGATCATTCACTCTCTCTGTTCCTCTGTGGTGGAATGAGCTTCCAACCTCCACACGATTTGTTGATACCATCTCAGCATTCAAGAACCAGCTGAAAACACATCTGCTCCATGGGCACTTAACCAATCCACAGTAAATGCACTTATAGTTTAACAATAAAAAAATTAATTGTCTCTCTCTTTCTTCTGGACTAGCATTTTTACTACTCCAGCCACTTTCTTCTGCACTAGCATCTTTACTACTCCAGCCATAGTGGGAACTTGGCAGTGGGATACTGAAGATTTTGTTGACTTTTGTATGACAAATTGCTTTTTATGTTTCTCATTTGT
This sequence comes from Myxocyprinus asiaticus, assembly GCF_019703515.2. Taxonomy (NCBI): domain Eukaryota; kingdom Metazoa; phylum Chordata; class Actinopteri; order Cypriniformes; family Catostomidae; genus Myxocyprinus; species Myxocyprinus asiaticus. Next base: position 28,568,473 of record NC_059357.1, on the reverse strand, counting down.
AAGCCTGCTAAATGACTAAATGTAAAAGTAAATGTAATCGAAGTTCTGTGTGGACACGGAGGGATGACCGCCAGAGTGAACACATCCATGGCTCTGGTCCCCATTCATGCCGGTGACATCAGGAATGCTGTTCTGTGTTGGTGGGAGGCCTCCCGCCCAAACGAGGGTGCCACTGACCACAATCTTGCTTATGGGCCATTGGTGCTGAGATCTCACCGGAGGTTCTATCTCTGTTTTCTTCATCGACGGGGCAGTGGGCACATTGAGCTTGCATAGGCATTGCCCCGAGGTGGAGTGTGAGCTAGTCGGAGGTGCTGCAGAACCCCCTCGACTCAGCAAGAGCTGTCTGTAGGCCTCCGACTGCTTTTGCGCCTCCTGAAACCGTTCGGTGAAGGCACTTATGGCATCACCAAACAGGCCCTGTTTAGACACAGGGTTGTCTAACCTCACGGCGTTGACCCTCTCACACATCTCTGACAATTTAAGCCAGAGATGGTGCTTGGCGGACACCAGGCTACCCATCAATCTGCCGATAGCTTGGCCGGTGATCTTAGTAGCCTGGAAAGCCATGTCAGTGGCACAGAGCAGCTTCATGAATGACTCGGCTCAGGCCCGCTCGTGGCATTCCCCTAAGCCGGTAAGCCTCGTAAAATTGCAGCATCGCCATGGTGTACAAAGCCAACTAGCCTGACCCATAGTAAATCAGATGTTTCATCATGATATGATCATATATAGATTCTCTTGGCCTGTGATCCGATATTTGCCGATACTTCAAAGTCTGCCACGATATGATTTCGATATTCCGATATTATGTGCCTATTTTACACAAACAATTACATTTTTTTGTCCTCAAATGCAACCAAAATATAATTTGAATATTTTATTGAGCTCTCTGAAATGTGCACATTTAGTATCCACATTGGGGCATCCACAACTAAATAAGGTACTTCAGATGTTGAAAAAAATTATACAGATAATAATATAAAAAAATAACGTCACACACAAGTGACCATCACTTGTTTGATTACAGCTTATTTTTCAGTATAATCCAATTCAAAGTACTTACATATCCATGACTTGTTTCCAACTATCCGTGCTATCCGCGTTTTTCTTGGCAACAACTTCCACAGTTGTAATGAAAAATTCTGTTACAGTTAACTGGGATAAATGTTAGTAAGTAAGGGTGTAAGTAAGTCTTATAACTGATGCTGGGGAGCAGGTGATTTCTCTTTCCCTCGTTAGTGCTGTTCAGAATCGATGAATAGTTACACCCCTACTGACTCGCTGCTCCATAGGCCTTGCGTAAGAGCACCAGTGTCATGCTGCAGGGTTTGGATGGATGAATGGGGCCTGGTTTTCCATGCTGGTGGCCCACTACCACCTTTTCAACAGGGGGAATAACCATATTCTCACTCTGCTTAGCAAAGTATGGTGCAATGGAATGTCTTGGTGAGCTGTTTATGCAGCTCGGGGAAGAATGGCAATGGCCAGTGGGACACGCAATCGCTTCGGCTCGGATAGAACAGCTCATCTAGCCAAGAACACTCGAGCGCACTAGGAGTGGGCCATTCCAGTTTGAGGTTCTCGACCTCCCGAAAAAGTACCTTAAACAGCTCAGCTTCAGAGACTGCAGCACGGTCTTCCTCTCCTCGGAGAGAAACACCGGTGAGCTCATCCACTGACTGTGTCCAGGCCTCACCTTCAGATACCATATCGTTCCTGTCTTTGGAGTAAATGCTGAACATCATGTAGCCCTATGCTTCAATAGTGGGACGTAGATAATCACAGGCGTACACCGGCGAAGGCGCTCAAGGGAGAGGTGAGGAGGCTTGTGAGCCACAGAAGGTGCATGGTGGGAGGGTAAGAGACCGACATCATCCCTCAGAAAGAGGGTGACCTGTGAGCAAAGCGTCTTGATTCTCATGCATTTGTAGTGAATGCAATCTAACACACCGAGTGGTGCCTCTGCATGGGGTTGACCCAGACAGAGAACACAGCACTTGTGCTCATCAAACAGGGGGAGAAACTGGAGAATAGAATAGAATAGAATCTTTATTTATCCCTGTAGGGTTTTGCAGTGTACCCTTTGGCAATTCACAATACACTCACACAGCACTAGACAAAAAATGCAACACACAGTCTATATTTAAGTAGTAAAAGTAGTAAATTAAAAAAAGTTAATACAAAATTTACACAGTCAAAATGAGTAAATCAAACATTTAAAATAATGGTCATAAGTTCAGATAAATTCTACCTACATTATTTAGTAGCAAAATTACTGTTGGAATAAAAGACTGCTTCATTCTATTTGTTTTTGATGTTGGAAACAAATATCTTCTGCCCAAGTGAAGTAATGCAAATTCCCAGAGCCGGTGCTTAGGATCACCGAAGATTTTAGTTGCTTTGTTCATTGCTCTAGCTTTATAAATGTTTTCAAGACCTACAGCATTTCCCCTATTAGTTTATGCGCAGCGATGGTAATTCTACTAAACTGTTTTTATGTATTACGTTTACATTTCCAAACCATCAGAAAATGTAGAAAGTTAAAACACTTTCTACAAAAGATTTATAGAATAAGGTTAAAAGCTGTCAACATTGAATGTGCTTAATCTTCTGAGGAAGTATAGTCTCTGCTGTCCTTTTTTGACAATGTGCTCAACATGGCTACTCCACTTTAACATGCTATCTAACACAATTCCAAGATTATTATACTCTTGCACTAATTCTATAGTCTTTCCCTTGATAATGGTGCAGGAAGAAGTTTTTGTTTTCCTAAAAACAATTGTCATTTCTTTTATCTTATCTGTATTTAAGACCAAACAGGAGTTTTCACACCATTCAAAAAACTCATCTAAAATGGGTCCATGGTGGTGTTCCTCATTTTGCAAATGAGGACCCAAGGTCTCTGCCAAGAAAAACTTTCCTCTCAGTCTTAACACAACCTCCATCAAGAGCCCTACCAGTTCCATCCCAGTGGAAATCCCATCCTGCTATTCCTGCTTTCAGGACGTCTTCTGCCCTCTACGTGCCTCACAACTTCCTCCTCATCGACCATGGGACTGCGCAATAGACCTAATCCCCGGTGAGCCAGTGCCTCGTGGCAAAATCTACCCTCTATCTATTCCTGAGCAAAAGGCCATGGAGGAATACATTGAGGATACATCCACCCTTCTACTTCCCCTGCTGCTTCAAGTTTCTTCTTCGTGGCAAAGAAGGACGGAGGACTAAGACCCTGTATCGACTATCGCTCCCTCAACAAAATCACGGTCAAGTTCCGGTACCCATTTCTCCTCATCCCTGCTGCTTTGGAACTGGACCTTCGCAGTGCATACAACCTCATTTGGATTTGGAAGGGGGATGAATGGAAGACTGGCCACTATGAGTACCTGGTGATGCCGTATGGCTTGGTAAATGCCCCCTCCGTATTCCAGGGCTTCATGAATGAGGTGTTCCGAGAGTATCTCCATCGATTCATCCTCGTTTACATCGACATTCTAGTATACTCCCGGAATGAGACCGACCATTGTCTACACGTCGCGCTTGTGTTGGAAAAGCTGAGAGAACTCCATTTGTACCTTAAGGCAGAGAAGTGTTCCTTTCATCAAACCTCCCTCCAGTTCCTGGGTTACATCATCAGCCCGGAGGGCATTCAGATGTACGAGGGGAAAGTGAAGGTGGTGCAATCCTGGCCCACTCCTACTACCATGCCTAGAGGAGCTCCAACGCTTCCTTGGTTTTGCCAAATTCTACCATCATTTCATTCGGAACTACAGTACACTCTCTACTCCTTTAACCTCCCTCCTCAGATCCAAACCCAAAACACTATCATGGAACCCCGAGGCTTCACATGCCTTCCAACTCCTTAAGGACACTTTCACCTCAGCCCCACTCCTTGTACACCCAGATCTTAATAAACCATTTGTAGTGGAAGTTGACACCTCCACAAACAGTGTGGGAGCTGTCCTTTCTCAGCAGCAGGGGAAACCATCTCTACTTCACCCATGTGCCTTTTTCTCCAGTAAGCTCTCCCCGGCAGAGCAAAATTACGACATCAGAAACCGAGAGCTTCTGGCTATCAAATTGGCCCTGGAGGATTGGCAGCATTGGTTTGAGGGGGCTCAACATCCCTTTTTAGTGCTAACTGACCACAATCTTGAGTACCTCAGAGAGGCTCGCCACCTCAACCCCCGCCAGGCACGATAGGCCCTCTTCTTCACGCGATTCAATTTCACCATCTCCTATCGTCCAGGTAATAAGAATTCCAAAGTGGATGCCCTTTCCCGCCTCTACACTCTTGAGGAGAGTACCGAGGAACCTAACACCATTCTCCCTCCTCACGTCGTAGTAAGCCCCATCCGATGGTCCCTGGATGATAACATTTGCAAAGCCACCGCTACTGAACCAGCTCCGTCGGGGTGCCCTGCCAACAAAACTTATGTCCCTTCCTCCCAACGCTTATCACTCTGGGTACCATCCACAGAGCAACGGGCAGATGGAAAGGAAGATCCAAGAGATCAGCCACTTCCTCAGAACCTTCTGCCATCACCGCCAGAACCATTGGAGCTGTTTCCTGTCCTGGGCAGAGTACGTGCAGAACTCCCTACGTCAGCCCTCTACCAACCTCACACCTTTCCAGTTTATCCAGAAAACGTTTACTTTCTGGTCCTGTTTTTAATGGCAAAACTGGCACGAACAAGTAATCAGTAAAGGAAGATGAATGACTTAAAGCTGCTATAGTGAGCAGCCCCCTCTGTTGGTTAAAATAAACAGCACACGGTAAACCTTGTTGCCAGTAGGCTTCAATAGCGGCTTAACTTTTACTGAACACGCAGTAAAAACGGGGACATTTCTGGGGACAGCTCCAGTCGGGGACAGGCAGTCAAAAACCAGGACTGTCCCTAGAAAATGGGGACATCTGGTCACCTTACCGTAAGCAACTACCCAAAGAACATCTATTAAAATCACCAAGAATGAACTTCGGTGCATCTGGGGATATTGAATCTAATTTTATATCAGATTAAAGATAACTTTACTGCACAGCACTGGCAGTGTCCACTTTAATATGAATGCATACAACAGTAATAATCAGTTGAGGAAATTCAGCAAATAGTAAGGCTGTAGAGACACTGAAATAAGTTTGATGTCTGGGGTTTAGACTTTCTCCCTTACCATGACTGTTCTGCACCATTCGTCCCTGACGAGGAGACAAACACCACTGCTGTGAAGTTTCCCTGTAACATCTTTGCTCCAGTCCATCCGAACGATAGTAAATCCATCAGGGGTAGCACTTTAGAATAATGGCCCGTCATTAATAGGTAATTATGCAGAAATTAATACAGGACATACAGTGTTGTTTGCCTGCAAACTTGTTCAAATCTGGCAACCTGGCAGTGTCAAAATACTACTGGTGAGTGGGAAGTGGGCGGGATCACACAGGCCAAAACATAAACAGAAATTCCGGCCGGAATGGAAACTTCAAAGTAGAATATAGTGGCTGTAGCATTGTTATCGGGGAAGCCAGTATTTCAAGTTAGCATGTTTCCTAATTTTCTAATGACATATTATGGTCATTTTATGATTTAGTACAGTAAAAATATTACATATAGAACCTTTATTAATGCGTTACCATGACCCTTGCTTTAAAATAATTAGTAATTCCTTCGTGTTTATGTGTTAACACTTGACTCATAACTTATGGGTTACTAATATTATTTTAAAAAAGACCTCCAGCAATATCTAACATGCCTAAGTTAATAATTTGTAATGAACAGAAGAGATATCCCAAGGAATACACATGTTGGGCACATACATCCCTATATTTCTGTAAGGTAAGCTGACTATGATACTCTACCAGACAGATGCTCTGTAGCCTTGATTTAGAGAGCTGTTACATTCATAAATTAATTCCCGCAAAGAACACACGTGAGGCGCATATTTCTCTGAAGGCGCATTTCATGATCTTGTTCACAACAACAACATAATCACTCACATTTTAGACACGTTAATATTTTGATTAGTAATTAATTAGTAGTTATTTTAAATTAGCCATACAGTAGTTAGTTAATAGTTCTCAATGAGGCAGATCAAATTCAGTAATTACTGACCTAACAGTGAACTACCTCAGTCATCAGTTCTCTATTACTTACTGATTGGTTAATCATGTTTACATATTAGTTAATAGTAGTAACTAAAGTGTTAATGTAGTACTACTCATTAATCCTGAATTAATTCCTGCATAATTACCTATTAATAACGGACCATTATTCTTATGTTTTACCCCCATCAAGTTCAACCTCACAAATGGGAACTCTTTCATCCAGCCAGGACTTGGTGATCGCTAACAAACAAGCCGTGCGATACTCCTGTTGGAAGCGCAAGTTGGCGGAGAGCTCTTTCATTTTACCTCTGAGTTATCGGGCATTTATCAGTAGCGTGGGTGGAAGGGGTAGCTTGCTTTTTAAACCCCCTTTCCTTCCATGTTTCTGTTTGAAGAGTTTTACTTTTCCTTTGTAAGTGAAAAAGTCCAGTATGGAGTTGATTTCATTAGTTTCAGCCCATGCAATGTGCCTTAGTTTGCCACATTTGAAGTTGTAAAATAAGAGACACTCAATATATATATTTTATATACATATAGAGTCAGAATCAGAATAAGCATTATTGCCAAGTATGCTTCCACATACAAGGAATTTTCTTGGTGACAGAAGCTTCCAGTGCACAAATAATACAACAACAAGACAGAGATAAATAAAAATAAAAATAAATAGAATAAAAATAAATAGCAAATCGAAAAATATGTATATATAGAAATACACAATAAGACAATATATATATATATATATAGTGGAAGTGTACAGTTCTTGAAGGGAGGGCAGGGGGCAACCAGTAATCTGCTCAGCAGTCCAAACTGTCCTTTGTAATCTTCTGATGTCCAATTTCGTAGCTGAACCAAACCAGACAGTTATTGAAGTACAGAGGACAGAATCAGTGACTGCTGAGTAGAATTGGATTAGCAGCGCCTGTGGCAGGTTGAACTTCCTCAACTAGCGAAGGAAGTACAACCTCTGCTGGGCCTTTTTCACAAAGGAGTCAGTGTGGGTCTCCCACTTCAGGTCCCGTGAGATGGTAGTACCCAGGAACCTGAATGACTCCACTGCTGCCACAGTGCTGTTTAGAATGGTGAGCGGGGTCAATGTTGGGGTGTTCCTCCTAAAGTCCACAATCATTTCCACTGTTTTGTATGTTATATAATTTTTTCAATTATTTATCTTTATGTATGCATTTTGGTTGGTTTATTCGGGTTTTTTTTTTTAATCATTGTATGTATCTTTTCTATTATTTTCATCCTTCACCTGTACTTCTTTTCTTTATGACTTTGTTTGATCTGTGTAATTTTGTACATCTTATTGAACACAGTTTTATGTGTTCGGTGTGGACTTTTCAGGCGGTCCCTTACCACACCTTCCACAGTATTAGCACGTTTTAGCATAATGTGTGAACTTTTCAGACAGTTCCTTACCCACCCTAGGCAAAATTTCCAACTTATTTCAATCAATGTCAAATTAGCGATTTGGAACGATTTCGCCATGACACCATCTGACCAGGCTTAAATACATGAGAAATCACATCCCGTATTGATTCGATATGGGATGCATCATTTCATCTTTAAATACGGGACGATACCATATTTTACAGGACGGTGGCAACCCTAACTGTGCCTTAGAATTAAGCAAAAATCCTCTAGAGTATTGAAGGCCGCAGCCAGCAGTCAATTCAATACCATGTACAATGATGTTGAGTTCAATGAGTAAGACCAGTGTGCAGCCATGCCAACTGAGAATGTGTTTATATTAAAAACATAAAACATTACAACGTAGACATAGCAACATAAAATGAAGGCATTCACTCAGAAGAGCCACACAGTACACAACGTGTCACCATAGCACAGCGCCACCCCTGACTCACTAAGGAAAACCTTTGCAAAACACCATCTTGAAAAAGACTTCGTTAAGCAAACGGCCCATTTATGCTTGTGAACAGTATACAAATACACACAAACACAATCAAAAGCAGTAGCATTTAATTACACGCTACAATAGGGATGGGCAATACCACTTATTTTCCTTTCGATCCGATACCAAGTACTTTTAGGCCAGTATCACCGATATCGATACCGATACCTCTAATGAATTGAATTTTTACGAATTCTTTGGATAAAATTAGTAACATAAATTATTACTTACATTTTTAACATATTTATAGGCCTAAGCAGAAATGACAAAATTATTAGGCTGCTGTAACACATCAGTGGAAAGGAGGAGGTGAGAACCGGCTTGATAATATAAATAATAGTTTAATTATAAACTGAACCAAAAAAGACAAACACACACAGGTGTCGGACAGCTGTCTGTAACTCTCTCTCTGTCGCACTACTGTCTCCAGTCGGCCTTTATCCCTCTCGGGCTAATCAGCCTGATTAGGGGCCGGGTGTGTAGAATCACGATCCGGCCCTGCCCTCCGCCCAGCCACATTCCTCCCCCGAGCCCCCGGCATGATGTACCGGACATGCCTTCACACCATCTGCCGGCAGGTCATCCTCGTCTACCTGGATCAGGGGAGGGGACAAGGGGAGGGAAACAAAAAAAATAAAATGTGGCACCTACACGCCGTAACGGTGATCGTGATCGTTAACAAAAACATTTAAAAAGAGAGGGAAAAGGCCAACACAGAGCGGCAGCGGGAGAGAGAGAGAAAAAAAATAACTTACCACTCCTCCATCCTCTGGTGGATGACAGCCGTGCCTCCCCGGGCGGATCGATGGCAGTCTTCCAGCCCCTGGTGGATGGAACGTCCCGCTGCATTTTCTGTGGATGGAAGGGGTCTCCCCCGCCCCTGGCAGCGGTTCTCCTGCTCCAGGCAGTCAGCCAGGAGCCCCTCCCCACTCGCGGTCGGCGGTATCAGACCCTGCCACGTTTCAGCGGCTGGTAGGGGTCTCCTCCACCCCTGGCAGCGGCCCTGACCACTCCAGGTGGTTGGTTAGGAGCCCCTCCTCCCCTCGCAGTCGGCAGCCATTCCTCCGCTTTCAGGCGGTCAGGCTCCTCCGTCCCCCAGTGGATGGCCGCGACTGCTCCATTGGGGTGGATGGTAGTGACGAGGACTCTACTATGGTGCATCCCTCCTCCTTCCTGAGTTTCAGCACCAGTGTAACACATCAATGGAAAGGAGGAGGTGAGAACCGGCTTGATAATATAAATAATGGTTTAATTATAAACTGAACCAAAAAGACAAACACACACAGGTGTTGGACAGCTGTCCGTAACTCTCTCTCTGTCGCACTGCCATCTCCAGTCAGCCTTTATCCCTCTTGGGCTAATCAGCCTGATTAGGGGCCGGGTGTGTAGAATCACGACCCGGCCCTGCCCTCCACCCTGCCACAGCTGCTTTGTTTACCCTTTAAAAATTAGTAAGTATAAGCCACATATAAAACCACAAAATTAACCATAGATATTGTTGTGACGAGGCAGACGAGGAATGAGGATCTAAATGCAGCTTAAATGAAAAACAAAAGATGAACAAAGTAACTCAGAATAAAACGAAACAAACACGGGAAACCAGGCACAGAACATGACAACACATGTAAAGACTGACAAAGAAACCAGGGGAAACAAGGGCTTAAATACACATGGGCAAACAAGGAAATGAGGAACACCTGGGGAAAACAATCAGGGGAAAACCAATCATAAAATGAAACTACAAAAGGACTACAAACTAACAGGAACTAAACAAGAATTTCAACATAAGTCAACACAAAAACAGGGAATATGTGACAGAGCCCCCTTTTAAGGAGTGGATTCCAGATGCTCCAAAAAACAAAAACAAATTGTCCATGGAGTGTGGGGGAAAACAAATAGTTCAGGGGGGCACAAGGGGCAAGGGGAGCAGAGGAACAAGGCAAAGTCAGGGAGGCTAGAAACCAAGGCGGGGCTGGAGGGATGGAGAGCCAGGGCGACGTTGCAGGCTCGAAGGACCAAGTAGACCAGAGCAGATCAGGTGGGTGGCCAGGAGACCAGATCAGATCAGGCAGATGGCCAGGAAACCAAGGAGACCACAGCGGCGAAGCGGCGATGTGCAGTGATCGTCAGAGCACCACAGGGAGTAGATGAAAAATCATTCCACCCACTGTGAAGACATGTTGATCTGACAGCGAATCCAAGAGAAGTCCATAGTTGACACGTAGAATACGAGGAGATATCACTAACCTGAAGGAGAAAATTCTGAACAGATAGTGCTGCGCACTGACGTGTATACACCCGATGACACGTGTGAAGGGGGTGGAGCACAAAGTACTATCTTCCAATTTAATTGAAGTGATTTAAAAGAGTTTCAAAGATCAGTTATGTCTGCGGAGATAACCCCATGGTGTCAGCTATGACGCAGCGTCAAAATGACCGACTTGAAAGGGAACTGCCATTTAAGTTACTGTAAGTTAGAGAGAATGCAAGGAACCTTCTTCCCTCTCAGCCAAGAGATTATATTGACGATACGGAAACAGACTTCCTAATAAAAAAAGAAACTGAACATATTATTATAAAAAGCATCAAAGTCCCACACATGGATCAAAGATGTGATGCTCTTTTTTATTTGGATATATTAAGCATAAGTAGTTTGAAATAATCTTTTATTATTATCTGTCAATTTTTTTTTTAAATATTAAAAAAATATTTGTCAAACAAATTGAAAGTAAGGCTGGTGTAAACATTTCCATTTATTCATTTAGCAGCTGCTTTTAACAAAGCGACTTACAAAATGAGGAAGGACACAACATAAGCAATTCACTTATGTAAACAACATACAGCTAGCCATTGTGTTGTCATGTGACAAGAAAACCATCAAATCATTAAAGGAATATTCTGGGTTTAGTACAATTCAAGTGGTTTTAATTTTGTGGCTGAGTGGTGTATACAGAATATATACACTATATTGCCAAAAGTATTCGCTCACCCATCCAAATAATTGAATTCAGGTGTTCCAATCACTTCCATGGCCACAGGTGTATAAAATGAAGCACCTAGGCATGCAGACTGCTTCTACAAACATTTGTGAAAGAATGGGCCGCTCTCAGGAGCTCAGTGAATTCCAGCGTGGTACTGTGATAGGATGCCACCTGTGCAACTAGTCCAGTCGTGAAATTTCCTCACTACTAAATATTCCACAGTCAACTGTCAGTGGTATTATAACAAAGTGGAAGCGATTGGGAATGACAGCAACTCAGCCACGAAGTGGTAGGCCACGTAAAATGACAGAGCGGGGTCAGCGGATGCTGAGGCGCATAGTGCGCAGAGGTCGCCAACTTTCGGCAGAGTCAATCGCTACAGACCTCCAAAGTTCATGTGGCCTTCAGATTAGCTCAAGAACAGTGCGTAGAGAGCTTCATGGAATGGGTTTCCATGGCCAAGCAGCTGCATCCAAGCCATACATCACCAAGTGCAATGCAAAGCGTCGGATGCAGTGGTGTAAAGCACGCCGCCACTGGACTCTAGAGCAGTGGAGACGCGTTCTCTGGAGTGACGAATCACGCTTCTCCATCTGGCAATCTGATGGACGAGTCTGGGTTTGGCGGTTGCCAGGAGAATGGTACTTGTCTGACTGCATTGTGCCAACTGTGAAGTTTGGTGGAGGGGGGATTATGGTGTGGGGTTGTTTTTCAGGAGCTGGGCTTGGCCCCTTAGTTCCAGTGAAAGGAACTCTGAATACTTCAGCAAACCAAGAGATTTTGGACAATTCCATGCTCCCAACTTTCTGGGAACAGTTTGGGGATGGCCCCTTCCTGTTCCAACATGACTGCGCACCAGTGCACAAAGCAAGGTCCATAAAGACATGGATGAGCGAGTTTGGTGTGGAAGAACTTGACTGGCCTGCACAGAGTCCTGACCTCAACCCGATAGAGCACCTTTGGGATGAATTAGAACGAAGACTGTGAGCCAGGCCTTCTTGTCCAACATCAGTGTCTGACCTCACAAATGCGCTTCTGGAAGAATGGTCAAAAATTCCCATAAACACACTCCTAAACCTTGTGGAAAACCTTCCCAGAAGAGCTGAAGCTGTTATAGCTGCAAAGGGTGGGCCGACGTCATATTAAACCCTATGGATTAAGAATGGGATGTCACTTAAGTTCATATGCGTCTAAAGGCAGATGAGTGAATACTTTTGGCAATATAATGTATATATATATACAGTGCATCCGGAAAGTATTCACAGCGCTTCACTTTTTCCACATTTTGTTATGTTACAGCCTTATTCCAAAATGGATTAAATTCATTATTTTCCTCAAAATTCTACAAACAATACCCCATAATGACAACGTGAAAGAAGTTTGTTTGAAATTTTTGCAAATTTATTAAAAATAAAAAATGAAAAAAATCACATGTACATAAGTATTCACAGCCTTTGCTCAATACTTTGTTAAAGCACCTTTGGCACCAATTACAGCCTCAAGTCTTTTTAAGTATGATGCTACAAGCTTGGCACACCTATTTTTGGGCAGTTTCTCCCATTCTTCTTTGCAGGACCTCTCAAGCTCCATCAGGTTGGATGGGGAGCATCGGTGCACAGCCATTTTCAGATCTCTCCAGAGATGTTCAATCGGGTTCAAGTCTGGGCTCTGGCTGGGCCACTCAAGGACATTCACAGAGTTGTCCCGGAGCCACTCCTTTGTTATCTTGGCTGTGTGCTTAGGGTCGTTGTCCTGTAGGAAGATGAACCTTTGCCCCAGTCTGAGGTCCAGAGTGCTCTGGAGCAGGTTTTCATCAAGGATGTCTCTGTACATTGCTGGATTCATCTTTCCCTCGATCCTGACTAGTCTCCCAGTTCCTGCTGCTGAAAAACATCTCCACAGCATGATGCTGCCACCACCATGCTTCACTGTAGGGATGGTATTGGCCAGGTGATGAGCGGTGCCTGGTTTCCTCCAGACATGACGCTTGCCATTCAGGCCAAAGAGTTCAGTCTTCGTTTCTCATGGTCTGAGAGTCTTCAGGTGCCTTTTGGCAAACTCCAGGCGGGCTGTCATGTGTCTTTTACTGAGGAGTGGCTTCCGTCTGGCCACTCTACCATACAGGCCTGATTAGTGGAGTGCTGCAGAGATGGTTGTTCTTCTGGAAGGTTCTCCTCTCTCCACAGAGAAATGCTGGAGCTCTGTCAGAGTGACCATCGGGTTCTTGGTCACCTCCCTAACTAAGGCCCTTCTCCCCGGATCGCTCAGTTTGGCCGGGCGGCCAGCTCTAGGAAGAGTCCTGGTGGTTCCAAACTTCTTCCATTTACGGATGATGGAGGCCACTGTGCTCATTGGAACCTTCAATGCTGCAGACATTTTTCTGTACCCTTCCCCAGATCTGTGCCTCGATACAATCCTGTCTCGGAGGTCTACAGACAATTCCTTGGACTTCATGGCTTGGTTTGTGCTCTGACATGCACTATTAACTGTGGGGCCTTATATAGACAGGTGTGTGCCTTTCCAAATCATGTCCAATCAACTGAATTTACCACAGGTGGACTCTAATCAAGTTGTAGAAACATCTCAAGGATGATCAGTGGAAACAGGATGCACCTGAGCTCAATTTAGAGTGTCATGGTAAAGGCTGTGAATACTTATGTACATGTGATTTTTTTTGTTTTTTATTTTTTAATAAATTTGCAAAGATTTCAAACAAACTTCTATCATGTTGTCATTATGGGGTATTGTTTGTAGAATTTTGAGGAAAATAATGAATTTAATCCATTTTGGAATAAGGGTGTAACATAACAAAATGTGGAAAAAGTGAAGCGCTGTGAATACTTTCCGGATGCACTGTATGTATGTATATATATATATATATATATATATATATATTAGGGGTGTAACGGTTCTCTAAAAAAACGACCCACCAACGACGTCACCACCCACAGTTCGGGAAACATTGGCACCGCGATTCACCTCAAGTTTATTGACGCGTCTGGAGCACAATGTTTTGTGAAGAAAATAAAGCATCAAATAGACACACACAGTTACAACCTCCGCTAATGCACCTGAATGGATCTGTAAATTGATACGCTCCAGCTTTGTTTCACGTGGGTCAACTTGATGACATCACTGTTCTGCAAACATTGTGTGTAGTTGAAAATGGCAAGTGCCAAGCGGACAAAATGAGCCGCTGATAGAGAAGCCCCCTGCGTTGGGGGGTCTCATAATTAAATAAATATTTTTCTCCAAAACAAGTTTACCACAGTTATTGGCACCCCAAGAAATTTTTATGAGTAAAATATATCTGAAGTATATTCCAATTCATATTTTACATTTTTTAGTACACCTGGGTGAGTAGGAACATTAAATTATTCAACCATGACTTATAGGGGTATAAATATGAGGTAACACTCAAGCCAAATTCCCTTAGTCACCTGTAACAATGGGTAAGACCAAAGAATAAATTTATGATATGCAGCAAAAGGTTATTAAGCTTCACAAAATGGGTAGTGGCTTTAAGAAAATAGCTAAAGACTTGAAAATGCCCATTTCCAATATCAGGGCAATAATTAAGAAGTTCCAATCAACTGGCGATGTTAGGAATCGGCCTGGAAAAGGATGTGTGTCTATATTGTCTCCAAGCATGGTGAGGAGGATGGTTTGAGTTTCCAAAAATTCTCCATGGATCACAGCTGGAGAATTGCAGAAATTACTTTGGTCTTGGGGTCAGAAAGTCTCTGAAACTACAATCAGACTTCACCTACACCACAACAAGTTGTTTGGGAGGATTTCAACAACAAGCCTCTGCTCTCATCCAACAACAAACTCAAGCATCTTCAGTTTTCCAGACATTACTGGAACTTCAAATGGGACCAGGTTCTATGGTCAGATAAAACAAAAATAGAGATTTTTGGCAGCAAACACCAGAGATGGGTTTGGCGCACACAGACAAGTAGCAATATGGAAAAGTACGTCATGCCCATGGTTACATAGGTAACCATCAGAACCATAATAGTGGATCTTTAACAATGTGGGGCTGTTTTTATGCCAGAGGTCCTGGACATATTTTTCGGATACATGGCATCATGGACTCTATCAAACACCAACAGATAAAAAATCAAAAGCTGACTGCCTCAGCCAGAAAGCTTAAAAATGCACTCTTAAAGATTTTCCCATCAAAAAGCAGTAAAGAACGTTGCCAGCATGTTACTGTAAAATTAACGGTGTCTTGTTGTTGCTGAAATTAACAGCTAGATACTGTTTTAACAGCTACAGTATACAACTGTAATTTATATAGCAGTATATAGCTGTCAAATTACATACTATCTACTGTTGTTGAAATTAACAGCTATGTTCCCAGCATGCACTGCGGCATGAAGAAATTACTTCGATTTTTACTATTTTGTATTTATTTTGACATTGTTTTTATTGTAGTCTAAGTTACTTGGATTTTAATGTTCAGCTCTTACTTATTTACGTAAAAGTATGTTTGTTAATTGTCACCACTCTTGCGTTTTGTATGCCAAGAGTTGATATCTGTATGTCTTGATAACAACTTGAGTTATGCTGTAACTTCATCAAACTCGAGTTATGCTGTAAATTCATCGAAAACATCAAACACTCAATTTGTTGATATAATTTTGCTGAAATATCCTTTATTGTTTTTGCTTTTATGTGTAATGCATCACTACTGAAACATATAGTGCCATTTGCAAGGTAGGATCAGACATTCCGGCTGACCTTAGGTTTTGTCTTCCAAGTAGCACAGTGCAACAACTTGTGTTTTACTTAAACGTAAATTGACTGGCTGGAAGAACAAAATATAATAATAAAGAAGGTCCAAGGTGCCAGCTCAAGAGATCACTAATCACCATAATGGTGACTTCAATCAAAACACAACTATTGATAACAAAACAAAAACACTAATTAAATTAAGACTTCTATTAAGTCTGAATAAATAATTTTGCACGTGTTTTTATTTTTTTTATTTTTGTAGCTCTAATGCATTTGCCAAAGTATACATACTTATTCAAGCGCAAAGGCTTATGGGTATTTCACCATTATAACCCACAATGCAGTGCTATACTGTTATTTTAATGTGTACAGATTGTTGTTGTTTTTTGTTTGTTTTTTTCATAAAAAATACACTGTTCAATCCTGGCAAAATTGTACATTTAGTATGTACATTGCTTCTAAGGCTGATTTTTTTATTTGACTTCTCATTAGACAGACAAGTGAAGGCTGATGTGAGGAGTTGGTCAGAAACATCATGAGCACTAACCATGTACCACAATCTAAAATTTTCATGGGGGGGGGGTGTTAAATATACGTTTCAAAATGTCACTATAGCTTTCACCAAGATTCATTTTCATTTCATTTTCCCCTAATGCCTTGCACAGAACAGCTATTTACCGTAAAACTAGTCACTTCACAGTGAGCCTGCTCTTGATCTCCCAGAATGCAACATTTTTAACAGCAAACTACTGTATTTAAGAATCACAGTAGAT
This sequence comes from Myxocyprinus asiaticus, assembly GCF_019703515.2. Classification (NCBI taxonomy): domain Eukaryota; kingdom Metazoa; phylum Chordata; class Actinopteri; order Cypriniformes; family Catostomidae; genus Myxocyprinus; species Myxocyprinus asiaticus. Next base: position 28,551,970 of record NC_059357.1, on the reverse strand, counting down.
TGCTGTAGGAATTTGGCCATAAATTTACAGCAATTTTTTTTACAGTGTGGGCCCTGGTTTGATCTTCCAGCAGGACAATGATCCAAAACACACATCAAAATCAACACAAAAATGGTTCACTGACTACAAAATCAATGCTCTGCCATAGCCATCCCAGTCCCCTGACCTGAACCTCATAGAAAACCTGTGGGGTGAACTGAAGAGGAGAGTCCACCAGCGTAACCTCGGAATTTGAAGGATCTGGAGAGATTCTGTATGGATGAATGGTCTCAGATCCCTTGCTCTGTGTTTTCCAACCTAATTAGGCATTATAGGAGAAGACTCAGAGCTGTTATATTGGCAAAGGGAGGTTGCACAAAGTACTGAATAAAAGGGTGCCAATAATTGTGTCACACATACACTATATTGCCAAAAGTATTCGCTCATCTGCCTTTAGACGCATATGAACTTAAGTGACATCCCATTCTTAATCCATAGGGTTTAATATGAAGTCGGCCCACCCTTTGCAGCTATAACAGCTTCAACTTTTCTGGGAAGGCTTTACACAAGGTTTAGGAGTGTGTTTATGGGAATTTCTGACCATTCTTCCAGAAGCGCATTTGTGAGGTCAGACACTGATGTTGGACGAGAAGGCCTGGCTCGCAGTCTTCGCTCTAATTCATCCCAAAGGTACTCTATCGGGTTGAGGTCAGGACTCTGTGCAGGCCAGTCAAGTTCTTCCACACCAAACTCGCTCATCCATGTCTTTATGGACCTTGCTTTGTGCACTGGTGCGCAGTCATGTTGGAACAGGAAGGGGCCATCCCCAAACTGTTCCCACAAAGTTGGGAGCATGGAATTGTCCAAAATCTCTTGGTATGCTGAAACATTCAGAGTTCCTTTCACTGGAACTAAGGGGCCAAGCCCAGCTCCTGAAAAACAACCCCACATCATAATCCCCCCTCCACCAAACTTCACAGTTGGCACAATGCAGTCAGACAAGTACCGTTCTCCTGGCAACCGCCAAACCCAGACTCGTCCATCAGATTGCCAGATGGAGAAGCGTGATTCGTCACTCCAGAGAACGCGTCTCCACTGCTCTAGAGTCCAGTGGCGGCGTGCTTTACACCACTGCATCCGACGCTTTGCATTGCACTTGGTGATGTATGGCTTGGATGCAGCTGCTCGGCCATGGAAACCCATTCCATGAAGCTCTCTACGCACTGTTCTTGAGCTAATCTGAAGGCCACATGAACTTTGGAGGTCTGTAGCGATTGACTCTGCAGAAAGTTGGCACTATGCGCCTCAGCATCCGCTGACCCCGCTCTGTCATTTTACATGGCCTACCACTTCGTGGCTGAGTTGCTGTCATTCCCAATCACTTCCACTTTGTTATAATACCACTGACAGTTGACTGTGGAATATTTAGTAGTGAGGAAATTTCACGACTGGACTTGTTGCACAGGTGGCATCCTATCACAGTACCATGCTGGAATTCACTGAGCTCCTGAGAGCGGCCCATTCTTTCACAAATGTTTGTAGAAGCAGTCTGCAGGCCTAGGTGCTTCATTTTATATACCTGTGGCCATGGAAGTGATTGGAACACCTGAATTCAATTATTTGGATGGGTGAGCGAATACTTTTGGCAATATAGTGTATATTTAAAAAAAATAATAATAATAATTTTTGGATCAAGCTTGCGTTGTTTTTGCAATTGTTTGATATCCATTAGAGGATAGAGTTTTGTGAATATGTTGAATGAAAGATCAAAAAGATAAACAACAAAGACATATTTTTCACAGCCTTATTTAGCCATATTTACCAATAACTGTATGTATATATACAGTATATATATATATAGAGAGAGAGAGAGAGAGAGAGAGAGAGAGAGATCTTCCCTGATTTAGCTATGTGACGTAAAAAATATTTACATATTTTCCACAAGCCAAAATGATAACTGAATTTACATAAATGATTCTGTTCAAAATTTTACGTGCCCTTGGTTCTTTATATGGTTGCTTCCTCGATGGTTTGTACGTTTTGTGATAGCTGTGCATGACTCCCTGCTTTGTCCTGGGAAGTGAGGCTGCCCACTGTTCTAAGAAAAATCCGTCAGATACTGCACGTCCTTTGGTTTCCTAGCATCTTCTGCACATTTGAGTTCTTTCCAACAGTAGCTTTATGATATTGACACCCAGCTTTTGACACTTAGGACAATTAAGGGACTATTACACAACAACTATTACAAAAGGTGCAAGCATTCAATAAGGCAACACACTATATGAGGAATCAAGGTTATGTAAACTTTTAAACAGGATGATTTGTGTAAATTTGTATTATTTCATTTTGTGAGATGTATGTAAATATCTGTTATATAGCTTCTGAAGAGCAGTTCTAAATAAAAGAATATGCAATTCTGAAAGGGGTGCGTAAACTTCAAGCACAAAAGGAGAGAGAGAGAGCGAGAGAGAGAGAGAGAGAGAGAGAGCTGTATACAGTGTATATCATGTTACAAGTGGCACAAATATGCAAGGAACAGGAACAGCTAAATAATTCCACTGTAACAGGGACAAAAACTTTTTAAAACTTAAATACGGCCAGTACATTTTCTTAATTCATCGGCCTTGGCCAGTGTGACAGAAAGTCACATAGGACTTGTTTTTAAAATTGCATGGAAAGACAGTGCTCTTCAACTCTGCGGACCCGCAAGCAGGTCCAAAAGGGGAACCTATGTCATAAAAACAGTTTTCGTTTAAAAAGTTCAAGTCCCCTAATAGATAAGACTATGTGGTATAGTTTGAAAGCTTTGAATCTGAGAAAGTTATAAACTTTTCAAAGATAACCATCAATTCTGCATTTATGTTACATAAAATAACAAAATAAGGCCTGGAAACATTTGCGTCGCAAATCAGCACCACCTAGAGGTCATGTCGTAGAAATATTAATATGAATATAAAAGTCTTTCATATAGCACTTAAATAGACAAGTCATATATCAAATGAAAACTCTCATTCTCAGAATGCGACTGTACAGATATTTTGTTGCTGTACCAAACCACAGTTCGAAAGATTTTCAAAAGAATCACATAGTGAAATATGATGTCTGTAAGACATCAAATACAAACGTCTCATTTATACGCCGTTTAATGCTGCTGTAATCCCCACATAGCTAAAAACTTTATATCTGCTTTTTACCTTAGGCTGTTTTAAAAAAATTGCCTTTTTTTTTACTTGTCTGTGAGCTTGATTGTGTGAATAATCCAATGTTATATCTTAAATGTCCAGAACAAAATGTGCGGTCCAGCAGGAAAAACATGCTAAACAAATCATTGGAGATATATGTTTTCCACTATTGATGATAAAATTTTATACATCATCACAAAGGGGATGATCTCAGCTTTCTAATGACACCTAGATTGAACTAGTCCTCTCAGAGGCCGAGATATTCTAGGAAACAATAAGGGTGGTGCATGAACTGAAAATTAGACTGAATGTCTATGGACGAGCACATCTGTGAGGGCTAAAATGCATTAGAGCGCCATCTACATTTCAGATCGGCATTTTGTGATGGAAGGTGGTAGAGGGAAAAAAATTCTAGTACTGTTGCCATCAAGTGGAATAAAACAAGAGTTTTTGGAGAGAGATGAGGTGAACAGAACTAGAATTACATACTTACAAACTTAGGACAACCACAACAACAAAATATTTTTCCAGGTTCAACACAAGTTAAGCTCAATCGACAGCATTTGTGGCATAATGTTGACTACCACAAAAAATTATTTTGACTCATCCTTCCTTTTCTTTTAAAAAGGCAAAAATTGAGGTTACATTGAGGCACTTACAATGGAAGTAAATAGGGCCAATTTTTGGAGGGTTTAAAGGCAGAAATGTGAAGCTTATAATTTTACAAAAGTACTTTTTCAGTTAAAACCAAATTATTTGAGCTGTAAAGTAGTTTAAATAGCATTTTTACAGTTGTTTTAGGGATTTGGGGTTTATTTTTTTAAGAAAAGGAGGGACAAGTCAAAATACATTTTTGTGGTAATCAGCGTTATGCTGCAAATACTGTCAATTGAGCTTAACTTTTGTTGAACCTGGAATATTCCTTTAATTACAGACAGATTCTGACAGCTGTGGTCTGTATATTTGAGCAAAGATTTTGTTTTATTCAATCAGTGCAAACAGGCCACACAATAAAGATTCTTCTGAACAGGAACAAAGAAGTTAAGCTGAAGTTTACCAGAATAATACTAGGCTTTGTAAAGCACATTGTACTTTCCAGGAAAAATGCAGTTACAGAACCAGAAATTCCAGTACCTTTTCTATAATGAAAGAGGCAGAAAACGAGAAAGACAGCTGAATGTGGTAAACCTTTCTCATCACCACTCATCTCACATGAGTCACTCTTCGGTCTCCAGCTCATCCCCGCAACCAAACAACAGCCATGATATTATTTGTGATAAGACACTCCGTCTCATTTTCACGACTCATCTGCGAAATGAAGAATATCAAATTACAGGAACTGCAATTGACAGAATAACTAATGACGTTTATCATTTGATGGATGTATGTCTTTCATTCCAAAACCTGTGCGTGTTTGTGTGTATAATACACTGAGAAAGGTTTAAGAATCCATTGACGTTTGTGGACAGACTGCCCATTCAGATCACTGTAACTTTGTGAAAACAAGCAACTAACTTCTTCTAAAACCAAAGTATTAGTCATGGGCCCAAATGTTTCAAGAAGTCAGATGCTTAAATACAGTGTTTAAAAGTTATTTATGTTACAGCATGTGCTACAGTTACAGCATGGACCTGCCAGTCAAGACTGATAGTGATTTGACTTGAAAAATACCTTAACAGCATTTCTAGAACGGCCCCCTTGCACCTCAAAAATATTGCTAAGATATAGGAACATGCTCTCTGTTTATTATTTAAAGAAATAAGTTAAATGCATATGCAGAATGCTCTGCTGTCTCCATAAGCAATATTCAATCCTGTTATTTCTCCTGGTTTTTATCTGTAAAATACTTGAAAAATGTGCATGACATATTGCATGACAGTGGTGTAGTGGTGACTGAAGAGGTGGGCATACTGTGAATTTATGCAAGAATTGAAAAAATAGTTGATAGATTTGTCAAAGTTTGCGAGGTTCATGGAATCTTGTCTTAATAAAAGTGTTTCGCAAAAAAAACTTAGATGTCCTGGCTTGTGTCTTAAAGTTTGAAAATTCCTTGAGCACATTTATATATATTGTTTTAAGGTCAGGGTTATTTATTTCAATATTCGGTACTCGCTGCATCTGGGTGGACCAACTCTCAACACAGTTTCTAATATCTCACCAAGACAGGCATTTTGACTGTTCAGACTCTATTGACACAACCACAATCGCGAGTCACAAACTCTCTTCTTGTATGCGCGCACTTTCGCATGAGTGCTGAAAAGCAGCCACCCAACAAGACAACGTGTGCCTTGGGTACTGAATTGATTAATGATTTTGTATTTTTGACATAACTACAAGATGAAAAGGCATTCTGGGAACCACTGCGCTAGACTACACTACTGCTATACTCTCAGTACCAATAATCTACAGTATAATAACCACTATGGCCACAAAGTGTCTTAACAAAATACAGACAAAAAGCAGCTTTTAAAGCAAAAGTTCTCCAATAGTTCTTTGCAGCACCTACAACAAAGAAGATCACTTTTATAAAGAACCATTTTTCATTTATATAAGGAACTTGAGTTTGCTGTGTGGTTTTGGCGATAAAAACAGTTCTTGTTATTACATTATTCTTCAGATCGGTTTATTGGTTCCTGCATTCTTTAAAGCCCAGTATATAAACAGGTTTCTGAAAAACTAGAAAAGCAGAAATTATTTGTGGAATTTAAAAAGATTGAAAAGATTCTTCTATGGCATAAATGTAAAAACCTTTTGGTTCTAATTGAAACCCTTATTTTTAAAGGCTAATTTACACTGCCCCAACAAATGCCCCTAAACACCAACATTTCAAACATTCTAAAGTTGGCTGTTGGATTTAAAGTGTTGGGAAATATAACTGACTTGTCACACTGCCCCAGTGAACATAAAAACCTTCTAAAGTTGGCTTTTGGATTTAGAGTGTTGGGAACCATAACTGACTTTTCATACTGCCCCATTGAACAAAAAAACTTCTAAAGTTGGCTTTTGGATTTAGAGTGTTGAGAACCATAACTGACTTTTCATACTGCCCCATTGAACAAAAAAACTTCTAAAGTTGGCTTTTGGATTTAGAGTGTTGGGAACCATAACTGACTTTTCATACTGCCCCACTGAACAAAAAAACTTCTAAAGTTGGCTTTTGGATTTAGAGTGTTGGGAACCATAACTGACTTTTCATACTGCCCCATTGAACAAAAAACTTCTAAAGTTGGCTTTTGGATTTAGAGTGTTGGGAAACATAACTGACTTTTCATACTGCCCCAATGAACAAAAAAACGTCTAAAGTTGGCTTTTGGATTTAGAGTGTTGGGAAACATAACTGACTTTTCATACTGCCCCAATGAACAAAAAAACGTCTAAAGTTGGCTTTTGGATTTAGAGTGTTGGGAAACATAACTGACTTGTCACACTGCCCCAATGAACATAAAAAAAAAAAAACATTCTAAAGTTGGCTGTTGGATTTAGAATGTTGGAAAATTTAACTGTCATTGTCATAACTCTCCAACAAACATCAACACTGATCCGGTAGCAACATTTCCCATGTGATCATGTTGAATCCATCAAAATCCAACAACTCTTTTTTTGGTTTTCACTGGGGCAGTGTAAAAAACCCTTAGAAGGTTTTTATTGAATTAAGAGCAACAAAGCAGTAATTAAGCAAGGTAAAAAATTCATTAATTTGCTTGATTTATATGCATCTTTTTATTAGCATAAATTCCATAATCATAAGATAAAAATAAACCATGGCTGATCTTCCCAATTTATCAGTGACCTACCATTTAAGGCAATCAATGCACTTAATGAATTTGGGAAAATCCACATTCATGGTTTACATTAAATTGGTAGGTGGTTTCTTCTCATTTTTGACAAGTCACAGTCTGGTCAGGATCAGGGGATTTGGTCTTGAAGCTGACGAAACCTGGCTGATTTTTTCTGATATGTTTGTTGATCCACCTCTGGTAGCGGGAAACTCTGGCATACACACCAGGGTATTCAGACAAAGCACAACCTTGACCAAAACTTACAACACCAGCCTGAATCCAAATAGAGCCCTTTTTGATGACCATTGGACCTCCAGAGTCACCCTGGCAAGAAATAAACACAAGTCTCAGATGTACTGGCTTATATGTAGTGACGACAATTCAACTGCATTAATTACAAAGATAAAAATTCACAAACACAACTTAACATTTTAGGGTTCAAGAAAGAAACTGTTTTTAAATTCAGCTATAGACAGATGCTGTAACACCCAAATATGCTGACTGATACCTGGCATGAATCTTTTCCACCCTCCAACAGTCCAGCACACATCATGTTCTGGGTTATCTGTCCATCATAAAGGCAGTTACACTTCCTGTTTCCAACTATTGGCAATTTTACCTCCTGTAGGTTTTGGGGTGAAGGAAGGGGTACTGGGGGAACAAATGCAAAGCTAATGTCTATGAATCTGTATTATATTCCCAAGTGTAAACTTGATTTTGTTTTATTTTTTGATATTTAAAAATCTATGCTTTTTTTTTTTGTTTGTTTGTTTTTTTTGTTTGTTTTTTGTTCATTTTTGCATTATATCAGACCAAAGGTCACCTGCACACAAATTATTAAAGACATTTTCTAAGAACTGACTTCACTTTTCGGAGTCATTTTTGCAATTACTTTTAACCAACTGGTGTCGAGTTCATTTTTAGTTGATGTACTAAGTCAGTTCCCCTCTTTTTGTGAAATGTCTTGCTTGAAAATTTGCACATCCACTTGAAAATTGCACATGCAATGACAGTGAATGGTGACGGAGACCAAAATTCTGCTTAACATCTTCTTTTGTGCTACACGGAAGAAAGTCATATGAGTTTGGAACAACATAAAGGTGAGTAAATGATGACAGAATATACATTTTTGGGTGAACTATGTTTAAGCGTCCAAAATACATTTTGGGGCTACTGTGTATTTAAACATATGTCATACATTTATAATTGTTTTTGGCTTCCTAGCTTACAAATTAGCATTATGAACCTCTTCATATATCTGAGAATGATCAATATGTAGATCAAGGAGTACTGCATTTTTCTCCCCTTACCATCTGAGTTGATGGCCCCCCATCCAGTAACCCAGGTCCCAGTGCCATTGTTGAATGTGCTGTCTGCTGCTGCAAGGCAGACTGGTTTGATGTATTTACTGAAAGCCACAGGTGAGGAGAGCTTCAGCAGTGTGATGTCATTGTCATTTGAAGCCGTATTGTATGAGGGATGAATTATGATTTGAGAGATGGATCTGGACACCTCGTTTTGATTGGGTTTCTCTTGACTCTTTCTGCCCAGATACACAGTAAAGTCTGAAGGATCAGGGTTACTAAAAGGAGAAAACAAGTTTTTACATTCAGTGTGTTATAAATATTTTATTCGTTCTTTGAATTAAAGATAATTGTGTAGGTTACCCTGGAAAGCAGTGAGCTGCTGTCAGAACCCATTCTCTGTTGATTAGGGATCCACCACAGAAATGACTGTCATCCGAGTGAAGACTGACCTGCCATGGCCACGCACCAGATGGAGCCTCCTTTCCCCCTACTATCCTTGAGTTGAGAGGGGCTCTACCACACACTTGCAAGAAAAAATAGGAAAGGAATTTTAGACTTACTGACATTCATAGTCAAATATTAAAATAAAAACAAAAACAAAAAAAATATACATCGCCATGAAGATTAACTTACCATTCAGTTGTGAGTCACACACTGGGAAAGGTGAAACAAGATAATTTAATTATGCAAATGTAATAGAAATAATAAAAAAATAGACCAAAGAGCAGATAACATTATATGAAGACTAGGAGTTAAAGCTTTTACCTATGGTTAGAAGAGTGACCATAAACATCACACTCAGTTCCCTGATCATCTTCATCTTTCTCACATAGATGCTGAACTTTTTGAACTTATATACACTTATATATCCGTCTCTGGCACTCCTTGTTAGAGTGGGACACAATGAGTAAACATTTACTGTGTGATACAATATGGTATACTCCCAAAATCATGGAAGACATTTCAATGCAAATATTCTTTAATGTTAAAAGAGTAAATAGGAACTTGTAGCTTATGACACAAGGGTCCCCTTAATACTTTGCCACCCTGCAGCACGGTACTGTCTACCCGGTTTGAACAGAATAATTATGTCAGACAAATGTACGACTCCCCAAGAATCCCCATGAGAATCCCTACCAAAATTCACAGTAGATGTTATATATTGATTCATTAATATTTAGTCATTTTGCTGTTTTAATTATTTGTAAGATGAGAGTAAGATGTTAGGCTCAATACAGACAATCATTTTCAGAATTTAAATAGTGGTCACTTTGGCTGAGATGCATAGTGTACAGTAGAGTGTAAATAGACAGTTTAGAATATTTTGAATTTTAAATCTAATTTGGATTATTTTTGAAACCTGGGACAAATAATAGACACTGTTGTGTTGTGTCACAGCAATAATATGAAAATATTTGTAGTTTTTTGTTTCTAGTATTCTAATTTACACCAGTTTCTATTTGAACACTGTGGCATAAGTTATGTTATAATGAGTGAGTGTGAAATTGTGCATTTTCAATCCTATACAGTAGATGCAAAACAGCCTAACTTTGTCATGGGTGAAAAAAAAAAAAAAAGGAAAAAAAAACACCATATGTGTTTTTGTACACAACTGGATACGTAAAGTCAATGACGTTTGGTTAACTGTTATATTGTTTGCCTGTATTTAGAATAGAAAATGAGGACAGAGAGATAATTCCTGCATTCACTCTGTCCTTTTATAACAACTCTAACATAAGACCTGTTTTTGAACTGTGCACACATATAATGATGAAATGTCATTCAACAAAAAGTGTTACATAGCTGATTAATTTGTGCACCATTGTGCACAAAATAGGCACAATTGTCTGAAGTTAATCCATCCCCATACATCAAAACCTTTGGGTACTTATAATGTACATCCGCCAGGAACCTATATATTCTCAGAAATACAGATTGAGGAGAATGCCATAGGACATAAATTAAATAGTCCATAAACCGCCTACTATTATATATAATTTTTTAGATGTCACCAAATCATTTTGTAATGTTATTCTCACACGTTTAAATGTTTTAGTTGCTCAGTTGATTGATCCCAGTATTTGTCCCTTTAATCTTGTACAATCACCTGTTCCTTAAATTTAGCTGCAAAAGGGGCCAAACAAGCTCATGGAAAACTGAGTTGCAATGTGTATTCCTCTGTAGATATGACTAGCATTGGCATTATGGTATAGACTAGGCAGCCATACAGATGTCCTGTATTTTAACATTTACTCTGATAGATGGTCAGAAAAGGTTTACCCGAGAAAGAAGAAGACACAAGCAATAAGTTAAAAATATATTTGAAGTTAGCGTAGTTCTTATTAAAAGAGAAGTATACAGAGAGAAGGTCATAGAGACAGACAGCGAGAGGGAGTGTGAAAGAGACTAATTTTAGCTGAAATTTACCAATTCAATACAGTTAAATACTTGATAAATGAAAAATAAAAGTTATTTGTTTATTTAAAGGAAGCAAAGTTGTATGGTTTGAATGAATGGAATATGACTAATATATTTAAATCTCCTAGTTAAAATTTCCTCGATTAACAAGATTTTAAAATAGTTCACATCCGTCACAAAGGTTTTTTAAGGCAGTGGTACTTGATGACATCAAATTATTAAAAATTATTTAAAGATATAATAATCTAACTTAGAATGCTAAGAACTGCTAAACAATCAAGATGTACAGTACAACATGTAAACTGACTATTACTATTACTATTACTATTATTGAAGAATATACAGTTCTTGAAACTTCTGGAATCACAAAATAAATCGTGATTAATTATTTGAATCTATTGATACTCCTATTTCTGTTAATAAACAAGCTTGAAAACAAACAGCTTTGTTATCATTACAGCTGAATTACCAGAGGAAATGTATCTTGCCCTACATAGGGGGAGCCTTCGAATATTGTCCTGAACAATTCGAGGCTTTGGATTCAAAAATGATGAGAACCATTGTTTTAAGGTTTTAAATTTAAAATCTGAATATGTTTACCCCATGTGCATATAGACAGACTTAATGCTCTTCAAAAAGTGTAATTCAGGTTTGGAAAAAAGCATTACTCATACTATTGGTATGATGAACCTGAGTAATGATTCCAGACACTTGAGTGTTCAAATGACTTTCTTCCATGGAACACAAAAGGAGATGTTATGCAGAAGATTAGTCTCAGTTGGCATTCATTTTTATTGGAACTTTCTCCCATAAAACAAAAGTGAATGGTGACTGATTCTAACATTGCCTAACGTCTCTTTTTGACAGAAGTTTTTTTTTTTTTTTGGGTGAACAATCCCTTTAATAAAGCTATAGCCAAATTTTAAATAACCCACCTATGTTTTGCAAGCTTTTAAATAATGGCGTACACAGGAAAGTGCACTGTTAGATTGGTTTCATGCTGAAGAAGTAAGTTTTTTACATAATATTTTCTCCCGTAAATGTAAACGAGTGTAATGCAACATCATCATATAGGCTATGTCGAAAGGACTGAAGCCTGTCAACCAAAACATGAGCTCATCGATGTCATTAAATGAGTCTGCTTTTTATTCCATCCATTACTCTTAGTCGGAGGCTGCCGTAAATATTTAGTTTATATGTAGGGTTATGTTCTACCTAAGTTTAATGGTGCAACACGCACATATTAGTAGTGCGTAAATTGTGATTTAGTGCCCATTTACACCACAACTAGACTATGTTGTAACTTACATATAGCTGGTGCAACCGGCCCTGTCCATAATAGCTTGATGAATTAACTGTGTAACTTTTTAAATAGTGAAAAAAAGTGTTATTGCTAAAGCAGACAGTAGCTCTAAACAGAAAAACATCACCTATTTATTACTGATTGACTATTTTCAAAGCATTGACAAGCTGCTTAAAATACATTCTTTTACAGCATTTGTCCACCATTCACAACATTAAACCATACACAATAAAATTTTAGGATATTTTGGGCAGTGAAATGTTTTGTTTATAATTTAATTATAGACTATAAAATACATGTATTATTCGTATTATTCAATGACAGAGTTTGTGTATGAAGCTAAACTTCATGTTACGACTTGAATTTAGTTGGTTATGATGTTTTTATTTTAAATGTTTATTGTAAACTACTGGGTAACTTATGCATGTTTTTTTAGCCTATATCTCTGACACTTTTGAAAGACAGTTCTGTTAAATTTATGACTCAAAATTATTATTCTCCATGTTTTTGCGGTTTAGGTACATGAGCAGCATGAGAGCCGCATTGTGCGGTTTCCTGCAAATTAACTAGAAAATCATGTCCGTTATGACATGGCCCTAATATTATCAGTGGGATTTTCCAGTGTTTTTGGATGTAGCATTTGCAGTCAAATTGTGAGATGTAACTTCTCAGTGAGTGCTAATTACTACTGTGTTGACTCATTTGTATATACTGTACTTTCCCAAATCAGTCAGCAGATAGAGAAAAAATATTCAGAAAGAAATCTCAGTATAGACTATTATTTCTTCAGATAGGCATCATTTTAAATAAGACTAAACTAAATTGACAAATTGAAAATGAAGTAGAAATTAAAAACTAAATTAAAATTTAAAACATAATAGCCTTTGTTGTAATGACTAACACAACTTTCACTTTCTTTAGTTTATGTTTGAGTGGAGGAGAAAAAGTTGAAATGTCAACAGAAAGCAGTTAGAACTGCGCTGAAGGACAGTTTTGTCTTCATACACCTAAAGCATATGCTTTTATTCTAAAATTACTTTGAAGTTTGTTCAGCAGGAAACTAATCATAAAATATATATATGAAAGGCAACAGAGGTGTTTTTGTTACATTTATATTGACAAACTGTTTTTCTTAGTTGTGAAATTTAAAATAAGCTAAAAACATTGATGTTGAGTTTACGTTTACAATTTCAATTCAGATTTATGAACAGATTCATTCAGACTCGGACTCGACTCGGCCTGTTATGGACTCGGTCTTGAGTTCGACTCAGCCCCTTTTGGACTCGGACTCAACTCGGACTCGATTGTTTGAAGACTCGGATTTGACTCAGACTCGACTATGGTGGACTCGAACCAAACACTAACAGAATGTTTCACCAGCTGAAAAATGAACAGTCTGATAGTCATGAATTTGAAGCAATTTACTTATTACACACACCTTATGTTACAAAATAAGATTAAAAGTTATCTCAACTAATCTTACTCATGGGTTACCTCACACAGTTGGTGTGCTTTCATAGAGCCATGGAGGACATTGCGCAAAAAAGAAAATCCATTGTAATAAAAGACAGTTCATGTAGTTTTTACATATTTTTAAAATGTGTATTTTCGTTCCTGTATTACTCAATTTTAAGTGTTGACCTATAAACAACTGTCAACAACACACACACACACACACACACACACACACACACACACATATATATATATATATATATATATATATATATATAAACATTAAATAAAAACAATTCTAAATGTATACTGTTGCAGAGGTAATACATGGAATAAATCACTCTTTTTTTCTTTTCTTTTCATTTTTTTTTTTTTTTTTTACTGATTATTGTATTAATCAGTTCATCCCAATCTGTAATAGGCCTAATTAATGGACAATTTAATCACACACAAAATTCAGTGATTACAGGCAAAATGAGCCATTAAGTTATAATCTTTGCTATTTTACTTCTGTATGTGGAAATCACATGCTTTTATTTCAACATAACTGCTGAGACTATTTTTCAATGTTTAGGACAGCCAATTACAATAGTTTATATATCAATAGTTTATATATATACTATTGTAATTGGCTGTCCTAAAAGTTAAAACCTAAAAAACCTAAAAATAGCCTAATTATGTTGACGTAAAAGCATGTGACTTCCAAGGATGGTGGAAATACAGGTTTTGTGAGATATTCCAGGAATACACTTTGTTGTTACAGTCTGATGGAAAAATACTTTTATGTTGCTATCTGCACAGGCTCATATTTACAGAAGCAATGACTGTGCAGAATACAAGTCACATTCATAAAACATGCTTCTGTGTTCTTTCCCAGAACACTTAAGTGCAAATTACTGTACTTATTTTTAATTGTAATAATAATTTACAGCTTATAAACATCACTTTTTTTACTCTTCACAAGTGTTGTAAAAAGACTTAATAGGAAATCATATGGAAACAACTTTTCAGGACTTTTCACACTTAAAATTATGAATCATTTTTAACTTTAAGTAAATGTAATCCTGGGTTATCTTGTTTCATGTTTTACATTGTTCATGCCTTGTATAAGCAAAGTATGAACAGTGTGAAATCTTTATGGTTGCCTGCCTAATCTACATCATAATGCCAGTCATATCTCAGGAAGAATCCTGTACATGTCGCAACTCAGTTTGCCTAGTTTGGCTACTTTTGCAGCCAAACTGAAGGAGCAGGTAATTGTACAAGAATGGTCTTTTAGTGTTCATGGTAGTTTTCCAGATATGTGTTTCCTTTTTTCTCTATATTTGCAGATCAGTAGAGCCACAAGGAAAGGTGAACACACTGAAATTCATGCAACAATATCTGATGGGGAAGGTGCTTGTCAATAATTCGGCACTATGAGGGGTCGACTTCAATATACTTAAACATTCGATTACCCAAGTGATCATGTTGTGCGCAATCCCTTTTTGATGTTTTATGATTATGGCATGTAAATCAGTCAGACTATGCAATTTGTACAACTTTATTTTAATAGTAATATTAATCAGAAATTTTACAACTTACAAAAATTGCATTGTTTTATGGTTCACATTTAAAAAGTGTGGTGAAAAGAGTTACTTCATTCACAAAAAAAATAAAAAATAAAAAAATAAAAAAACATGGAAATCCCATTTCATTACAAAACAACACTTTTCATTAAAATCACACATAAAACAAATTAGATAAAAAAAAATATTTTTGGAAAGAATATTCAGGAACATATACAGTACAGTAGCATAATATCATGACATACTCTTCAAGTTTTCAAAACATGAATAAAATGGAAAAATATTTAAGTACTCTAATGTCAACAATTGTGAACTTATAGTAATGTCACAAGAGTGGTGCAACTTGAGGTAATTAGATAAGATACAGTAGCCAACAAAGAACTGAACCACTGAAACTGGGACATTTCTATAAATTGCCATGTTGCATACAAATTCTCCAATGCAAATATGTGTGTTTAATGGGAAGACAGTAAATGTTTTTTAGCTATGCACTTATTCTTAAATGCTGCCAGTATAAAGAAATTGTACACAGAAATAAATATAGTCAGAATAGCCTCATAGTCCAAGATAACAACTAATGAATATTTCAAGTCAACTCCATTGTGTTTCTAGCAAAAATGGACAACGCAAATCCTTTTGATGTTTTATGATGGCAGTTTTATAATCAGTCACATTAAGCAAATTCAAACATGTATTATTTGTCTGAGGTTATATATTCACAATTATAGTTAGAAGATCTTTACTAATAATACCTGATTGATCTTAGCCTTGATGAAAGATTTGGAGTGCTAGAAGTAACAAAAGGACAGTATTAAAACAGGACTGTGATCCACTAGTGGTGGTAGCTTGGACCGAGTTGCTGGGTGCAGGTGCAGTTGCATTTGCAGTTGAAGTTGAATTTGTGCTGTTTGTGGCTTTTTGAGGGAAAGAACCAACCAGAGATTTTACAAATGCCACATAGCTGGAGGTTTTAGTGAAGACCTGGATGTCTTGAGCACGGAGAGACCAGCTTTCCACAGTGCTGTTACTGGACCTTGTATTAGTGCTGCTGTTTGAAGTGCTACTCTGGATGGTCAGAACAGCAGCATGGACCCATGACAGACCCTGTTTACACATCAGCGGACCACCTTGATCACCCTGAGAGAGAGAGAGAGAGAGATTTATAAATTTGATAAACTACTTTATGAAAATAATTTTAAGTATATGAGAAAACTGGTCTGTCACTGACTAACAAATCAAGTTATTTTAAATATAAATAGTCACAGAAGACTCAGTTCCCTAGTATTTGGTTGTTAATGGAAAGCATTTCTTGCAAAAATAATGTAAACTCTTTTTTAATGAACTTGCCTCCTGTAAGTTCAACGAACTTGTACAAATACTAT
Source organism: Myxocyprinus asiaticus (assembly GCF_019703515.2). NCBI lineage: Eukaryota > Metazoa > Chordata > Actinopteri > Cypriniformes > Catostomidae > Myxocyprinus > Myxocyprinus asiaticus. The sequence goes on along the minus strand of NC_059357.1, from coordinate 28,535,597 downwards.
TGTTTGAGGATTCGTTCCCACAATTCACTATAGCAGTTTGGAATTCCTGAAGAGCTTGATTAGCTATGAAAGAAGGACAACAAATACAAAGAAAAGAATATATGAGATAAATGATGAAATATCTAATAAACATTCTAAATGTACTTACATTAGCACATACTTACCTCCTCCTGCTCCTGAGCCCCAACCTGCCACCCAGCATGGAGTATCAGCACTGAAGGTATTGTCTCCCTGGTCCACGCATATGGGCTGAATGAAATCTGAAAGTTTTGGTGCCCTGGCCAACTGCAAGACTGCAACATTGTCATCTGTAAAATTGCTGATTGTAATGTTTGCCACTTTTACAGAGAGCTCATTGGGGTTGGTGCCATTCTGATACAAACGACCCAGGATCACAGTCCAATCGGAGGCATTGGTAGATCTGGATAAGAAGCACTCAGATGAATCCAATTTGATTGTTTTAATTTTTAATGAGTCTGAAAATGTATTTTTTGGGTAATAAGGTGCCATTACCTGGAAAAGCAGCTGGCAGAGCTCATGACAAACCATTCAGCAACCATTGTTCCTCCACAAACATGACTGCCGTTAAGCTGAAGACTGGCCATCCATGGCCATACACCTGAAGATGCAAGGAAGCTGTTTCCTCCCACACGAGTATTCAGTTTTGCACTTCCACAAACTACAGCTAAAGAAACAGACAAAGAATGATGCATTCAGGTCTTACTGTACTTTTTGGATGTCTTTGTTTCTTTGATTCCTTTGTTATGGCTGTCTTTAAAAAAATAATGATTGCATTTTGTATGGGTAGGCCATGTTCCATTAGCATTATAGTTCCATTAGGTTTATGCCAACCCCCCCCCCCCCCCCCAAATAAGGAAATACTAATGGTAAAAAAAAACAAATCTTGGATGTTTAGATATTTTGACTGCAAAACAAGACAAAAATACTGAGTAAGGAAATGATTTTTGCAGTGATTATGTTGATCACATCAATCCATTATAGCAGTAACTTAAAGGAACCTTACGTGCAACGGTTGTAGTGGCAGGAGCAGCAGTTGATGTAATGGCGGGTACATTAGCACAGTTTATGCTCAGATCACCATCAGTACCAGTGGAGATGAATTTGATGAAGCCTGGCTGGTTATTTGACTGGTTGATCTGTTGGGTGATCCAGGTCTGGTACTGAGATACTCTGGCATAGATACCAGGAAACCCAGCCAAAGCACAATCTTTGCCAAAGCTCACAACCCCAGACTGGATCCAGACTGAGCCCTGTTTGCTGACCATAGGTCCACCAGAGTCACCCTGTAAGACAAAAAACAGGTTTTATTCTCAGATAATGACTGACAACATACCTGCCATTTAATCAATTTGTATTTCACAGCTTTAATATATAATAAGAAGGAATAATGAAGAAAAACAAAAATCCTGTTGTTGTGTATTTAAATGTCTTCCTGTCTACAGACTGTGATTTAAATGCATGCATACAGCTGCATCTGTTAGAAAATATATTTTCCCCACAGTTTTCCTGTGGTAAACTTTAGTATGGATGAAAGGTCCTAACCAGTCACTGCAAATTGCATTAGGTTACCTGAATTTTTTTTTAACAAGGGTGAATATGGTTAGTTTTTAAAATAAAACCAATCCTTAAATATATACGTATTATGAATAAATGTTAATAAATAAAATTAATAACATCAATTTCTGCTTAGAACTAATAATTGAGTCATTACAGTATGTGCAGACAAAGGTTTCAAAGGTTCTGAAAACAGCATTTTGAGTGTGATGCACTAGATTAGACATGGTTGAATTCAGCATTTGAGTGCAATTACCTGACAGGAGTCTTTTCCCCCTTCCAATAGTCCAGCACAGATCATGTTGTCTGAGATTGTTTGGATTCCATAAAGGCACTTGCATTGCCTGTTTCCAACAATAGGCACTTGCACTTCCTGTAGCGGTTTTGATGAAGACAGGGAAACTGAGACATACATTAAAATTTGTCAGCTACTGCAATAGTACAGTATATTATGTTTGTTTTAGAGAATTTGTTTAAATTCTTACCACCGGATTGAACATTTCCCCATCCAGTGACCCAGCTCGCAGTGCGGTTGAAGAATGTACTGTCTGCAGCTGCCAGGCAGACCGGTCTTATGTAGTCAGTAAAATTCACAAATGAAGACAGATGCAGGAGAGTGATATCATTGTCATGAGAGCTGGAACTGTAGTTTGGATGTTTAATGATTTGAGAGACAGTTCTGGACACCTCGTTTGAATTCGTTCCTGGCTGCGTCTGTCGCCCCAGGTACACAGTTAGGCCATCAGTTAAAGTACTGGAATTCAGTGAGAGAGAAAGTGTTAACCATCAGCATATTAATTGAGTGAAACGTAATGTTTTAACTCTGGAAGGGTTGGTCTATGATCTACTGATGGTTATGTGGTGACCTGTCAAAGCAGTGAGCTGCTGTCAGGACCCATTCATTGTTGATGAGTGATCCACCACAGAAATGTCTACCGTTCTTGTGAAGACTGACTTGCCATGGCCACGAACCAACAGGGGCATCCTGTCCCCCTACTATTCTCGTGTTGAGAGGGGCTTTGCCACATTCTGATAAGGAGAAAATAAAGAAAGCGTATTTTAGACAAACAACCAGTCATAGCAAGAGTTTGGTCCATTTTAAATGATGTCATGACAATCTGGTTACCTGCTAGTTGTGCGTCACATCCTAGAAAACAGTAAACATATTAAGTTTACATTTGATGCATTTGGCGAACACTTTTATCCAAAGTGCATTCAAGTTCTACATTTTGATCAGTTTGTGTGTTGTGGAATCACACCAATAACACTGGCGTTTCTAGTGCCATGCTCTACCAGTTGAGCTATAGACCTTCATTGTAGTACTATATTTAATATTTGACGGGAATGAAAATGAGGCTTTTGAGGGTTAGTCTTACACTCTCTTCAACGGCATGCACTGTGTAAAGGGTTCCTATCCTTTTTGACCAATGAATTTCCATGACTTTTCCATGAGTTGCTAAAAATTAAAAATTTTCAAATAATTTGGATTCAGACTGATTCACTAATGAACCATTCAGATTTGAGAACCATAAATTATCAAATATCAAGAAGAGCAATGTTTAGTTAATGAAATATTTTAAAATTAGATTTTACAGCTTACAATTTTAAAATTCTCTTATATTTCCAGGTTTTCCATGACCATGGGAACCCACTAAAAAAAATTAATTACCCTTAATTGAATTTAAGAAAGCTTTTACAAACAATTAAATTTATTTCATTTAGATCAAGTCAATTTTATTCAAACAACATAATTTATTTGGATTAAATAGCAACTGATAAAACAGCTAAACAGCACTCTAATTAAAATTACTTGAAGTGAAAGTCCATCCTCAAGCTTAGCACAAGCGGTATTCTTCACCAAATTGGTAACCCTCAAAACTCCAGCATAACAGAGATTCTTTTTAAATACCAATATATCAGAACATTAAACATGAACAAATCTCCTCCTATTCTCATCTTGCTCAAAAATGCATTAAATAACACTTAATTTCAACATTTGTTCACCTCATCCAGTACCATGCTGAGAAATGGAAATCCCCTGCCCAGTTTTATCAATGCTACAAAAAGTTTTCATGTTGTCCAAACTGAAATGGACTAAGAAAACTTCGAATTTAATTGGATAGAAAAAAAATGAAATCAAGTTGTGACAAAATTTTCTAGAATTTTGTTGTGCAAAATTCCTTTTATTTAATTTTTTTTGGAGCATGTGTAAAAAGCTGCATAAAGTTCCTTGATAACATGGAGTTTTTTTGTCTACTAGAAAAGTAGAAGTATGTTTCGTCAACATAACTATCTACACCAGTAAAAACAACAGTACAACCGGTTGCAGAGATTACAAGTCTATCCCTCGCAAAAAAAAATAATATAGTTAAGTAATAGGAAGTTCAGTTACTAATAATTCCAGAAAAAACTCTATTCAATATACTATTAAAAAAATCAATAGTTGTCCTTAAGTATTAATAAATTAAAGGTTTTAAATCACTTAATCATTTCAGTCATATGAGGCCAAATCAAGTTTTACAGGCCTACCTCTTGTTAGAAGAGCGACTGTAAACACTGCACTCAGTATTTGGAGCATACTTGTCATCTTAGAGACAGCTCTCAGAGTTGCTCTTTCTCTTAAATAGCTCAGTTAATCTGTTTTCTTCACACCTACATTCGCTGTATAAGCACACAATCTTTTACCACATATGACTAAGACACACCTCCATCTCCCACTGTCTTTAACATTCTTCAAATTTCATTTGTGCTACTTATTTACAACCTGTTTATGGGAACAAAGAATTGAGCTCTCAGAATCATCAGGCTGCATGTCAGAAAACAGGAATTCAACAACTGTGATCCAGGACACTCAGTGTTTGTGACACTCAGTAATGCGTTTGTTACATGTCTAGAAAGAGCAGGCATCTTTTCAGATGTAGCACATTTAATAAAATGATTCTGCAAGGAAAGATTTCAAAATACAAAAATAATTATAAGTGGAGCATCTCAATTCTCTGGCGTTTACTACTCGTAACTACATCACCTGCAGTGTTAAGTGTGCTTAATACAGTACAAAATATTCTCCATATACTGTTAACATTTCCATGTTACAAATCCATTTCTCTTAGCAATTAAAACAAACATATTGCTCAGTAACAATAAAGCAAATATAATAACAACATATCTGAACAGTATATTATATTTTCCTTGTTAAACCAATTTCAAAACACCATAACTACTCAGTTAAAGTACAAGTTATATACTAATAAAGCAGGGTGGCAGTCCATATATATAATACATATATATATATATATATATATATAAGATAATTCCACACTAGTCATGCCAACATTAATTTTTTTCAGGAATTTCAGCTTTTAATGAGACATTGACTTTTTTTTACTGTCTCTGGACACCACGTGACATTTTTTACTTTAAGCCCCTGAAAAATATCAATATGACTTTAAACTCAGAAACTGAAAACATGCTCATCATAGAAGAGGTGTATTCAAGTAAATGGTTTGTGTGAATTGCATTTGATGTATTTTTTAATTTAATAGATCTGGACAAAAATGAGCGTCACTTCATTGGCACTTAGGACACATGACCATAATATGCACCTGTTACACTCTGTTATTGTATTTTATGATGAATTAAGAACCCACGTTATGATCTACTCCAATAACTGAACTAGTAAAGGAAGTTTAGGCTGTTTCTTTGAAGGATGCTTAAACAGTGGTGTAAAAAAGTTGTTCTACACACAAAAGCTTTTTCTGGGCGAAACACTGAAAATTGTTTTAATTAAAAACATGTACACGTTGTAACTGTACACTCGTCATAGCAATATCTTACCTTATATTCTCTTCTTTCTAAAGAAAGACAAAATATAACTGTTTTCTTGACTTTCTTTTGAAAGTGTGTGAAACTTTTGAAAACTTGCATTACCTTCAATGGTGTAAGTTTCATGTGAACACTAGGAAGGACAAGTCATCGCTAAACTCCGACATACCTGTTTGCCAGTGTTTTCAGTAATCCGGCACCTTTATGGTGTGGAGAAAGTGCTTGCATGCTCATGGTTGCCAGATTGCGTGACTAAATTGTCACCCTGGCATAATATTTCCAAACTGTACAAGTGTCAAGATCTAATTGGGGGATTTCACCTATAGAAATCTGGCAAAAGGAATCTAATTCTGACCGGCTAATCGCCCTTATATAAAGTCTATTATTTATCAAATGTAGAAAATAAAATATTTGACTTTTATGATGGGGCGGGGGGGGGGGGGGGGGGGGCTGCTTTTTGGTATTTCTTGCAACAAGGGGGATGGCATCCCCTTGCATCCCCCCTCAACTCGAGCCCTGCCCATAACCATTTGGAAAGGAGGCTGTGGAACTTCCAAACCGGAACAAAAAAATAAAGTTTTTGCTCAGAATGAACCAAAATGAAAAACATTTCGTTTTTAGTCCCTGCTTCAAAGTTCAGGCCACTATTTACTTACACTGTATGGAGCTACAGAGCTGAGATATTCTTCTAAAAGTCTTTGTTTGTGTTCAGCAGAAGAAAAATAAAGTCATACACATCTGGGATGGCATGAAAGTGAGTAAATGATGAGAGAATTTTCATTTTTGGGTGAACTATCCCTTTAAATTGACACTTAAATTTTTAAGGCAGCACAAACACTTACTTTTTTAAGTAAAAAAAAAATAAAAAATACATTTACAGTGTAGCAGCTATTGAGATACTTTTTATATGAAATTGCAAATAGCATATGTTCATAATTATTATAATTTTAATTACTAACCTAACATGGGATCTATTAGCTTCTTTCAAATTGAGACAAAGGTCTCTCTTCTGTGGTGTGAGAAAGAGAGAAAAACACAGCAATGGATAAAGACCATCTACGCAGTATGACTTGAACACCTTCACTGTAGGTAACCCACACCTTAAAGGAATAATTTACCAAAAAATTTAAATTCTGTCATTATTTACTCACCCTCATGTCAAAAGTCATTTGGGTGTGTAACAACATGAGGGTAAGTAAATGATGACAGAATTTATGACATTATGCTGATTTTATTTTCATAACATTTTAAAAGGCAATTATATACAATTATTTGCTGTGAAGGGAAAGTGTCTCACCTCAGATAATCATGCCACTCTATCCAGACACAATGGTTGTAACATATGAGTAAGAAGTGCACATGGCAGGCATTCAAAAAGTTTTTGGCAAATTAAAGATTTTATGCTTTGAACTGGTTTACATGTTTTTTCATTGACAAAATAGAATATAAATTGTGACACTTCACTTCAGTGAAAAGTTTGGAAAATGTCTTTATGTTTGGGATCAATAAAATAATGTATAATTATAGGCTATTGTTAATAATAATAATAATAATAATAATAATAATAATAAAAACAACTTCCTTGCAGTCTATCTTATAAAAGTGTCATAAAGTAACTCCAAAAGATCAAGTTCTATAGAGCGCAACAATCTGAACAACCAGAAGTACAAAATCCCTTTCATTTATCCCATAGACTTATTGATTTTCAACAATAACTTATAAACCTTAAAAGACAAACCTACCGTGAGCTACGAGGTTGTTCATTGATTGTATGTGTTTCTGTTGAAGCCAACATCTTAATTGTTTAAAAATCATGTTTGATAGTGGAATTCATGGTAAACAACGTCATGGTTACTTGTGTAACCTCCGTTCCCTGATGGAGGGAACGAGACATTGAGTCGATGTAGTGACACTAGGGGTCACTCTTGGGAGCCCAAGACACCTCTGGTCTTTGATAAATGGCCAATGAAAATTGGCGAGTGGTATTTGTATGCCACTCCCCTGGACATACGGGTATAAAAGGAGCTGGTATGCAACCACTCATTCAGGTTTTATGCTGAGGAGCCGATATAAGGTCCGGCCATTTCAGCGGATAGTTCAGCGTTGTGGCAGGAGGGACACAACGTCTCATTCCCTCCATCAGGGAATGGAGGTTACACAAGTAACCATGATGTTCCCTATCTGTCACTCACTCGACGTTGTGTCGATGTAGTGACACTAGGGGTCCCTATATGAAACGCCACAATTGGCTGAACTGTGTTATGTGAACTGGCGGTGTGTGGTGGGCACAGTCAGGGGATGTCCCTCCCAAGGGGAAGACACAGCAGAGATCACACCTCGCCCAAAGAGAGGAGGGGATATTTAAGTGGAAGGATACGTCACATGGTCCTTCCAACCATGTGGAGTGTCTTCAAGGTAAATCCTGCCCAAAGGGGGAGGAGTTACTACAAACATGGAGACTGGGTCAGAGGGGCTCTGCCCAACAGGGAAACAAATTAGCGGAAGATATATATCGCATGGGGTTAGCCTTACAGGGAACCGCCACATGCAGAGCACCTACCCCAGAACAGGACTCTTAGTTAGCACGTGTACTGGACCGGCAGCGAATTTCTCCGAAAACTCGACTGCCACAGGGCTCGGAGGAAGTCAACCAGGGAACAAATTTGTGAACACTACTGGGAATTAATGGCACACGTCTTCAGCCCAAAAGGAGGTTGAAGGCGCTATGTGCAAGCGATACACCCGGCCGGCTATCCCGGGCTTATCCGCTTGTGTTCCGTGCCACTACCTGGGACGAAACCGGTTCCACCCGGAGGTTGTAGAACCTTGCAAAGGTGTTGGGTGTTGCTCAGCCCACTGCTCTGCAAATGTCTGTTAGAGAGGCAACCCTGGCCAGGGCCCAGGAAGCCGCTACACCCCTGGTAGAATGGGCTCGTAGCCCTTCTAGGGGCGGCATGTCCTGGGTGACATATGCCATAGTTATGGCATCAATGAGCCAGTGGGTGATCCTCTGCTTGGAGACAGCACTTCCTTTCCGCTGTGCACCAAAGCAGACAAAGAGCTGCTCAGAGACACTAAAGCTCTGCGTGCGATCCAAATAGATGCGTAAAGCACGCACCGGACACAGCGATGACAGGGCTGGGTCTGCCTCCTCCTGGGGCTGCGCTTGCAGGTTCACCACCTGGTCCCTAAAAGGGGTGGTGGGAACCTTGTGCATATAGCCCGGTCAGGGTCTCAGGATCACGTGAGAGTAACCCGGACCGAACTCCAGGCACGTTTTGCTGACAGAAAACACTTGCAGGTCACCTACCCTCTTGATGGAAGTGAGCGCAGTCAGGAGGGCAGTCTTCAAGGAGAGTGCCTTAAGATTGGCTGACTGCAAAGGCTCAAAGTGGGCTCTCTGTAGACCCTGAAGAACTACAGAGAGGTCCCATGAGGGAACGAGGCATGGTCTGGAAGGGTTCAGCCTCCTGGCGCCTCTTAGGAACCTGATGATCAGGTCGTGCTTCCCTAAGGACTTACCGTCGACTGCATCATGGTGTGCTGCAATGGAGGCAACGTACACCTTCAAGGTGGAAGGGGACAGCCTCCCTTCCAACCTCTCCTGCAGGAAGGAAAGCAGTGATCCGACTGCGCATCTCTGGGGATCTTCGCGTCAGGAAGAACACCATTTAGCGAACAGACGCCACTTAAAAGCATACAGGCGCCTCGTAGAGGGGGCCCTAGCCTGAGTGATCGTATCTACCACCGCAGGTGGTAGACCGCTTAGGTCTTCCGCGTCCCGTCCAGGGGCCAGACATGGAGATTCCAGAGGTGATGTGTCCCGTGGCGCCATGCCCATCTCGGGACACAAATCTGGAGCCAGTGCTGAAGCGGTCTCATATGCATCAACCCGAGCGGGTTGGCCACTGCCGAGGACGCCATATGCCCCAGGAGCCTCTGAAAAAGTTTCAGTGGAACCGTTGTTTTCTGTTTGAACGCCTTCAAACAGGCCAGCACTGACTGGGCATGCTCGTTTGTAAGGCGCGCCATCAAGGAGACTGAGTCCAACTCCAAACCGAGAAAAGAGATGCTCTGAACCGGGAGGAGCTTGCTTTTTTCCCAGTTGATCCGAAGACCTAGTCGGCTGAGGTGTGATAGCACCAGGTCCCTGTGTGCACACAACATGTCTCGAGAGTGAGCTAGGATTAGACAGTTGTCGAGATAGTTGAGAATGCGAATGCCTATCTCCCTTAACGGGGCAAGGGCAGCCTCTGCGATCTTCGTAAAGACGCGAGGAGACAGGGACTGGCCGAAAGGGAGACTTTGTACTGATACGCCTGACCCTCAAATGCAAACAACAGGAAGAGTCTGTGTCAAGGAAGGATCGAGACGTGGAAGTACGCATCCTTCAGGTCTACCGCCGCGAACCAATCTTGATGCCGGACACTCGCCAGAATGCGTTTTTGCTGGCTCCTTGTGACCACCCCAACAGTCTGGGACAGGGGAGGAAGAGGCATATCCTCGTAACCCATGAAGACTGCCACATCGGGGGCGGCTTTGTGCCACAGCTGGGCACTCAGGGGCGGAAAGGCCACCGCTGGAGTGCTAATCCTGCAAGAATGAACCTGTGGACGGTAGTCATAGTGATGACCGTACACACCGGGTATGTGACCCAGGGAGGAAGGAAGCTGCTCTTTTGCTGAACTGTTGGGTGCCGCAGCCACTTGGGCATGCAGCGAAATCAAACAAAAAGGCAACAAAAGATTTTCCGCCCAGTCCTCAACCGGGGGATGGAGAGGTCTTTCTACCAGCTCCACGTGAGTGGGTTCCCTCGTCCCTGGGTCACCCATCTCTGGGGAGCTTTAAGGACCTCCGTGGGTTCTTAGGCGCCGGCTGTGAGATGGGTGGCGTCTGCTTCCTGCGGTGGGCTCCATGCCGGGGCCGGGCCGAAGGGGCGGGCTGCGTCGGAGCCGGTGCAGTCACCGCAGGGGGACGCCCTTGGTGATGAGCAGACGGGGTGCGGGATCTTGAGCCGCGCCGGGGCAGGATGTGAGAGATTGCCTCCGTCTGCTGCTTCACCGTCGAGAACTGCTGGGCAAAGTCCTCGACGGTGTCGCCGAATAGACCCACCTGGGAAATGGGGGCAGCAAGGAACCGTGTCTTGTCAGCCTCGCCCATCTCGACCAGGTTGAGCCAAAGGTGGCACTCCTGGACCACTAGTGTGGCCATCGTCCGCCCGAGAGCCTACGCCGTGACCTTCGTCGCTCGGAGAGTGAGGTCGGTCACCGAGCGCAGTTTCTGCATCAAATCTGGGGCAGAACTACCCTCGTGCAGTTCTTTCAACGTCTTGGCTTGGTGGACCTGCAGGAGAGCCATGGCGTGCAGGGCAGAGGTGACTTGTCCAGCAGCGCTGTAGGCTTTAGCCATCAGGGACAACGTGAGCCTACAGGGCTTGGACGGGAGCTTAGGGTGTCCGCGCCAGGTGGCAGCACTCTGTGGGCATAGGTGCACCGCGAGCGCCTTATCCACCGGGGGAATCGCCATATAGCCCCTGGCCGCCTCGTCATCGTGGGTAGTGAGAGCGGAAGAACTGCGGAATCGGGGCCGGGCAGTAAAAGGTGCCTCCCACGACTTTGTCAGCTCCTCGTGCACTTCTGGGAAGAATGGCACTGGAGCGGGGTGTGGCTGCTTTGAGCGGGAAAGCATGACCGTCTATTCGGCATCAGCCTGTGACTGGGCAATCGTCCCCGAAGGGGGAAGCCCAGCTGAGGCTTCTGCGTCCGACTGGACAAGCCCGCTCTCCGATGCTGCGTTCGAGAGCTCATCATCTTCGCGGGCTCCGAACAAGAAGCCAGACTCGCCATGAGACAAGCTGGCAAACTCATCCGGAAGCCTGACTGGGGCAGACAAGCGTGCTGGGGAATGGGAGGTCCACGGGGGGATACCCGATCCCACTGGGGTCCCCAGATCGCCCCCAGTGCTAGCCGCGCTGGCCTCATACCCGTAGGTAGAAGGACCGAGGCGGGAAGTCGCTGGGGTGGCTTGCTTTCTTACGAAGGCAAGCCGCGACCGCAACGTTGCCATGGTCATGTTCTCACAGTGAGAACATGAACCATCCACAAATGCTGCCTCCGTGTGGGTCGCGCCCAGACACGAAAGACAGTGATCATGACCATCCGAAGTTGAGAGATAACAACCGCAACCAGGAATAAAACACAATCGGATAATCGTCTTTAAAAAGACGTTCCATGTGTGCTGCTCTTTTAGAGAAATATATACTCTTTTAGAGGAGGAAAAGCTCTTTCAGAAAATATACTCTCTTGTTTTTCTGCCGAAGCGCCCAGGGGCATTCTCTGCAGTGCACCAGTGCAGAGGAGGGAGAAGCCGCTGAAATGCGCCGTCAGATCCAGCAGAGGTGAATGAACAGTAATATTCAGCTCAGTGAGCTTGACAGTTTGGCTCCGAAGAGAAAATCTGAATGAGTGGTTGCATACCAGCTCCTTTTATACCCGTCTGTCCGGGGGAGTGGCATGCAAATACCACTCACCAATTTTCATTGGCCTTTTATCAAAGACCAGAGGTGTCTTGGGCTCCCAAGAGTGACCCCTAGTGTCACTACATCGACACAACATTGAGTGAGTGACAGATAGGGAACTACGTTATCCATGGTACAGCAGAGAAAGATCCACCAATCAGAGAACTGCGACCAAAGAAACCCGCGAATCATATCTCAGAGTGACTGACCACTCCCATGATGCACTGTGAATGACGTAATCGAGTCGATCTCCCTTCACCCCAAAACTACTTACATATTTGTACATATCTGAATAGTTTGCAATAAACGTAAAAAATATTTGTTTCTATACTAATAATCAACAACCTTAAATCAATAGTTTTATAAATTCCCATCATTTTTTATTCAATGACATTATTTGAAATGCTTCAAGGGATTGTAGTTTGTGCCCTCATGAAAGACAGTAAGTACACAGCCTTGTACCTTTGTCTTTATGTCTGATTTTCAAATACATTTTTGCCACAAAACAAAGTTTGTGATGTTTTGATTCACCTCGAAGCTGGTTGGTTTGGTTCATAGCTCACAACTCTTTTATGAAAGATTTTATAAAAAGTCTATGGAAGAAATTTATGGGGAAGATACTTCTGTAACCCAGATGGCTGAATAAGTGTTGTGCTCTATTATGAACCCTTTTGACACAACAAAGGTTTTAAGAACACCTGATTACACTATGCTAAATTACACAGGGATATTTGCTTAACTGCAAAATGTAAAGGGATCTTTATACTTTATAATACTATTTCAACATTTTTATAGTTAGAAGTTCACACTTGAAGTTGATATTTGCACTCTAAAGGTTATTTCATGAGTTAATGGTAAATGATTCAACTGGTTTGGCTTGCTGTCCTCAATAGAGGACCCCGAGCACACACTCCAAGATTCCCCCCAAACTAGTGAAGATAATAATAATAATTAAAGAATTTACACAATGACAATGTAAAATAAATGTGGACATGGGATCGAGGATGGATGCCAGAAGAATTAACGCTAGAGAGAGGTGATGATTGAGAGATTAGATGAACCAGCTCCTCCCGAAATTACATTTAGAACTCCAAATCTCTTCTCAGAGCAGCTCAAAACCCTTCTAAGGTATCAATAGAAGTTGTGGCTCTGTGTGAAAATATTCATGGGACAACAAAAAATATTTTTATGTAAGAAAGAAAGAACACTCCCCACTGTCCCCTACTTTATCAGGGAAATCATGCCAATGATGCAATGCAAGTTACTTGCTCAGATTCACAATGTCATGAATGCTCCTAGATCAAACAGCAGTTTACCATACTGTAACAATCAGGACTAACTGGATATTATTGATATTACAATAATACATTATATATGACTCCCTGTAGTTTCACTGGAAGTACAGTTAATTAAACAAGATTATCCCATATTCAAACCAAACTCATAACACTACACAACTTTACCATCTAGCATCTTACATCTAACCTATTTTTAAACTGGTTCCTTTCTTTTACTTTCCCCTTCATTTCATTTTTCCCTTTTATTCCCTTTTTATTTCTATACTTTCTATGATGTCGCAAAACAGTAAATGTTAATTTAAATGCTACTATGCCAATAAATTATTGTTAATTCTGACTCTGATAGGGAAATCTTGACTTGAGGTCTCTTTAACATTTGATAAAAAAAATAAATTAAAAAAAACATAGCTACATATACTACAAGAATGATTTGTTTTCTCTTTGCTTTCTTTTCCATAAAAACGAATCTACCCCAAATAGGTAATTTTTTTATTGCTCCTGTGTTGCCTGTCCCAGCAGCCATTGTATTCCTCTCAGTAATACTTGTGTACCTCTGCTCATTTATAATATCCTTACCTCATTACCTACATTTAAATTTCCAATGTGGTCTCATTCACTGATGGACACAGAACAGGGCTACAGGGGCACAAGCCCCTGCCCCTTTCGTTAACAAATCTAAAGGTGCCCTTCACAAATGTAAAGGTCCCCTTTTAAGCGGAGGTGCCTTTAAGAGTGCGGAGATTTAAGCGGAGGTGTCTTTACTACAGCACAACAACTTTGGTGACGTACACTGTAAAAAATGGCTATTAGATATTATAAAGGAAAATAATTAATTTAGTGAGGTTGCTTAAAAAAGCTTTCAGTTGAACAAGACAAAATATATTTGATATAAATTCAAGGAAAGCAAGTATTATCTTATGAAATTTTGTTTTAAGGATGTTTATTTACTGACAAAACAAGACAAAGATAAGAATAGGTTTATATGCAGTTTAAATTGGTTGTCATGTTGATTGGAGGTGGCCATTCTTAAAGAACTTATTACATATTCATATCATGTACACAGATAATCAAAACAAAAAGCATTGTTTAATCTCACCCTTAATTTATATTCTGCTGTTTTTAAAAGTTTGTTCAAAGGCTTAAAGGTAGAATAAATTTGCAAATTATACTTGTGCGGTAAAAACCGAGATTGCATGTTTATTATGTGAACAGTAACAGTGACAGATTTACAGTGAACATGTGTTGCCAGTATGTCCTGATTGTTATGGTGGATGAGGGAGGTCTGCACATGAATGTCATGATCGCAAGCTTCAGGGGGAATTTTATGGTTTGATATGAACTTATATTTTACCTGTATGTCTCAGAGTCTTTAGAAGCCAAAGTTGTCACATGATTTCACATGATCGCTTGTCATTATTGTATAATGCATTCAGGAAATTCTCCAGAACTTAACCTCAATACACACCAATATGTAAGACTCGTGAATTGCTGAAGGAGACACACTTCCTTATGTGTTTTAAGTTTGATTAATACTCTTTTTTATAATTGATTGTTCAAATAATGTAATTTGTTTAAAGATGTTGTGTATGTTTTATATCTAAACAAATAATTAAAGAAAGAAGCCTTCCTTATAGTACCTACCTACCCGCATAGGTCCCACAATGTATTTGGACAATTTGGGTCACTTAAGTAACATGTAAAAATGTATAAATTGTTTAAGAAACAAAACTCAGACCAAGTGGCATTTGTAAACAAATTATGCTAAACCTTTTCTCAGAACTAACTATTTGGAAAAAAATTGACTTTTTCTGAGCCCCTCACCACAGGTATAATTCATCACATTAACTATGGATGTGTCCTAAGGACATGACACAGACCAGACTCAAACGCTGGGTCCCAATAAGCCAATGGAGCTTATATTTCATGAGCACTACCCACTGCACCATGGCTCTGTGACAAGGCTAAAAACTTTGTTCATTCCTCTAGATAAAAAAAAAAGCACTCTACTTCCATCTACAGGACAAACATTTCAACTGCATCTACAGGTGTAGGAGCATGGACACAAATATAGAGGATTTACTATGTATGGGCATAAAATGTGCCAAAAAATAAATAAAAATAATAATAATAATAATAAAAAGAAATGCATGCTTAGCCTAATACTTATAAAAGAATTAACATAATGCTGTTCACATTAATTTTAGATGGAGTTTTGTATGTCAACTACCACTAAACAACTGACTCGTTAATTATATCTAAAAAGTATGTGATATCATGATACACTGCTTTCAGAATGGCAGATTGCATCCCTCATGGGAGACACCAGCAGAAAGAGAAAGAAAACAGGAGAGAAAGATGTGGAATATTTAAAGAGATAGCAGCAAGAAGAGAGAAGAAGTGATAGTGACAGCAGAAGAGCTAGGCAGAGAGGAAGTGTTATATATATAATGTTTCCCAAACTTGCCTCTGTTCCTGTTGCTGAAGGGTGGACTGTGAATTTTCTTCATGTAGCACAAAGGAAATAATATAAGAATGTCCTGACTGAACAAGCATGCCTGTGCCATTGCCTTTCTTATCTATGCAAGTGAGTTTTAGTGTGTGTTTGCATCCCTTGTTCAATTATATTGATCTTAAAGGTCGTTTGTGTAAATGGAAGAGCACTCTGTTGGTTTTATGCAGAACTGTATAAAACAGATTTCTCCCAGTGCATACAGTTAAAGCTGATGTGTGTATTCACTTTCCTGTATCACCATTTAGTATGCTGAGACAACTAGTAAGCCATTTGTAAGTTGATTTCTCCTAAAAGTTTTCTCCTTGAGTGGCCCTTCTTGCAAGACACAGCAACATTAGTTTGACCAATGGTGTGAGTCTGTCTGGGGCAGGGCTATCTTTTGGAAGATGGGACAACATGATCACATGGCTTACTGACAAGTGCCATTTCCCATTAAAAAAAAATTTTCATCAATTCAAATGTGTTTACCTTTTCCTGTGGCGTGACAGAGACATGAGTTCTGGTCCCACGTGGAAACCAGAAATATTTGGGAGTTGCATTTTCCCTCTAAAATTCAATTTTTACTGATGGTTAGGTTAAGGGATAGGGTTTGGGTTAGGTGGTAGAGTTAATAAAATATGAATTCCTCTTCACTGTATTACCATCATTTACAACAAAAAGCAACTCAATTTGCAAATTGCTTTTGGCACCACTCTGTGGACGTTTCACCCGGAAGCTGGAGCTCACACTTGCCAATTCGTTCAACAACACTTCCAGCTCCAGCCACTGTGGACAATGGTTTAAATTTGGCTAGACACAGTCTGATTTTAGCTGAAGAATGTTCGACCTAGGATGCTTCTCATTTCTGAAATTGTGCATCCTCGTTTCCTTTCCTTGCTTCCTGTCCTCGTTTCCTAGCTCTACCCTCTTAGGAAATGAGGAAAGGATGCTACCATATTACTCTTACCCTTTCTGTCATAGACAGATATGGCAGAAGTAGTACTAGTAGTATGGGTAGTATACAATTCCAAGGACTGAGGAATCAAAACAAGATGTATTTGTAAAATGGATTGTCCTTGCAAAATCAAGCATCGCTTCAGAGCGATTCTCAGCGTAATTGCTGTTATGTTATTGAAACTTTATTAATATATTAATAATTAATCAAATTAATTTAAAATGCACTGTTAAGGTATGTGACAATTCTGGTTTATTTAAACTGTAATGGTGAAATTTGAATTAAAAGTATTGTTCCAGATGTAAAGGATGCTCCGGTGCTTCCTCACTCAAGCGTCCTCAGTAAGCTTCGTCCGTCCTTGATCCTTGCCTCCTCGCGTCCTTAATAATGGCGGACTTTGATCGGTTTCCGGTCACAAGCGAGGACAGAGTAGCGAGGAAATGAGGATGCACAATTTCATATAATGAGAAGCACCCCTACTGTCACCAGATTCATACTGTGGGTGGGTGCTTCTCATTTCTTAAATTGTGCATTCTTGTTTCCTCGAGAAAGGAGTGTATTTTTTTATCTTTTTTTAACAACTCTAATATTTAAAAGATAGTTTTCCTTTTATAAACATTATGAATTCAATATAATTATCTTTTAAAGATAAAATAATGCTTTGAAGTGTATATTTACACTTGTACTTGTCCTCTAACAACTTGAGAGACCTAACGACACTTCCGGTAAGGGAAAATATAGTGAGCAACGATGCTCCATGGTTTTCACAATGCATTCTGGGAATTTTAGGGAACAAACATTTCAGTGCACTGGAAATATTTTGTGAATGAGACAGCCCTAGAAATAGTCGACTCCCTGAACAGTACCCTAAACTAGGAAGCTGATTGAGATGCACACATATTGAGATCAGTCTGGATGGGGGTAGCTTACTGGAATCTTAATGAAAACAGTGATAATTTGAGCAATTCCTTTATGTGAAATTAGCAGTGCAGAAATTACATACTTAACCTTTAAAACATCTATCCATATTTCATCTCTAAAACTAAAAGCTTGCATTCCTTGCAGAGGTCAAGGAAACTCTAAATCACACAATTAAAGACTTATACTTAAATACACACATATACACATCACACATAGACAGCAGTCAAAGCAAAGCAGTCTTTCTTTCATACTGGCTCCAAACTGCATGTACCCACATGCTCTTTGCACAGCGTGTTGCTGCTTGGTCTTATGGGAAGTGTCAGTCACAGCATTATGGTTGTTGTGCACTATGGTTGCTAATGGTGACTGAAGCTTCATCTTAGGCATGAGCCAGGCAGCCATCAGGGGGTCCCACCATAGAAACAGAATAAGCTTTAGTTCATTGGATACCATGGCCCAGTGCTAAGAGTCACATGGAACCATTATGACCAAGCCCCCTTCCTTTCCCTTACAATCCAAATGAGTGGGGGAAGGGAAGGAGAGGAGGGAAGCGGAGAGAGAAAGAGGGAGGGTAGAGTTGGAAGTATGAAGGCAAGGGACGAGTATGGAACACGCAAATAAGTGAATGAGAGAGATAGAGAGATGGAGAGAGAGAGAGAGAGAGAGAGAGAGAGAGAGAGTCCTGTATCCTCTGTCATACTGGAGAGAAGGAAATCATAGCCACAGCACTGACCCTGTGCCTTTGCATTAGTACATAGCCTGGAGGAGAGGAACAAAACCAGACAGAGAGAAAGTGATAGATAATAGGAACGCTCAGCATTTGGCTGAATAACAGGCTGACAGGGAGAGGAAAGACAATGGAAAAATAGAATGTATCTCACAGCCTTATCTCCTGATAGTCTATCGGCTATGTGAGGACATCTGTGGATTTTGTAAGGATTCCTGTATTAGGGAAGCTGTTGTGGGAATATTGCACTGGGAAGCTGGAACGCTGGGAATACTGTGCCATGAGTGGGATCAGGAGGCGGAAGAGGGTTTGCTGAAGCATGGAGCAGGTGAGTGATACGACAGAACAAACATTCACACTAACTGCACACATACAAATTATTTTTCCCTTTTATCTGCAGCAATGCTTTGGGCAAAAGCAAACATCAAAGCAGGATGCTTGCATCACTTTCTATCATTAAAACACTCCTGATATACGTGTGTGCGTGTGTGTGTGTGTGTGTGCGTTACACACTACAGGGTTGCTTGCTTTTTTAGCTGATGTTGCTAGCCTTTTTTTTGGGGGGGGAGATGATGTCATGCAGGGAAAGACCTACAGCATGTCACATGAAGAAAGGGGGGTGGTGTCAGAATCACTATTTGATTTGACTATAGCATGTTTAATTTGGTGTATTTGCTGCTAAAAATCTGATTTTAGTAACCTTACACTCTGCTTTGCATTACCACCTCGAACAAGTATATCATATACAATAACATGAGATTTGGGAATTCAGTAAGGGTTACCGTTGTCCTGAAGTTTCAGGGACATCACTAATTTTACGTCTGAGGAATTTATCAGATATTTCTGAAAGTGTTTGACAAGAGGTTGCGTTGCTCTCCAGCTGTTTCTTGTCATGCACACAGTGACACTAAAGAGAATCAAGGATGCTGATTCCCTGAGTTAAATTTGCTGCCTGAACAATATGTCACTCTGTTAGATGCAAGTCTCGCTCCTTTGAGGCACCACTTTGTGAGATCTAGGGAAGGACAACATGACACTGCATTTCTTGTTTTTCATATGTATTTGTGAGTCTGAGTGTGTATATGATTGTGAGCCATGTTTGAATACTATCTAGCTTCTATTAAAATACTAATTTCTATTAATATACTAATCTTTCTCTTTATCCCTCGTGGACTGCATGCTATTTTCCCCGCTTTCCAGTGATTCATTATTCATATACTTATTCAGTGGGGAACTCTGCCCGGAGTTTACGTTCAGGTAATGTCATGCAGTAGTAAACATGTTACCAACTGGATGCAACCATTACAGTTTATGTGAGGATGTATGTTTGTGCATTTGTGTACTGTATACGATTTCAGACAAACGTTTGTGAACGCTTGGATTTACCTGGATTTCTTAATAAATTAGTAAATAATTTAAACTGATTTTTAACTAAGTAACAACAAAACACAAACACTGTCTACTTAAATAATACACAAACAATTATATATTTTTATGATTTTATTGAGCACACTGTGTAAACATTCAAAGTTTGTGAATGCATAGGATAACAACTTCTCCAAAGCTAACTGGAGTCAGGACTCAGCTAACATGGAGTCCAAACAATTTATACAAGATTGGAGTTCTTGCTTAGAGCCAACCTGTCCTTTACAAAACATTCACAAATGCTGATGGGGACAGTATGTGAAAAATGGAGGCACCATTAGAACACTCTATTTCTCTTATTATTTTTAAGATTTACATATATTGCAATTATATGACATATTTCAGTTTAGCTGAATTTAGTATTCTTTAAACAGTGTACATATTATACATTTAGAATAAATGCGAAGGATTGAATTAAAATTAATAAGGTTGAATATGAAAAACTTTGTAAACAAAATTCATAAGTTTGGTGAATGGTAAAGCAACTAGATTGTTTAATACTAATTGAAATAATTGTATATATAGAAAAGTGAAGCATATTTAAATAAATCTAATTTAACTCTTTATTTTTTTCAAAGGAATATTTTGAAGTGAATATGCAAATATTTTGCAATCCATTATGTTCATTGCATAATAAAAAACTTCTGCTTTCTGATTTTAGCTCTGTATCGGTGGAGTATATTTTATAGTCCTGATATGTGTAGATTTAAGTGTTTGAATTTGTGTTTTTGACAGTGCAAGACACTGCGAAACTCAGAATCATCAGAAACATCTGCATTTTGAGAGTTTAAAGGAGAAGATTTATGTGTGTTTGATGAAATGTGCTAGCTTGTTAATAAAACAGCAGTATTTTACTGCTTTATATGCAAATATTGTATGTGTGGTGCAGATGTTTTGTATATTGTCTCAGATTCCTTTGTCCCCTGTAGATTTATAGTGTTTGACACTAAATGTTTAATGGCAGTGACTTAATGAGAGGAACAGGAAGAGACTATTATAAAAAAGTATCTGTGTGAGCAGAGACAGGTCAGCGCTGGACAGGGACCTGATCCAACCTGAGTGTTTCTGTAAGTGTGTGTGGGTAAATGTATTCACATGGAACATTGCCATCAGGCAAACAGTGTGCTAGCCAAACAACAGACCACCATGGGTTGAAAGTAACAGTAGATCAATACTTAAAAAAAGTCAGAAACACACACATCCAACAACACATATTTTTGCTCTAATTAGTGCAGGGGCATTTAAGGTTATTAAAGGCTGAAAAGTAAAAAAAGAAATAATAATAGCTCAATAATAGCCCCATAATTCAAATCACTTAACTAAACTATGTTTTGTTTTTTTGTTTTTTATGTAAAAATGCAGAACGTTTTTTGTGAAGGTTAGGTTTAGGGGTAGGGTTAGGGTTAGGGGATAGAATCTATAGTTTGTACAGTATAAAAATCATTATGTCTGTGGAGAGTCCTCATAATGATAGCCGCATCAACAGTGTGTGTGTGTGTGTGTGTGTGTAAGAGAAAGCATTTGTGAAGGTCGTCCCATTGACTATTGTATAGAATGACTCTGTATGACAGTAAGAGTAGCTGGCTCTGTTAGCACATTGCAAACCGATTAAAAATAACAGCTGCTTTTGTGCTACACTGTAAAAAGTGGTAACCTCTAATTGTTTCTTCAATGTAAAAAGTATTGGGCTGGTTTTACTCAAACAATTTAAGGCAACTATTTGCAACAACTTTTTGAGTATTTTGAACTCAACAAATTGTTTTTTTTTTTTTTTTACATATTAGACTTGACATGTTTTCAACATGTAACCCTAAGTAATGCCAAACCGATCTCATGAAAAGTCGTACATCATTTACGAGTTGACTATTTTGTATGATCTGGCATGATGTTGTTCGCATAAACAACTTCATCACGTGCAAATTCCCAGATGTCTAATGCAGAAGTAAGCGTGAGTTTTGCGCATGAGGCATGAAGGACATACTTATTTATATTATGCCCTTACCCAAACCCCTTATCTAAACTTAACCAGTCAGCAAAGTGTGTAAACATGATAGGAAGCTGTTGTGTGTGACAGAAGCAAGTAATTGTCGCGTATTTGATGGAAACGATGTCCAGCGACGTCATTGGCTGTAGTGATAGTTGTAGGAATTCAAACGAGTGCAGTTGCACGATATCATATGAATTAGCCAAATTTAGAAAAGTTGTATGAATCCTGACAATTCGCCAGTGTTGCAAATGCCAACTCAAAATAATCGATTTACAAGCCATTGTTTTAAGTTATAAAGGCAATATTCATCTTGTAGGGAACTACCATTTCAAGTAATATTTATGCTAGACATATTTTTAAGTTAGTTACACTTGATTTTCAAATGCATTCAATTTATATTCCAAAGTTACTAATATAACCTATTTATTGTAATATATATATATATATATATATATATAAAATAATTAAAAAAAAAGTGTAGTCAAGTGTCTCAAAACAAATTCCAAATATTTATTCATTTTACAGTTACAGTTTTTTTTTCTTCTTCTTCCTTTAATTGTACAAACTCTCTATGTCCTTATATGTCCTCTCCCCTCACATTTTTCAATCAAGATTGAATGGTCTTTGCTATAAAAATTTTCTCCCTCTGCCATGACTTTAAATGATTAGATCTCAGATGCTGTCGATTGAGCTTAACGTGTATTGAACCCATAATACTCCAGCTATTCTGAGAACTTTGCAGTACAACGCTGCTGATATTGTTGACTTTTGTATGACAAATTGCTTGCTTTGTTTGGATTAATGCGTCTGCTAACTGACTAAATGTAAATGTATAACTTACTACATCAGCAGTCACAACCTTCATCCTCTGCTGTATCTAGAAGACACTTCAAGACCCCTTAAATAAAAATGAGAGTTTGGTAGCTTTTAGTCCATGTGTGTTAGCCTTGAGGTCATCTATGTGCTAGTTTACTCCTAAAAAGGGACAAAATTCACTTCAAGCAGATACACACATTTTAAATTTCAAAGTCTTTCTTTTCCAAGAAAACCAACAAATTCTGTCATCATTTACTCACCCTAATGTTGTTCCGAACACATATGACTTTTATCTGTGGAACACAGAAAGAGTGTTAGCATCACACACTATTCACTTTCATTGCATCTTTTTTCTGAACAATAAAAGTGACTGCCTAACATTTCATTTTGTGCTCCACAGAAGAAAGTCATACTGTTTTGGAACAATATGGGGTGTGGGCTGAATGATTAACTGAATTAAAATCGAAATCGCGATATGACCCAATGTGATTTTCAAACCGTGAGGGCTGCGATTTAATTAAATAGTGTCAACGTGCTGCCCACTGTGCTGCGTCTATGTGCACGGCTGTTTTGTCTGTAATGTGTAGTGCTTTCTTAAATACATGTAAACGGGATCGCTGTATTACACATGTGGTTTCAGAATGGTTCTGTGCTCCATACACACAAACTCATGATGTGCACTGAGTTCAGTTAGGTGTGCTAACGTGCACTGAGCGCATTATTTAAAGCGCCCCTCATTTACTTTAATTGCACATTTGCATAATTTCACATAACTCGATGTTTGGCTGCTGCAAATTACTATACAAATATAAAATAACACCATGAGAGCGGGTTTTCGTTGACTGCAAGGCAGATGACAGCATTTAACTGCATTAAAAGGCTGTTGTCAGCTCAACTTCAAACAACAGAACTTCCGTCCCTTCAGTTTTCAAAATAAAAGCTTCCACCGAAATAAAGTCTTGAGAAAAGGCATGAGGGTTTACTGGGACTGCGTAGTAATTTAATTAAATAAATAAATTACTAATAAATAATAATAATAATTATCATTATTACTATTATAATTTATTATTATTATTTAATAGTAATAATGATAATTATTATTATACAATATTATATTTCTATAATAATTTCTTAACATTATTATTGCAATAATATAATATTTCAGTTGTGTTTCAAAAAAATAATGATGAAAAGTGAGTTGACCCTTTCACAAATTGGACAATTTTTTATTTATTTTTTTTACAAAGCAGACAGATGCAATGTGATTGTGATGCTTTCCCCACCCCCTCTGTTTCACTATTTTATTTATTTAGTTAGTTTTTTTTTTAAGAGGACTCAATTGTGAACACCCTTTTTCCTATTTCCGGCTGGCAGTAAAGCATGGGCAAAACATGGCTTAATTTTGATTAAAAGGAATCACATTTTTTTTTTTTTTTAAATAATCGCAATTAGTTTGTCCAAATCGTTCAGTCCAATATTTTCTCCCTCCTTGTCCACCCTTTCATATCTATCACATCTTTTGCCCTGCCCCTTTCATCTCTTTCCCTCTAATTTAATATGTGACCATATTGTGATATTTTAGTTTTCGTCGTCATGCTGGTTAAATTACATGGATTGTTGATTATATTTGGAGGGAAATTTAGAGGGAAAATTTATCCCACTCAGTAGTTAGTGGGCAGATGGCTGTGGGTTTGTGCTTAGCGAAGCATTTGTATCTCTACTTTCCAAATATTTCTCATCTGTACATGTTTTCTTAGTGTCATATTAACTAACTAACTTATAAACATTATTGACAGATTTATAATGCAAACATTGTTATTGTAGTTGTAGTAAATTATAAGGAAGGTTTTAAAGAGACTGGCATGTACTTCAGAGTTATGTTTTACAGATTGCACTCTTTCCTGATCTTGATGTATAGCTGAGTAAGCTCACTTTAAAGTGATGCCTAGGATCATTCTGAGTGGTGGTTGAATAGTGTATTAGGTTATTATACACAGACATTTCTTTGTAAGCATTGGTGAAGTCTGTTGGAACTTTACTTTTGAATTAACCAATACTTTATATTGAGCAGGGACACTTTATGTAATGTTGTGTTGTGTTGTGTTATGCTATGCTATGTTGTTTGATAATTTTTTTAATATAATTTTTTATGTTGTTTTATCAAGGTTTCTGATGCTGGCTACATAATGGAACATTACAACATAATGAAAATGTTAAGGACATCATGAACGTTTTTAGAAACGTTGTAGTATGTATCTATATGTTTCTTCGTGTATGGATGCTTTTGAACATGTAGAGGTTAGACCCTGGTTTTTCACCTTTAGTTTGGAGGAAGTGATGTTAAAAGAAAGGAAGTGGCGGTATGTGCGCTATGCCACATGTGAATTAGGAGGAAACAGGACGTTAGCACTTTACAAGTATCATGAGATGGTCTCAGTGACCAAAAACAGCTTCAGTATCCTCATCACAGCTCATAAAAAGTGAAAAAAGTAGTTTATGTAACACAATGAATTGCCTTTCCGAGAATTTCCTCTCATTCCAGTTCTTTTAGTGCTCTGTTCTTTCCTCCAGGGATAAAATGGCAAAGTATCACAGATGTTCTCCTGTCTAGATCTGGTTTTAGTAGAGGTTTTAAACATTTATAATGTAATTTCTGTCCAGGGATTGAGTGTATATGAGTGAGGAATCCCAAAGGTTCTGTATCAGTATCAAAACCTGTAACTCCTAAAGTGACATCTTAAAGGAAAATGCACACATTCATATAAACATACATACTACTTTTTAAGGGCCTTAACATAGATTCAATATTTACAGCTAGTCAGTGGGGTCCAAAATGGGGACCACATTGAAAATCAAAATCTAATTTTAACCTGCATGAACAGAAAGTTTTAGGATATAAAAAGAAATGTAAATCAAAGAAACAATAAAAGGTCTGTTTTCTTTGCTTTTCCTTTTTACACAATCTTGAGGAGTCCATGCCAGCTGGAGTACATGCTGTCATTAAAGCAAAAGGGGAACATACCAATAAATAAATAAGTACTGGTTATAATATTTATCTTTTTATTTCTTAAGTTTAGTAATTTGTAAAACAGACCAGTCTTCAAATGTAAAGCACAATGCTGCATGGCCCACAGATTGAAAAGAGTGAACAGTGTAGATTTATGACAGGCTGTAATAGCCACAGAAGACATGGGTTCATGAACTCTGTGACCTCTCTCTCCTCCTGCCCCAGACACAAACATCCCTGTGGACACCTCAGCTGAACTATTAAGGCCCCATGTAATGATACAGTTTTTATATTTACAGAATAGTATTAGAACTGAACATACACTCACATATTATAGTATTAGAGTGCAGTCTTTCCTGATGGAGTGTATGAAATGATAATGGAGTGTGCAGTAGCTGCAGGACTTTATTATGAGCACTGGGTGGATATAATGAGATAAGCACATGGGAAAGTCTTTGAGCAGCACTGGAACCACATACACGCTTGATTTAACAAACGTTTTGGTACAGTGAAAACACTGATTCGGAAAAAAGTGAAGATAAAAGCAAACAACAAGAAAAGATTGAGTTCGCTATATTTTCCCTTCCAGTCATGTGAAACTGTCCAAGACATGATGTTTGATTGAGAGTAAAAAGCAGAGCTTAAAGACAGGATGGCAGAAAGTGGAAGTACTGTAACAGCATGAGAGAAACACATGTGGCTGTGTCTTGATCCTGACTAAGTCTGGGAATGGAGCTGCAGTCTCCAACTGTTTCCATCTCCTCTTATCTTGTGGCTTGCAGGTTATTAGGATAATTAGGATAATTTTGTCTGGTTTGGTGGTAAGAGAGGATGAGTAGTGGGGATAATGGGCATTGGAGGGTAATATCTCACACATGCATGAACACACACCGTGGATGGAAGTTAAGAGTTAATTTAATTAAACTAGCGGAGGTAACATAGAGGGTTGAAATAGTTTTGAATTTTTAACAACAACAACAATAATATTGCATTTTATTTGTATAGCACCTTTCATACATCAAGTGCAGCTCAAAGTGCTTCACATATCAAAAATGAAAAGTCAGTGAAAGTAACTGCATTAAAATACATAACGCATTAAATAAATGTTTAAAAAATAAATAAATAAAAAAATAATAGTAAAAAGTAAAACATTCATTCACACAAACATGAATAAAAAAGTACATTTGATTTAATTTAGTTTAATTTTATTTCTATTTTATTTTCAGTTTGTGCTATCAGTTTAGTTTGGTTTTCATTAGTTTTCTCTGTTAGTTGTAGTTTAGTTTAATTTTGTTTCAGTGTTTTCTAGTTTTAGTCTCTACAAATTGTTGATTTATTACCAATACGGTCCTCAAAACACATACAGACAAATCAACATAACATTGCCTGCTTTGTTTGATTTGTGTGTTGAAGAAACATACAAAAAAGAGCTAATAGAGTATTGCAAAGGCTCTCCCTGTTTCTTACTGTTTATCTAATGACAGCCACATGGGCTGAGGCATTGAGTCAGTGGTAGGGCCGAGTGCCACGTTCTCTATATTTCTGTGTAGAACCAGCAGTGTGTTAGCTTCAGTGCCCTGAGGATGAGAAAATTTAAGGTGCTCTCTGATGGGATACAGTTTTCCAGAGGTCTGCAGTCTTAAAGCATCTCATGAGCTCCCACACTTCAATTCATTTCATTTCAGTTTAATCAACAAGACAAAAAAAAAAAAAAAAAACGTACAACATGTACAACGTACACAACGTGTTTTGTCTTTGTCCTGCTGTGACCTATGTACTCCGCTGTTGGGTTTGTTAACTTGATCTATGTGAGCAAAGACATGAGGTTGCTGTCATATTGTTTGCTCTGTCTCTCCGAGCAGCTTTGTAAATGTGCTGCCGGTCGGCCAATAACAATGAGCCAGCTTGACTTGACTTCCTACTGTATATTTACTCGAAAGTCATTTCACACCCTAGCCTTCCCACAAATCAAACTCAAACATACCAAACAAAGTTAGCTGTTGGAGTGCCTCCAAGAAATAAAAAAAAAACACAAACATGAAAGGTTTTGTTGGCTATTTTTACAGAATTAATTGTTCCTAAGAAAGACTCATTAAATCCAGCATTATATTTTTGTGCTGTAAAACAACAGGGCTAATACAGCGACCTTTAAATCAATATTACATTTGCTCGTGTGCTTTCCTGCATCAGATTGACTGATCTGTCATGAACACACCATGTTCTGTAGAGCTCTTGACTGAAGCGCCTGTATGTTTAATATCCACATTCTGCTATTTGCAATAGCTATAATTCCCAAAATGCAATCTCTGACCTCCACAGCTCCACAGCTTCAATCTCCATGCCAGCATTTGTCACAACCAGAGATTCTTTTATACTGAAATACCAACCTCCGCGGCTCTACCACTGGAGAGAGCGTAACTGTGAACTAGCGTAAATCACCGTTAGCGGATACCATACAAATGAATGGGGAAAGCCGTAAACTGACAACTACCTGCTGCAAAATGTCTTCTCTTGTAAAACAGCAATTTTGTCATAGTAAACTCCACACATAGCTCATTCCAAAAGGATTGTTATTGTTTAGTGTAAAACATGATGAAGATTAGCAGGCAGGCGGTCATTTCATTAAGTGATGAGCTGTTTCCTTACAAAAACAGTTTATTTAGCATACCTATAACGGGGTTCAAGGATGGGCAAGGAGGACACGGGAACATCAATATAACTTTATCGACATAAGTCAACTTAAACAAACATATACACACAGACACACACACAGTGGCCGCGTGCGTCTCTTTCTCTCTTGAACTGACGCCTCCGTCTCGTCTTTATCCCCCTCCCGGCTGATTAGGACAATTCAACACTGGGCATGCATCCTCATGGCCCGGCCACGCCCTCCTCCTCGTCACAGTCCTCCACCGCCCAATTCAGGCTGGAGAATCCTCCGGCTTGACATACTCCCCTCCCTTCATGGATGGGAGGGGTTGCCCTTCCGGTTGTCTTTCTGCCAGCAGGTCTTCCCCACCTCTCTGGAGCCCTGGGAGAGACGAGGGGAGGGAGAGGGGAAAGGGAAAGAGCGAGGGGGAGAGACAGAGAGAGAGAGTGAGAGGAGAGAGAGAGAGAGAGAGAGAGAGAGAGAGAGAAAAAAACTCACACGCCGGTCCCCGGCCACGCCGTCACTTGGCCCTCAGCCATTCCTTCGCCCTCTGGTGGACGACAGCCGCTCCTCCCCTGGCGGATGGCAGCGAGTCCTCCGACCCCTGTTGGACGGTAACGGCTCCTCCGCTTCCTGGCGGACGGCAGAGGTTCCTCCATCTCCCGGTGGACAGCAGTGACTCCTCTGTCCCCTGGCGGACGGTAGCGGCTCCTCTGCTTCCCGGCGGACAGCAGCGGCAAGGACTCCACGACAGCACATCCCTCCTTTTTCATGGATTTTGATACCAATGTAACGGGTTTCAAGGATGGGCAAGGAGGGGGGCTTGTGTAGCTCAGCGTGTAAAGACACAGACTACCACCCCTGGAGTCGCCAGTTCGAATCAAGGGCGTGCTGAGTGACTCTAGCCAGGTCTCCTAAGCAACCAAATTGGCCCGGTTGCTAGGGAGGGTAGAGTTACATGGGGTAACCTCCTCGTTGTCACTATAATGTGGTTCTCGCTCTCGGTTGGGCACGTGATGAGTTGTGCGTTGATGCCGCAGAGAATAGCGTGAAGCCTCCACACGCGCTATGTAATGCGCTCAACAAGCCACATGGTAAAATGCACGGACTGACTGTCTTAGATGCGGAGGCAACTGAGATTCATCCTCTGCCACCCAGATTGAGGCGAGTCACTATGCCATCACGAGGACCTAAAGTGCATTGGGAATTGGGCATTCCAAACTGGGGAGAAAAGGGGAGAAAAATAACAAAAATAAAAGGATGGGCAAGGAGGAGGCGGGAACCAGCAGAACTTTAATGACATAAGTCAACTTAAACAAACATAAATGCATAGAAACACACACAGCGGCCGCGTGCGTCTCTCTCGAACTGGCGCCTCCGGCTTGTCTTTATCCCCCTCCCGGATTAGGGCAATTCAGCGCCGGACGTTTTTTTATATTAAGTAAGTGCATATAGTGTGGACTGGTTAAGTGCTCTCGAAACAGATGTGTTTTCAGCTGGTTTTTGAATGTTGAGATGGTTTTAGCAGATCGTATGGAAGCTCATTCCACCACAGAGGAACAGATAAAGTGAATGTTTCACTGTGTTGTGTCACTCTTTCAAACCTATCATTTATCTCCAATTTGGCATAATATGAGTCAGGATATACACTAACAAAAAAGTACCAAAAGTACTGTACCATGGTAATACCATGGTACCACCACTTTTTTAAGGGTAGCTGGCGCTAGAAACTTTATTACCTAAAGAGGAAATTGGCAGTTAGCTCACTCTCACACATACATACACACACACACACACACACACACAAACTTGTTTTTATATCATTGTGGGGACTCTCCATAGACTTCAGTGCATTTTATGGATTTTATACAGATCTAACGATAATTTCTATCCCTTAACCCTAACTCTGTCCCTAAACCTAACCCTCACAGAAACCTTTTTGCATTTTTACATTTTCAATAAAAACATAGTTTAGTATGTTTACTAAGCCATTTTCCTCGTGGGGACCGCTGGCTGGGCCCCATAAGGTAGGTGATCACAGGTTTTACTATACTTGTGCAGACATTTGGTCCCCACAATGTAATATAATCATAGTACACACACACACACACACACACACACACATGTTGGAGCAACTATCATTTTGAGGACTCTCCATAGACATAATGATTTTTATACTGTACAAACTATAGATTCTATCCCCTAACCCTACACCTAAACCCAACCCTCACAAAAAAACTTTCTGCATTTTTACATTTTCAATAAAACATTGTTTAGTGTGTTTAAGCAATTTAAATTATGGGGACACTAGGAATGTCCTCATAAACCACATTTATAGCATAACATCCTTGTAATTATCAGTTTGTAACCTAAAAAATGTCCTTGTAAACCACTTAAACCTCCCCCACCCCCCCAAACACACACACAAATACTTTCTCTATATTTTTACACACACACACACACACACACACACACACACACACACACACACACACACACACACACACTTTCTCTATATCTTTATTCTTAAACCTTCCTTTTTTTCAGCTGTTATGTCTTTTCGCTCCTATCTTTTAGTCTGGGTACAAAGAGGGCTTTGTTTTCATGGCCTTGAACGCACCGCGCTCTGGCGCCTGTCACGCGCCCTGATCATCACGGTTTCTGAACGCAATGCTAGATGTGCGGCTAATCGACGCGTTATGTAATACCCCCGTACTGTCGCTAGAGGGAGCTCCGCGCCCCAGAATTCAATACACAGATTTATTCAACGAGTTGTTCTTCAGTGGGACAGGCCGGTGGTGGAGGAACGGATTTGCATCGGGGCGAGGGAAGAGGGAGGGCACTGCGGGAAGCCCAAACAACGGGAAAGAGGCGAGGGGACGGAAGAAAACTGGATAGGTGCAAGATAAATCGTTCGTATAATTTTTAATATCCTACTTTTTTATTTTTATTCGAAATAACATCGTATTTACAACCCCTTTACCTCCACATCAACCCACTCGGTATCCCCCTGCAAAACAAGTTAAGCTGTCCAATGAATGGAGTTGCATTTTGCCTTGTTGGAATACCTCCGTATCCTGAAAACGATGTAAGTGTAAGAGTTTTCCTCACTAAATAACAACGCTAAAAGATTTAGTATGTGATTGTCTGCATATGTTTGTGTAAAGTCGAGTTTAAAATCATTCTCTTTGTTAAATAGTGTCGGAATAGTTGGTCAGAGAGCACGATTTCCTAAGAGGATTAAATACTCTAGCGTGGCTACAATGTGTACAAACTGAGAGATAACAGATGAGACTGCTATTCCTCTAGAAATTTATTTTGACATATAGCTTGATTTAATAAAGACATTTGATCCTTTACTAGTTTATGAATCTTGCTAATATCAATCGCACATTGTTGTTGTGTCACAATTCAGCTGCACACCCTGTCAATCAAATCACTCCACATGTCATTTATTTAGCTATCTGAACATCTGAATTAAAATCTAAATCATGTGGAAAGGCGGTTAATGCTACATAGACATACGTAAAATATAGATTATCTACCTATCTATCTATCTATCTGTCTATCTATCTGTCTGTCTGTCTGTCTGTCATCTAATTACATAAACAATAACATAATATATAACAAAATATTACATCATAAATTGAGATATGTTGTGATTTCGTAAACAGGTTCCTTGGAGTTGTTCTTTGAACTGGTAGAATTTGTGAAAGTTTTAAAATATGAAACAAATATATATATTTTTTTTATTTCCGTTCCCACTTTTTCTAAGCAGGTTAGTCACCCTTCTTCTGTGTGTTACACTGGTTTGTGTTTGGGTCTGTGGTCTGTTTTTATTTAGGAGGAGGGTTGTTGAAACAAAGGGGAACCATATACTGTATTTGTAAACCACTATATAGCTGAGTGACAGTGTGTGTTCATGTGTGTCGTCCATGTGTGTATGGGTATATACCAGCACACTGCTGCATCACACTGAGCAAATAGCTCAAAAAGACTGTATGTCTTAGATATTTTCTTTGTCATAATTCTTATTTTACAGTGAGTGATTTTCCTGTACTTTTTATTTTTTTTATAAATGTCCAACCACTGCAAATGCAGCAGCTGTATGGATAAAAGGATAACAGGAATTTTGTGCATCATTAGCAATAGATCATATTACATCAGTACTGTTATTGTGGATTTGCCGCAGAGTTAACTCAACTGAATCAGCATGTCTGTTCTTGTCTGTTTTAGTACCTGTCTTACTTATTTTTACACTATTATTTTCTAATAAGGACTCTATCTTAAAGATAGACATACAGTGTGTGTTAACATATCTATTGGTTCTATAACAGCTCTATACTGCATCCAAAACTAAAAAAGTTTGAGTTCATACTAACGTCAGTGTGGCAATATTATAATAATTGATGCTCAAAGAACTCAGCAAAAAGCACCACAGATTTCTGCAGAATTCTAATCCTTGCATGTTTGTTTATAATATTTTGGCTAGCTTGATACTGCTTTCAGG
This sequence comes from Myxocyprinus asiaticus, assembly GCF_019703515.2. Lineage (NCBI taxonomy): Eukaryota > Metazoa > Chordata > Actinopteri > Cypriniformes > Catostomidae > Myxocyprinus > Myxocyprinus asiaticus. The sequence goes on along the minus strand of NC_059357.1, from coordinate 28,502,896 downwards.
TACCAATAAGGGTGTAGCAATCTTAAATCTGTTTTTTACCATATTTAAATGTATTCCACAGAACTGAGAATTCTGCAAATTTCCCTCCAAAATCAATGCAGAAAATGTAAAAAAGTCTGCAAATATTATCTGAGCCTTATTATTTGGAAGCATAATAATCTTGGTATACTAGAGTATAGTAAAATAATAAAATGAGAAACGTGAGGGAGTGTATATTTTGTGACTGATATTTGTTGATTTAAATCTTACATGAACCTAACTTAGGACCCCTTACACAGTTAGTAAGAAAGAGAAATATATATTAGTGATGCAACGAATTGAAAATTCTTGGCCTAAACCGAAACCGAAAATTCTGGACACACTGGACCGAAAATGATTATTTTAATTTAGACTTTGGTATAACTGAACAAATTCTAAATGTTATTATTAGGGGTACAGCAAACCACTTTTTATATAACTACTCATTTAATTATAAAACAGAGTAAACAGAGAAGAATTACATATAGAAATGTGTAGTCTATTAAGAAAACCTTTATTGTTAACTACAAAATTAACAGTAATTCCAGTAAACATCTTCAGTTGTAATGTCAGCTTTTATTTTGGCAGAATGTATCGGGAAGAACTTTGAGCTCTAAAAACAGATGTGTGTCCTATGAGTGTGTCAACAACAGAGTAGCGCTCATTCACTGAAGCATGCTGCACATGCAAATTATATATTTATTTATTAAACACATCCTTTTCCATTCACAAAATTATTGTATTGCTTCAAGAGCCTTTGAATATAATGCACAAGTCATATGGACTTCTTCAATGGTGCCTTTAATGTCATATTGTAACTTGACAGTAACGGCTATGACACACAATACTGGAGCACTGGAAAACTCTCTTCATTAATGCGCTAATTACCAAGAGAATGATCACTTAATTTCTTGGGATGTGGGACTTTAATATTCAACATAAACAATGCTTTTTTTTTCTCCATGCAAGTGTTTCTGTTACCGGATTTTAAAGTAACCATTTCCTATGCAAATTATGCTATTTTATTTTACATATATATATATATATATATATATATACCGATATGGTGGTCAATATAGTAAATTTTTTAGCTGGAATGAAAACAGACCTTTTCTATGTGGATTGTGCACTAATTTTGCACCGATATGACTATGCAAAGGTACTCAAAGGGCTGCTTTCTTAAACAAATATTTTTATCAAAGAATATTTGACATTATTATTGTTATTAAGGGACATTGTTTATTAACTTTCCAGTATGTATTTCAGAAACTAGCTAGCAACTTACCATGAAGACACCGCTTAACTCCGCACTGTCTGCAGAACCACCATCAGCACATCTCTGTAAACAATGGAGTAGGAGCATGCTCTGCTGGACAAACTACGTTATGACACCTATTCTAAATCACCTCAAGCACTGTTTTCTGCATTAAATGTTCTGAAAAAAGTTTTAATATCTGCGCATATCAGAAAACATACGCAGATACCGATATATCTGTGAAAGGCTAATATAGAGAGAGGTAGAATGAAACAGGCAAACACTGTAACATTATGAGCTCAAACGCATCTGCGGACAGTTTAAATGATGCTGTGTTGCACACCGGTCTATTACTGTAGTAACACGATGGCTTAACAACAAAACGAACCGTGACTGGTCTTTACATGTCTCAGTCGCTTCAAATGCAATTTTTGGCACCCTCAAGAAAAAAATCGGCAAAATAGGAAAATGGTCGAAAAATATATCGGCAATATAATATCTATAAATTGGTCAGGCACAAATATATATGTAAGGGATAATCCACGTCTAGGTGTGCGTTAAACGATTTTAAACGCATGACGTGGAGGCGAAGAACCACCCAACGCGAATGTAGTCTGCTGGTGTTGTTGTTTTCCTCTCAGGGTGTGGTAGGTGTTTGTGTGTGAGAGAGAATATGTGGGAAAGTGTGTTGTCAACAGTGGCTGCTCTCTTTCCCTCTCTCCCAGTCATGCCTAATTGAACCCTGATTCAATTATCACAAAGCGGTTAGGCAGAGAGAGGGAAAGGATAGATGGAGAGGGAAGGGAGAGAAAGCACATGAGAACTCACTTCATTTCATTTCATTTAGAAAGGCCAGCAGACTGCATTAGGTGTGTTCACAAACATCAGATCAGAGCAGTAAGTCACGTGGACACAGACTAACCCTGTTCCTACAAACACTTCAAAACTACTTAATAATGAATAATATCAAACTAAGATATGAGGTTTGCTTTAAGACATTGTTTTGCCAGCCTCTATTACTTAATAATGGGATTTCAATCAAGCAAAGAAACCGTTATGCAAGTGATTCCCCCATTACTTTAAGAACTTAATTGTTAGTTATTCTCTAATTGCATAACAAGACTTCAGGTTGTAAGATCTAACTCAAGCTTGGGAAGGTATTAGAGTTGAACATGAGCGGTTTGGTGCTTTAGAGCTGCCCATGCCTATTAAAATCAAACCACTGAGATGCTGTGAGGATTATAGATGATATATGTCCAGGGTTGGGGAGTATGAAATACATGTAATGGGATTACATATTTAAAATACAAAATATAAGTAACTGTATTCCACTATAGTTACAATTTAAATAATTGGTAATTAGAATACAGTTACATTCAAAAAGTATTTTGATTACTGAAGAGATTACTTTGCATTTTATTGTCATTTATTTCATTTAATATTTAGTCTTTTCAGATGGAAAACATTTATACATATAAATGATGCGATCCAAAGTGCATTTGAACAGCGGTGAATCACTTTCTTATGATGTGTTGCATTCATACGAGCAGACAGAGAAGTAAGATTGAAGTAAGTTTGGAACACAAGAAATAGAAATAAACCTTGTGTAAATTGTCAGCTTTACACTAAGCTAAAATGCTATTTCTAGCCATTTTACATGCACATGTTACCAGACACGATCATATTTTTTTATCAAGAAAATTCACGTCGGATCATAATTTCTTTTGTCTAGTAAGACCTTTGATATTAGGGCAAAAATCATATTCTTGATGATAATTTTTGTATTGTTTTCCTGTCAAAATATCTAAAAATCTTTAAAACAAGATAAATTTGATATATCTTGTTTTAGAAACAACACTGCATACGATATTTAGGTTTTTCTGAGAATGTATTTTTAACATGTGTATTTAGTCTTACTGTACTGGCTTTGAGTTTTTATAGTCAAAACAAGTTAAAAAATCTACCAGTGCTGAAGAAGTAATCCAAAGTATTTAGAATACGTTACTGAACTTGAGAAATCTGACGGAATACGTTAGAAATTACATTTTACAGCATGTATTCTGTAATCTGTAGTGGAATACATTTCAAAAGTAACCCTCCCAACCCTGTAAATCATAAATCAATATTCTAACATACTACTTTAAATTGGCACTCTGATTCATTCTTTTTTTCATATTGAGTTGATGTAGGATGACCTGGCAGAAAACTTGAGTGGAGAAAATCAGAGCAAAAAGTGAGATGGATGAGAGAGAAGTGTTTTTGTTTTTTCTGGCAGGATTGATGCTTAAATCACATGTGCATGGAAAGAGTGTGTGTTAGAGAGAGAGAAAGTTCATGTGAGCAAAGCTACAAACTTAAAGTTTTGGTGTATATGAGAGATAAAGAAAACTAAGACAGGGAGAGAATGTGTAAGGATTAGTGTTTGGAGAGCAGAGCTCCATTAATAAATAGACAGACAGACAGACAGACAGACAGATAGATAGATAGATAGATCTCTATTTCAATAAAATATATTGCTGATGATGTATGCATCCTTTTAGAAGATGCTCACAATCTAGCATTAATTTTGTCATCTAAAGTAATTCAGGATTCTTATTGGTCAGACTGACACAGAGGAGAGAATTTTATATACTCTCTCATCTCAGTCTCGTGCCAGCTTAACGCATACGGGAATACAGGAAATTGGAGGAATTGATCCATGATGCTACAAACCCAAATTTAGAAAGGCTTCCTTTCTAAAAAGTCTGATGGACTGAGTGGGTCGAGATGACACACCCTCCACGACTGATAAAAGGCAGATAAAGGCAAAGAAAAACACTTTTCGGATGGGATTTGTTTCTTAAATTAAGTTTGGATGGTAGTTCTTAACATAGGATGTCTGTAATTTTATGTACTGAAGTTTGGGTTGGGATCTCTATAGTTTTACTAAGGTGGGAGTGAATATTTGTGGATAAGGGCATTATGGAAGGTCATGCATCCATCACAAAAACCTTTGAAATAAGACTTTTACAGTATATGTGATATAATTATAACATTATGTACATAATTAGGGGAGGAATTAATTAAGGTGAGGATCACCTTACGCTGCTATTTCAGTCAATAAAGTAGGGCTGCATGATTTGGACAAAAAGTCATATTGCAATTATTTTGAAAAAATAATGTGATTGCGATCTGAATTATAAACAAAAAACTAGTAAGTGATTCATTTTGACCAAAATTTGGTAATGTTTTGCCCAGGTTCTCTCTTTGAGGGTTCACACTTGAGTCCTCTTAAAAAGAACCAAACTTAGACCGTTTTCACTTTAGCCACAAACAAATAAACAAACAAACAACCAAGTAAATAAATAAAATGGTAGCACTTTTCTTTTTTTTACAGTACTGTTCTACATTTATGTACTATATAATTACAACAGCTATAGTAATTAATAGGTACAAACCCTAAACCTAACCCTATCCCTAACCTTAACCCATATTAAGTACATGTAGTTTCCTAATATTACTCAGTACTTTCTTGGGTAAGTACACTGTAAGAAAGTACACGCAGTGTAAAATAAAGTGCAACCAATAAAACAGTGAGAGAGAGAAAAAACCTTCTTCATAAAAAAAGTCTTCTTCATATTTACATTGTACCTTTTCACTGTGTAGCCTACCTTTTTTTGTCCATGTTGTAATAAGCTCTCAGCCCACTATTCATCATAATTTTTTTTGGAGCCCAGTCAATTTGAACATTATATTATTGTAATATTATAATATTATATTGATGATTATAAATATGATTATTTTATCATTGTTATTATTATACAATAGTAATACAGTTTGTAATCAAATCTTAACATGCATGGTGCATTACTATACGATCCATTTAAACCAAAGGATTTTAAACCGTCAAGCTTTTATTTTGGCGGACAACTGCATGAGTTTCTGTGCAGCTGACATAACAACAGCTGTTTAATGTGTATTATTTGTATATTAACTTGTAGCGGCCATACTAGTTTTGAATTATGCTAAAATCAAATAAAAGTGAATCTGGAGTACTTAAAAAAATTATGTTCTCAGCACACGTAAGCAAACGGAACTGAACTTGGAGCATCTGTTACTCTGAGCACGGGATGGGGATGTGGAGCACAAAACCTCTCTGAAAAACTGTAATAATAACACACTAACACAACAAATCACAGCTCTTTGTGGTTTAATAATCATACAATGTCATTTCACGATAACAATTTTATTTCGAATTATTGACCCTTCGCTAAGTTCTGCTCGCTCTGACAAGCTTTGCAAAATATTCTCCTTGATGGAATTGATAATATTCTTATGTGGGCTGGAATGAAGAGTGACATTTAAAGTAGTGGTCGACCAATATATCGCCGAGGCCGATAAATCGTCCGATGCCGATAATTAAAAAAGTCAGAATATCGGCCGATTTATGGGCCTCAGTGATATATTAGTCAACCATTCTCCCGTTTTTTTCTTGAGGGCGCCAAAAATTGCCTGCTTGCATGTGAAGCGACTGAGACATGTAAATGACCAGTCACGGTTCGTTTTGTTGTTACATGCCATCGTATTACTACAATAATAGACCGGTGTGCAATTTAAACGGTCTGCATATCAGAGCTGCGGCAGACGCGCTTGAGCTCATAATGTTAAAGTGCTCACCTGTTTCATTCTCCCTCTCTCTCCTCAACAGTTCCCTATAACATTTAACTGTCTTGTCTAATGATAAAAAGGCAAATATCAATAAAAATAATATCATATACCTTCTGCAAATATGCACATATCTAATTTAAACTGATGTAATAAAACAACCTCACACAACTTCAGCAGATCTAGCATCCTGTGGAGCGCTCATAAATCTTCCTCTAAAGCACGTATTCTAACAGTCTCTCCTCAACAGTTCCCTGTAACTTTTCTAATGATAAAAGGCAAATATCAATAAAACTTGTATTATATACCATTTGCAAATATGCAGATATCTCTTTTAAACAGATGTCATTCACAAACCTCATGAAAATCCAGCGTTTTCTTCCCGTCAGGCGCTCATCTAATGTCTTCCTCTGAAGCGCATGTTCTATCAGCCAGAATCAAAAACTTCATGATCAGGATCGAAAGTTCCTCTCATTCACAAATCATGACGGTCACTCCATAACAATATAAGCAGGCAATCCAGACCATTTAAACTGTCAGGAGATTGAGGCTCACACTGGATCCGCACGAGCGTGTGAGTGCAACTTCAAGTTTGCATCCGAAACCAGTAAAATGCCTCCGGAGGCTGTATACGGAGGTATGATGAAAATATGGTGCTTTTCAAACTGTTTGAGACCAGTTTACTTAAGAGTTCCATTTGTTCAAAACAGCTGTCAGTTAAGCCATTAACTGATTTGGCAGCAAGGTAGCAAGTCAGCTGCCTACGTTTTCGAATGCAGCCCAAGGTAAAAGCGTTTCACGTCTGCTATAAGTAAATATCTTATTCACTGTGCACTGTATGTTCAATTGGTTTGATTCTGTATTTTTAAGAAAATGAGATTGCTAATGTGGACATGCCATCCATGGTTACTGGACTACTGTGTGTACTGTTATTTCCTTTTTCCTAATATATTATCAATTTCTTCATGTGCAAATAAATTACACAAATTTGATGACTAAAAAGAAATCTGAAGAAACTGCTATCTACCATTTAAAATACAATATTATTTTTTAGTTTTGTGTGAAATTGAGTAAATATAGTGCTAAATAAGAGTTTATTATTATTTTTTTAGCAATTTTATGTTTGTTATTTACTATATTAAATTGTGTGATATATTGGCATTGTATCGGCCTATCGGCCATCCTGCTCTCTAGATTAAAAAACCCCATATCGGTCGACCACTAATTTAAAGCATATTTATCTGAAGTTTTTGGTAAAAGAAATAGTTAAATTACACAGTAATTAGTTCTAATTGTGTAGACTGTGAATGAGGCAGATAACATTAGTGTAAGTGAACAGAACTGCTCATAACGTCTCATAAAACACTCACTATGATGCTGTGAATGCTTTATTTACTGTCCCCTTTACTAAGACCTGAATCAATACATAAATGAATTAATGTTAAGTTATTAACTTTAATTTACCTTGGAGCAAATGTTGGTGTCCTTGCTGAAGTTGAATATGTTCATTTGGAAATGAGGGCTGACACAGTTTAATCCATAGCATGATCTGCACAATATTTATTTAAAGATAAATAGGGTCAATTGTGTGCAGCCCTAGTTCTGATCAGTCCATGATCAGACTCTAGTTAGTTATTGGGATGATATTGTTACCTCAAGGATCTATTTCTACTTAATCTAACCATTAAAAATCTAACCATTTTGTGTGTAGCCTAATGTAGTCAGTGCTGAAAGTTGGCAAAAAGGTCTAAATCCTTAATGAAGGTGAACCAGTCAGCGCAACTGGAAATTTAGCTTTAGTTGCTGTATTTTATGAAGGTCAAATAAATAAGGAAACCCCAGAATTATTTTTTTTTTTACCGTGTTTGTAAACAAATTGCCAGGCAACCTAAAATATGCATTATATGGTAAATTTACTGGTTTTATTCAAGTCAAAAATGTCATTTAATCTGACTAAATACACCTGACATATTTTAAAAGATACACAAACAAATGTCATTTTTATGGGCTGGATTAAGTAGAAATAGATCCATGAGGCAACAACTGCAGGTTACCACACTTTTTACCTGTATGTATTTTGCTGGGGCATTAAGGTTGGAGCTGTTTTTGAAAAATGATCATTGTAGCCTTTAGATGTTGAGCCCCAGATGGGCGTTGGCCTCCACCGCTACTCCCAGTGGATGAAAACACTCAGATAATGGCTGCTTATTGATCTCCATGCTCTCTCTCTCTCCCTTTCCCTCTCTCTGTCTCTACAACCCAACATGAACTTGATGAACCATTACAGTTTCTTTAGCCTGCAGTCCCTTCAGTGACCCGTGTTATATATGGTAATAGTCATGACAGTAACAGTGTCCCAGTGACCCTGTCCACCCACTCTATCTCTACCAGATAATCATGTGCTTAATGCATTCATGAGCGTGTTTACAAGCATGCTTGTTTATCTCTGTTTGATTACAGTCATTCTACATACCCAGTATCCCTTACAAAATATACTGTGTAACTATTATTTCCACAAAAATACCATTACTAATACAGTCTTGGCTCAACATTAAGGATGTCCCACCAGCCTGGGGCAAATGTGAGAGAGTTTCGGGCCAGTTGACGGAACCATCACTAGCCCAGTTGGGCCATCGCTGTGTTTTCACTACATCTAACATTTGTTGATCTTGTACGTGTATTTTTATTAGAGCTGTCAGAATTAACACGTTAATGCATGCAATTAATTAAAAAGTTTAACACGTTATTTTATCTTATTTGCGAATAACGCATTTACCGTTAATATAGCATAAACACTGGTGTGAAGGGCGGAACCTTTGTAATGTGTCCGCCCGGAGTCATTACACTGTAGCACACGCCACAAACAGACACACAAAAGCGGCAGAGCCCTTCTACCAAGATGAGCCTACGAGCTTAGCATAAAACATCTTAACGCAGTGGTCCCATAGACATTCTATGGGCGGTACTGTCGTAACACGCTTGTTGACCATTACGCTCTCTCCTATGATAGAGCCACGGAGGTTGTTATCTTGGAAATATATTAATCTCTGAAAGCACTTCCCTGTCAGTGATAAAATGATGGAGAAAAGAGCTCTTAGCGCTATTTGATGTACAAAACAAACCCAGATGGGACTTGTGATAGAAATCAAGTATTGTTCAAACTATGTAAGGCACATCTTAATACCACAGATGCACACCAAATCTTATCTATCACCAAAATGCAGAGTGAGACGTGTTTGTTTGCAATCGCTTTTCATGGTGAGTTCAAAGCGACACTTGACGCTGGCATTGATTCTCTGACGCGAATCATGAATGCAGCTTCACGATTGCTGTACCACAGTCTTCCGGCAGATTAATATTGTGGATGGATGAGAGTTTAAGAGATTTAATGCCCATTGCAATGAATATGCAACCTATGTGGGGACTAGTTCTTTCAGTTAGTCAAACTCCCACTTAAACTTTGGGAAACGTTGAATGTTACTTAAATTGGTGCTATTTTAGTGCATTTCTATCTTTTTATTGTGGAGAATGTTAATAAAGCATTATATTGCTACATATAGTTTTTTTCTTTCCTAAGATGGAACTAAATGAATTTTGACAAGAAAAGCACTTCAAATTTAAGCACTTTTAAAATCTGAGATTAATCGCGATCAACTACAAAAAAATGATGCGATTAATCACGATTAAAAATCGACTGACAGCACAAATTTTGATGCATTTCAAACCTTTGGTTTTCAGCAATGATAAACCAAATCAACGCGTAAAGAATGTAAGAAATGCATGTGGCTATAAAGTTGTCCATGTTGTGCCTGTTGTGTGGGTCTTGCTGTAGCTGAATTCTTCGACGTGTTACTAAATATTGCACCTAAAAAACAACTCTTTCCCTTGTACTTATGATGGGTGGCTGTCAAGGAGTTGTCCTTTAGATGAGACATTAAACCAAGGTCCTAACGTAGGTAATTAAAAATCCCAGGGCACTTCTCGTAAAGAGTAGTGGTGTAACACTGTTGTCCCGTTCAAATTCCCCACATGGGCCCTTATCAATCATGACCTGCTAATAATCCCCTTCCATGAATTGGCTCTATCACTATACTCTCTCCTTTTCACCAATAGCTGGTGGGTGGTGAGCATTCTGGCGCACTATGGCTGGCTGCCATCGCATCTTCCATGTGGATGCTGCACATTGGTGGTGGTTGAGGAGAGTCCCCTGTTTACAATTTAAAGTGCTTTGAATGTAGCGTAGGAAAAGCACTATATAAATGCAATATTCATTAATTCATTCATACATTCATTCAAAGAACATGCACAAAACATAACATAAAGATTTTAGGTCAAAATTTTACCTAAAATCAAAGTATATCAATATGTGATGTTCTTCAAAAATTGTGATGTTATATGGTTTGAAGAAGATCACATATTGATGTACTGTGATTTTACAGTAGTCTCAATAACTGAATTAGCTTTGGTATTTTGGTTGAAACAGTGCAGCTTTTTCAGTCATTTCTGGAATATTCCTCTGTCAGTCCAGAAAATAATTTGCACGTTTGATTAGAATACTGGAGCTAAATCCAAAACTCTCCATTTTTGTACTCAAAGAGTGGGCAGAGGGCAATTTTTGGTTGAGTGTGATGAGAATGCCTCTCCTCCCACTGCAGAACATTCCTCCATGCCCTGCATAAAGAGAGAGAGAGTGGAAACCAGTGCAGAATTAAAGGACTAGCAGGGCAGTTGGGCAGGGCACAGGGCTGTTGTGGTATTGGATGGGGAGGCATGAGGAGGATCACACAATGACTCTTTCTTTCAGCAGAACACAGAGGCCACATCCACTGATGCAGCTAAGCTTGTTGATGGTACACAGCTGGTGCGTGTGTGTATGAGAGAGAGAGAGGAAGAGAGAGAGTGAGAGAGGAAGGAAGAGAAGGAAAGGGAGACCGATCATACTGTATATTTAGCTATTGAGCATGAGGTCATTGTCCACAGTGTAATGTCAAAGGGAGTGAAAGGTGTGTGTACACTTGTGTATATGGAGCCTATACATGTACTCTCAGTATTCTGGATGAGCGTGCGGAGGGTTAAGAGTTGTGTGCATTATGTTTTTCTGTGTTACAGTGCTGAATTAATTCTTCCAGCTTGATGGTGGAACAAGGCCAAATTGCCCTTATCATAGAGCTGTTTCAATTTATATGCTGTCAGCCATTGAGCCATGGCCTTTGTCTGAACATGTGTGTCTTTGTGTTTGGATATTCTAAGTGTGTTGGTTTGTTCTTAACAGGTTGCAAACTTGTTGACCTCAACATCATGACACACACACACACACACACACACACACACACACACACACACACACACACACACACAATCATGTGTACTCAGCTATCTAAATGAGGACATACCACAGACATCTATTGTTGTTATATAATGCTAATCATAATGATTACAGACTAACACTACACTGAAAAGAAAAGTTCAGAAAGCATTTTTAGAATTCAACAAAAACATTACATATGAATCCTTTCAAAATGAGGACATCCCCAAATGTGCCCAAAAGAAGGTTTTGTCAAATGTAACTAATTCATGGAAACTATAGAGGACAAAAACACACACACTTTAATATAGTCTCAACCTTTACTCCACAAACACAAACATGCCTCTTGCTTTCTCTCTGTCCATGTTATGGGATGAGATGTTTTTCCCTGTGGAAGCGTGTCCTGGCAGGCTGGGATTGGAGCCTGGGAATTGCCTGTTTGGTGCATCTAATTGAGAGATAAGCCAAGCGTAGGGTAACACAACAGTGGCCTGAGGGCAGGGAGGACAGTTCTCCTAACACAACTTAGTTCTGTCATTCTCTCTATGCATGTTTATCCTCTCCTCTTCTGTTCTTCATCAGTAATCCATTGAGATAAATATTTTTAATTCTGGAAAGTTTTTCAAAGAAGCCATATTCTGCACTTTTGTAGCATGAAATCTTTTCCACTTATAATGTTAGTCAAGAGCCCTGTTTACCAGAGGTGGGTAGTAACGCGCTACATTTACTCCGTTACATTTACTTGAGTAACTTTTTGGGAAAAAATGTACTTTTAGAGTAGGTTTAAAAGTGGGTACTTTTTACTCTCAATCAAGTTCATTTCTAATGAAATTTTGTTACTTTTACTTCTTTACAATGAGTGGCGTTACTGTCGTTACATTACTGGGTTTAATTTTAATTAATGTGTAATTTATTGAGAGATTATTGAATGGGACTTTTACGAGAGTGGAAGTTCACACAGCTGCACGTGCTGAGCCGCTGTCACAGACTGTCACTCAATCACTGCTGCAGCATCAAACTCTTCAAAGTGAAACACTTTCTTCGCTCCGCACAGTGAAAAAAGAATAGTTTCGTCATGCAATGCCTTCATTTAACACCAAGACAAGCTGATATTTCAAGATTAAAATCACAGCTCCAATTTAAGGCAGCACGCTGAGGTAAGTTTTGGCTCTAATCCTAACGCGGGCTTTTCTCTGTAATGTGATGGTCATTTTCAGGGTGATAATGTAACTGGGCTCTTATGACATCAGTTTTTAAGTGTACATTTTAAATCAGTGCAGCAATATATCAGTGCGCTTTGTCCCACATCCCGCATGTAATAAGCAGTATTTCTGCATTTACTCCACGCCCTCGCGGGGGTACTGGAAACTATCGCAGCTACTTCAGGCGGATTAACTGTATAAATCCATGTAAACATCCAAGTTAAGTGTAAATCACTGCCATTCGCGTGATCGACAACTGGAGCGCGAACAGACAGCATTTCTGCGCATGCACAGTGAGGTGCGCGGGGCACGTGTGTGTGAGATGTGCGGGCGCGAGGCGATCGTATGGTGAGGAGTGTGGCTGTGTCCGCAATCGTTCACTCATTCAATATTTCCTATATAGAGAATGGCAGTTAGTGCACTATATCTCAGCAGTAAGTGAAAGAAATGAGTTAATTCGGATGTGAGTGTCGGAGCTCTGGGGCTGTCACAGAAACAACGTCACATATGAAATGTTAAAATACTTGGACCTTACTTGTTATTTTTATTAAATAATATATTAATACAATAAATCTTCATTCTGTTTGTCATTTTTAATATATACTGTGTGTTAATATAAAGAGTAAACACATTTTATAAAATAAAGAGTACATTTTAAAATGTATCTGTATGTTTTGCCTCTCTATATGTTATTATGTTATTTTAATCAAGTAATGATTTGTCAAAAAGTAATTTACTACATTCAGCATGAAATAAAACATTGTAGGAGTGAAGGAAGCAGTAAACTCCCAGCTCGTAAGTCTTCTCCGTGGTGGATTGTGGGAAATTAACCATTGTCGAGTGTACATCAAATGTACACTTGAAATTAGAGTGCATTGTGGGTAAGAATGAGTGAACAAAAGTAGGGAACGAGTGGCTCACTCAGAATTCAGACACTCCTACAAAATAGCGGACAATCGAAATAGCGCACTATATAGTTGATAGGGGCGGTTTCAGACACAGCGAGTGTTCCGTGACCGGAGTTGGTGCCCTACGTAGGCTGCATACTCTGCGCTTAGAGAGCGGCATTACTGCTGTACAGAACTAATGATCTAAATACTTATAACACTGAAAACTGTAACTACACCGAAATAAGAATCCGCATAGGACTTTAAAAGCTATGAAATAGCGAAAGAAGGCATTAATAAAGCACGATCTTGCTTTGGATTATATTTCAGCATTATATATAATGTCCTTGTGGTACATTTTCACATTTTCACTGTAATAATTACTAGAAGTGTTTCCAAACCTCTCTTCTTATTGACAAATTCATCCAGATCTGACAAGAGCCCTTAAAGGAATAGTTCACCCAAAAATTACAGTTCTCATTATTTACTCTTGCCACCCTAGATGTGTATGACTTTCTTTCATCTGCTGAACTCAAATGAAGATTTTTAGAAGAATTCCTCAGCTCTGTAGGTCCATACAATGCAAGTGAATGGGTGGCAACATTTTAAAGCTAAACAAACAAACAAAAGTCAGCATAAAAGTAATCCATAAGACTCTAGTGGTTAAATCTGTATCTTTAGAAGTGATGTGATAGGTGTGGATGAGAAACAGAAAAACAGATCACTTTCACATTCTTTTTCTTGTGTTTTTGGTGATTCACATTCTTTTATGTATATCGCCCCCTGCTGTCTAGCAAAAAATTACAAATATTGATCTGTTTCTCACCCACACCTATCATATCACTTCTGAATACATAGATTTAACCACTGGAGTTTTATGGATTACTTTTATGCTGCCTTTATGTGCTTTTTGGAGCATCAGAGTTTTGGCCTACAGAGCTAAAATATTCTTTTAAAAATCTGAATTTGTGTTCTGCAGAAGAAAGGAAGTCATACATATCTGGGATGGCATGTTGGTGAGTAAATGATGAGAGAATTTTCATTTTTGGGTAAACTATCTCTTTAAAGTTATAGCTCAGCCATAATTTAATATTCTGTCATCATTTCTCTGGTTGTTCCAAACCAGTGTGACGCATTGTATTATGTGGAACACAAAATATGTTAGACAGAATGTTAAGGACTGACAGTCTCAGTCACCATTCACTTTCAATATATATATATATATATATATATATATATATATATATATATATATATATATATAAATAACATTCACTGAAAGTAAATAGTGACTCAGGCATACATGCTGTCTAATATACCCTTATTGTTTTGCATGGAAGAAAGAAAGTCATATGGGTTTGGAACAACTTTACGGTGAATGATGACAGAATTTCCATTAATAATATAATAATTCTGTAGTACATGTTCAATGTGTATTATGTAATGGAATATAGGGGAGTTAACGTCTATTATGTCATTTGTGAAAGTAACGAGTTACTCACTACATGAGTACTCTTTTAATTGGATACTTTCTTACTCTTACTCAAGTAATTATTTATGTTAGTACTTTTACTTCTACTTGAGTAATTATTTTTTTGAAGTAATTGTACTTTTACTTGAGTACAGTTTTTGGCTACTCTACCCACCTCTGCTGTTTACACGTGGTATTAAGATGTGTTCCGATCAAAAACAGATAAATATTTAAGTCCGTTTTTTACCATAAATCTCCACTTTCACTTTCACATTCTTCTTTTGTTTTTGGCGATTCACATTCATTGTGCTTATCGTCAACTACAGAGCAGGAAGGAGAATTTATGGTAAAACATACTGAAATATTGATCTGTTTCTCACCCACACCTGAATGAATCTTATTGCTGCCTTTATATGCTTTTTTGGGCCTTCAAAGTTCTAGCCACCATTCACTTGCATTGTGTGGAGCTACAGAGCTGAGATATTCTTCTAAAAATCTTTGTTTATGTTCAGCAGAACAAAGAAAGCCATACACATCTGGGATGGCATGAGGGTGAGTAAATGATGAAAGAATTTGAATTTTTGGGTGAACTATTCCTTTAACTTTGTTTATAATCGAACACCTACATATGGCAAGCCAAATTGACTTTTAATAGTTCGCAAGAGCTGAATTATAGATATCAACAATTCAGTTTTCACAGTTAAAATGCTACCTTTTAATTATCTTGAATGCAATACCTACAAGTGAAAGCACTTATTTTTTTTATATCTGTTATTACATTTGCTCTAGTAGAGTACCCCAGCCACTGGGGGTTGCGTCAGGAAGGGCATCCGGCGTAAAACCTGTGCCAAGTCAAATATGCGGATTACGGATGGTCTGCTGTGGCGATGACTAACGGGAGCAGCTGAAAGAAGAAGATTACATTTGCTCTAGTAAAAATGTAAATTTTTGGTAAAAAAAAAAAATAGGACATCACTTGCAGAAATACATTCTTGACATACAAAATTGAATTTCAGCTAGTGAAAACCACAATTCTTGATATCTGTAACTACATTTTCACTAGTAGAATTTCACAATTATCTGACATTCACTCCTGTTCAGAACGTAATCACGCAATCTAAAATGTATTTCTTACTAGTTGAAATTCCAATTTCACATAACAGCAATGCACTTCTTACTAGTTAAAATGATAATTTTTTATATCAATAATTACATTGTTACAAGTGCAACTGGCCATTCCTGATATCAACAATTGAATTACAACTAGTAAAAAATATAATTTTTGATATCTGTAAATTGGTTTTCACAAAGTTAATTTCAGATATCTTTAATTTAACTACTAAGAGAGCCTTTTAAGATATCTTTAATTGCTCTCCAATTTATTGATATCTGACATCAATTTCCAGATATCTAAAATACCAAAGGCAACCTGTTGAAATACATTTACAGATATCGAAAAACTGGCATTTTCACTAGTTGCAATTCAGTTGTTGATATCAAGAATGGACATACATTAGTAACAACGTAATTATAAAAAAATTATCATTTTTACTGGTAGGAAGTGCAGTGCTGATATGTGAAATTGAAATTTCAACTAGTAAGAAATTAATTTTAGATATCCGCAATTGCGTTCTCTTGCCGGGTGGGCTCTTGTGTTCTCATCAAGTGACTAATGAGCTTCTTCTTTTACTGAAGAACTGACAAGACGTCATGCTGATCTGAACATTTTCATCAGCAGTTGCACTCAGCCGCATATCATCACAAATGCATATGATTCTGTCACCAAGTGTTTTTCCTGGGGTTCAAGGCTATAACCATGTCTTGAACACTGGAGGAGACCAAACCATTTTGCGGCTGGGGGTCTCGGGTCTCCTCGGTCCTTTAAAATAGTAAATGTGGTAAATGCAATAATTTTCTGAATAAAGGCTTTAAATGGGTTAAAGTTTTTTAAATGCGACCAAAATTTTATCATTTTTGGTTTTAGATTATATGTTTTTTTAAGTTCACACAGTACAAGACAAACACTTTGTGTGCATTGCTAACAATTTGCCTGTTTCAGTCATCTTTTCTTTCTTTTTTGTGCTGCCTCAAAGAAAAGATGAATATAATTTGAATTTCTTTTCATCACTGATGTATCTGTAAAATGACATGACTGTGTCAGCTGGCTAGCAAAAAGAAAATACACCAAATTATTTACTTCCCTCAAGTTGTCCCTCATTGTTTTTTCCTCCCATATAATCTTAACACAATCTTTTCTTCAAGAATCCTAACACTGCTCTTTTTTTCACACAAAAACACTTCATATTGACCACTGCTGTCAAGGTCCAAAGAGGGAACAAAATCATCATGAAAATACCATAAAAGTAGTCCATACAACACTAAGCTTTTCTATGGCCCCAGAAAGCTTGGATTAAAGTGCACAAGTCATATGGACTACTGTTATGAAGTCTTTATACTGAACCTTTAATAACGATTTATAGTAAAATATCTCTTTTTTATGTTCCAAGAAAAAACCCAGCATATGGGTTTTGAACAACATAAGGGTGAGTAAATAGAAATAAAAGAAAATGTTACATTCTTAGGTGAACTACTCCTTTAACTGATGGCTCATCCTCAAAATAAAATGGTCTCTTTTAAAAGAAGACTCTTAGGAGATGCTGTACACAATTCAGAATTCATTAAAGACAAAGAAATTATTTAGAAAATCTTACCTAATAATTTTTCCATTGAGAATATATGACACTGTACTTGCCACAACCTAAAAAGTCCATGGAAGCCTCAGATCACAGGTCTAATGTTCTAGTTCTAATCTGAGAGTGATAATGCTCTACTTTGTGTTTTATCAATCATTTTCTTAGACAATGTCAAGTGAATTTTCTAAAAGGTTCCTTCAAAAGCCTGCCAGATAACCACATTCATTCAATTCCTTTACAAGCCTGATATGCTGAAAACTGCTCTGTTAAAGGTGCAATATGTAACAATTTTCATGTAATACTCGCCTTTTTTTGCCAATGTGTGAACGGCTTGTAATGCAACTTAAAAAATGAGCCCTTCCCGGACTTCCTAGGTTGCCTATTAAAGCCTGTAGACTGATTTCATGTGAAGGGAGCGGGTCGTTTTTGCTGGGAAAATCCAAAGGATGTGACATTTATGCGCACTCCCAAAACCCTTGCCTCAGTAATAGCTTCTTTTCCGCTATTCAACCGCGACAACAGTCTGCAACACTAGGTAACGTTATCTTAGAGATGGAAGCCCAGCACAACACCGACTCCTACATAAACTCTGAGTAAGCCAAAAAACATTTATCTACTGAATTCCGTCTGGCTAACTGTGAACGTGATCGTGGTCGAGCGAAAACTAGAGTGAATATCGGCAGGGCATTTGATTCCTGTTTTGGGGATCAAAACCGACCCTGAATTGGCGTTCTTCTTATTGGACAGGTAAGCTTACATAACTGCAAAGCATGTGAAATATAGTGCCATAAGGATTGATCTGTGTAATTTTAGCTAACTTGATCTTGCCTGCTAACGCTGACGAATTGCAAGCTACCTTGCTTCGTAACTTTCAAATAATTTCAACGATCTTCTCTTTATACTAAAAGTCAGGTACACAGGATACATTTAAGTAAATATGCTGTTTTTTTTTTATTGTAGAACAACATATGACATACAAAACATACAATAGTGCAACAGTAAACTGTCTGGTATAGTTCGGTAGTATGTAGCTGTGTGTGTATCAGTATGCTATGTTAGCTGAGTAGTTTTAGTTTAGTCTCAAAGTTTGTAGTAAAACAGTCATAACTGTGTAATTTTAATTATGCTACCTCATCTGTTTTCACATGCACAATTATTAATGACATCTGAATCACGTACTGTATGTGACATATTTTTAATTCAAAACGGCAAATTTCGTAAAATGGAAAATAGTTTGCACCCTTGGAAATTACTTTCGGTTGATAAAACACTTTAACCATAAAACAGTGGTCAAATTTTGCATATATTAGTTAGATACATCTTACTTGACACAAACACTCTTAACCTGAACTGCTTGCTGATGAGTGGCACTGGAATAATCCACGAGATTCCCGCCTGTTTAGCTTCTGACACTTGTGTCTCACCTTCATCGATTTGATTGGCTATCTCAAATGACATTGACGAGTGGTGCTGGACTAATGAGCACGCTAAAAATTAAACTTTTTTTTCTAAACCTTTATGTTATTCCTGCAACAACTTAATGACAATTACACAGCAGCACACAATAGACTGCAGCAGAACAGCAACAAGGGTATCAATTATTGAGGGGGGGACAATTTGGATATATCTGATCATTGGGGGGGACTTGTCCATTGCCGTTACAGCTGTGGTTCTCCTACACTAAAACGACTAATGAAATCAGAAAGTGGTGGCACTACAGTCTGTTTTTTACAGAAAGTCATTTCTTTATTCACTGAAAGCTGCATGTGTACATATACATTCTTCACAATTCCTGACTTTTCTGTAAAAGAAAATCATCTCTCTTCGATCTTCTGCTTGTTTCTTCTGATTGTTCATGCTGCCTTGTTTATTAATGCTAACTCTCACATTCCACCATATGACTGTCTGCTCCGTCTATTTCTTCAGCTACTTTCATTCTCACACTCTTTCTCAAGATCACTCTCTTTCTTTCTCTTTTGACTTACTCCCTTATATGGTTCTCTCTCAGCAAATCTATGAATACACATTTCTCTCTCTCGCTCTTTCACCTTCCAGTCTCCTTCTATCTCTCTCAGCTGTTGTGCAGGTCTGTCGATTCTGTTTTTAAACAGAAGAGTGTTGCTGAGAGGTGACGGTGTGGAGATGGCTGCAGCCATATCACCAAATGCAAGCTTCGATCAGCAGAGCATGATGCTTCTTGTGTGTGTTCAGATTAGAGGAATTGGGAGTGTGATGGTTGACATTCAGGTGGACTGAGAGAAAGTTTATCTGGGTTTGTAAACAGTAACCTGAACCTGCTGGAGGGATAGTTCACCCAAAAATGAAAATGTTGTCATCATTTACTCACCCTCATATTGCTCCAAACCCATGACTAGGAAAAATGACAATCTCAGACATAAGGTTTCCAGCAAACTGAGAATTCCTGGTCAGACAAGAGAGAAAGAGATAGAGGAGGATGTGCTGCCCACATATGTAATCAACATCTGCATGACTCAATACAGCCAGCCCTCTTCTGCTAACATGAATCTCACATGGTAACATCAAGAGGCCAGGAGGACAAAGCAATCTATCCAAGCTCTTATAAACACACTCACAGACTGTATCTCTGCACAGTCGTTACAAACAACAGGAAAGAGCACACAGATGGATTGATAGTGAGTACCATAATATATTTACAAAACATGTCTGGATCTTTGTGTGTGTTATTGTCTGAGAATCTGTGTCATTTTTAGGACAGGTAACCAAAATTATCTGTAGATGAGTATTTGTATCTGAGTGTCAGGCATGATTTAGTAAGGATACTAACCCATAGAGGCTTGATATCTGTTTTAAATTAGCCGTTATCTGTTCAGAGCTGGACTAGAAGCTCTTCAGGGCTGTTCTGTTCTCTTTGAGTGCCATCGTCTGGATGATTTAGGAAGGCACTGCCAGAATATTCCCAGGATTCAACACCAGTTGGCTGATTACTTTATTAGGAACATAATAAACATAATACATGGTTTAAATTGAATTGTAAGAATAATCTGATCCTCGCTGATGTAAATGAAGTGAGTGATTCAAATTAAGCAACCAAATAAAAAATATTTGAGAAAAATTAGGGCTGTCAATCGAAAACATTTTAATCGAATTAATTACACTGAATGCCGATTAATTAATCAAATTGATCGCAATTAATCGCATATATAAACATTTGCTAAGAAAGCTCCTCAGATAACAATAATTAAATATAAAATGATTAAATAATTAAATTGTTATATTTAAATAATTATAAATAAAATATATGTATTATAAAAAAATAATTCAGATAATTAAAATGCATTACATTATTGTGGCAGGCGAGTAAAGTATTGATAAGACTTTGATAAGGCTTTAGAATCCAATGTACTGTTTATTTCCATATTGAACATGAGCCTATTATTGGCCTACAATTCTCAGCAAACGGCTAAACAGATGCGATATTCTGAACACCGCTGTCGAGGGAAAGAGAAAACACCTGTCCTGCCCCAACATCAATTACAAGACTTTTCACATCTACACATCAGCACCCTTACTAACATTTATCACAGTAAACTGTAACAGAATTGTTCAATACAACTGTGGAAGTTGAAGCCACGAAAAAACACAGATAGCACATACTCTCCTGTCGTGGGTATGCAAGTATTTTGGATTGAAAGACTTACTGGATTGTTGTAGAGATGACAACATGTCATTGTAGTGTTTCCATCATTCCACAAGGCAATGAGCTGTCATCAAACGATTGATAATCACATGTATTTGACTTTATTTTTTGTATTATTTATTTTTCTAAGTACCTAAGTACTTAGGTACCTTAGTTTGTTGTGGATGTCCCAATCTGTATACTGGATTTGCACTTTTCAGAGAGCTCAATAAAATATACAAATGATATTTTGGTTGCATTTGTGAGATAATAAATATAATGATTGTGTAAAATAGGCACATAATATTGTAATATCGATCGCAGGCCCCTGAATCGAATCCAGTCACAATTGTTTCATGGCAGACTTTGAGGAAAGGCAAACATCGGAATGCTGGCTAAGAGAATCAATACAAGATTGTATCGTGATGAAACTGCCGATTTACACCCCTAATACATCAATCACTATGTCAGTGTGCTACTGCAACAAAGTCAGAAAAGACAAAGAAAGCGTGAAAAAAACGGCACGCTATTTCTGCCAGATGCGGTTGAAATTTAATCTAAGCACAAACGCAATATTTTGAGCAGAATTTTCTGTTATTTTAGTGGATTAACTGTATTAAAGTAGCTTCAGGTGTCCGTGCTTGTTATCTGTGATGATATCAGACACACTAAAGAAAATCCATGAAGATTTAGTGATTGTGTATGTGTCCGCTTTTTTCATCGGACGGTTGTTTCCTTTTAAAGCCACTCATAACTGGCAGAGTTTAAACTCTTGTTTTAGCACAGCAGTTGATTGACAGCTGAGGGGTGGGTCTTCACTGCTGCCGGGACGCATACAGGAAGGTTTAGCGTTTACACCTCAAATGCGATGTGGACACATGCGGTTTTGACCACATTTGTATGTGGTTTCTGTGATCTGATCGTGAAACATTTTAGACCCCGTTTAGACCTGTATTTAGGGCTGAGCACATGTGATCTGATCATCCAAAACGCATCTTAATACCAGGTGGAAATGGGGTCCTTGAGATCCCTGTGCTCGGATTTGCACTCCATCAAGCTGTGTTTGAGCGCAAGAACGTTTTCTTGTGCTTTCTGCTGTTGGAGAGTGTGGATTGTTCTTTGTATAAGCTGCGCGTTGCCTAAACAGTTGGAGTTTTTGCTGACTGCCCCCTGGAGAAAACAGGTGGTACTTCAAGCTTGTATTGCTCCGTTCTTAGGAATATTCTTTGTTATGGTCCGGGGACATGATTAATTGCGTTAAATTTTTAACGCATTATTTTTCATATAATTAATCGCACTGAATTAACGTGTTAAATTTGTCAGGCCTAAGAAAACTCTTAGGTCTTTACATTTTTGTGACAGGTGGTGTTTCACAGAGAATCAGAGACTGGCTTGTATGATGCTGTGAGTGACCCAATGACCTGTGCTGTTTGTCACAAATATACACGGGAAAAAACCCCCAGTTAAAATAGAAGCAAAAAATTGAATATATAATTAAATATACAGTAATGTGCAAAAGTTTAAGGTAGTTGTGATTTTTTTAGATAATGTCATGAATAATGTTTTATGAATCAATTAACTTCATACAAAGTGCAGTAAACATAATAAATAAATAAATAAATAAATAAGTATTTGGTTTGATCACCACAGCACCAATTCTCCTCATTACTCTTGTGCGCAGTTTTTAAAGGTAGTTGGCAGATAGGATGCTTAAAACATCTTGGAAAACTTACCACCCTAATATGTACTCAGGCTGTCTCAGTTGCTTCTGTCTGTTCATGTAATCCCAGACTGACTCAATGATGTTGAGATCCGGGCTCTGTTGGAGCCATACCACCTGTTGCAGGGCTCCTTGTTCTACTTCTATTCTGTTTGCAAAAGGAAATGTTTGGAAATCTAAAATTCATATTTCCTATTGACACATTTCCTATTTCCTCTCTTCTCCTCTCTTCTCTTTTCTTCTCTTCTCTTCTATGCTCTTCTATGTTCTTCTCACATTATTTATTGTATTCTGTGTTCCTCATTACTCTTATCCCAGTAGAGGGGTTTGAGTTTCAGCCGCCAGGCTCCACACATACAGTTCTGCTGATGTTAATACACACTTGCACACAGAAAAAAGGAAAGAAGTATGTCATCCATACAGACCAACGTTATAATTTACATCTGCTAATTACACAGAGGCTGAGTGAACTGAAGTGGCCCAGCAGAGCCAGAGAGTCAGCCTTGTGAGGAGGGGCGCTGGGCTACTTCTGACCACAACAAGCCCCCTCTCTCTGGAGCTCTCCAGCAGCCATGGAGAAAAGAGAGAGAGAGAGAAAGCGAGAGGGTAATGGAGAGCAAGAGATAGCAAAAGAAATGTGGAAATTTATTGTAAATTGAGATGGAGTGAAAATGAGAGTTGAGTAGAGTAGAAGAACAGAAATGAGAGGAGTGGAGAGGACATGAATGAGGCTTGTTGTAACGGTGAGGGGTTGATATAACCAGATGTCTTATTTTTTAATAAACATGACGTGAGTTATCCAAACACATGCACAAACACTTTTTTGTTTTTTTGTTTACTGCTGTCATAAAAGAGGACATACCATAGACATCAGTTGTTCTATACAGTGCTATAATTGCTATAAACTAATCCAAATCTAAAAGAAAACATCTGGAAAACATTTTTACATAAAAATGGTACACTTTTCCAATTAAGGATGTCTTTCATAATGCTCAAACATGGAAACAGAAATCTCCAGCAAGATATTTTTTCTTACGATTCTCTGCCTATAGATAAATGAGGTGGTTTGTGGGTGCTGGGACATCCAGTTTAAGTTGGTGAGTCATTGCTTAGCACCGTAACCCTCTGGATTGTGGAAACATTGATGGTTGCCAGGAGGCACAATCGCCATGACAATGGGGTGTGGTTGTTAAGGCTGTATACTGATGTGGAATTCAGCAATGCAGAAGGGAAACCACACATGCACACACAATTACTCTCCCTCTAAAACACACCATTCACACAGAAATTAATGATCAGACTGAACACACACACACACACATGTGCACTGTCCATATTGAGCCCTTCACCCCCAAATATCTCCAAAGAAATCACATCATGTGTTATATTACTGTAATTGATTTGTCCGTTGGAGTTCGTGTTGAACTATATTATTTATATGAGTGAATATTACATTACAACATTTACATTGATGCATACGTCAACATCAAGATTTTAGTTTGCAATTTTAATGAATAAATAAAGGTATATTGTATATCTTAGGTCCTGTAATTGATCACCATTTCTCTTAAGTTTTTTACTATTAGGTTTTACATATTTTTGCCCTGAAATGTTCATTTTAAGTGGGCCTGCTGGCAGTGTGACATATATATTTTTTAAATACAAATATTATTATGAGTTCATAAAAGCTGCATTCATAATAATTATAAAATGAGTAGAAAAATGCTGTTTAAAATATTTTTGATGGAGTATGTCACACCACAGGACATGTCAACTTCTCAAAAGTTTGTTCGTCAACTGTCCTTTTGCATTTATTCATTGAGAACATGCCTTTATGCAAAGCAAATATGGGAGTATAAAAGAGTGTTAATGAGCAGAATACAGACAAAAGAACAGTAATAGTCATATCTCACGGCACATGAATAAAGCAGCATATCTAACAGCAGAGTGAATGGGCACTTAAGAGTATTTGAGTAGATTTGATTCCTTTTGTAGACTAATTAAACAAAAAAAATCACACCATGAAATGTTTTTTCCATGCCAATGTTGCTATTTGGCTTGCTCACTGTGGCACTATTTTTGTAGATATGCTTCACAACAATTTGTATTATGAAAAGCTAGACTTCAAAATTTGACCAGATAGACATATCTTAGTAGATGAGATAACACTGGATGCCTTGATGGCTTCTTTCTCCGTATACTGCCTGAAAATGCAGCATTTTCAAGGTTTCAGACACAATTTTGTCTGTAAACAATATGGTCTGCAAACACACGCATTGGATTGTGTTTTAGTGCTGCCATCTGTTGGTGGATTACTGTCGCTACAACTCTGTGGGTTTGCTTCAGGGTCTCTGTAGGTCAAGGGCTTTGCTTGGGATTACAGCTAAAATTAACTATTTTAGAGTAAATTTTTTTACACACACAAACCTATGCGCACACACACACATGTACACACTCAAAGAAGCCAGATTACAGTCGGTCTAGACTGTGTTCTGCTATCTAATGCTCTCGGAACCAAATGGTGTTGTCAGGTCCATTATTTCTTGTCTCTGTGTCACCATGCAGTTACCAAGGCCTGTTCAAATATTGTGGTGTTCAAATTGAATTTATCTGTGCCCTTTTAAAGCAATAGTTCACCAAAAAAAAAAATAATAATAATAATAATATATATATATATATATATATAAATTCTGTCATTTTTAGGGACCCTGTCATGTCTTTCAAAATACAGACGACTCTTTTATGGAACACAAAGGAGTTATTTATAGCAGAATATCCAGGTTGCTCTTTTCCACACAATGAGAGTGAATGGTGACCATGGCTATCAAGCAAGATTTTCAGTGAATAAAGACTGAAAATTCAGTCTGTTATACACACCGACACTAAGCTACCATATGGCTTTGAAATATGCTTTAATGGGACTTTTTTGTCCTGTTTTGGTGCTTTTGTTTTGGAGATTGATTGCCCTTGGTCCCCATCCACCTTTGGACATTCTGCCAAACTTTCCCTTTGGTGTTCCATGGAAAAAAGAAAGTCATATGACATAATTTTCATTTCTGTGTGAACTATCTATTTAAAGCAGTTTTCATTTCTTAATACATTAGGGGAGTTGTTTGTGAATGGGGATTGTTTCCTCTCATGTGTCACGTGTAGCCAGCAGGGGACAGACTACAATCTTTTTAAAGAAAAGTTTGTGCAGTAATGAATGCACACATTTGCCTTGCTGAGATACAGGTTTAGAGTATCTGTCCCATCAGCATGTGTTGATAAGAATCAGTGAAGTGAATCAGCCGTGTTTTGGATGAGAGAGATTTACTCATATCAGAGCGTGTGCAGACCAAATGTCTGCTGATCACATAGCTCTAACAGCTCGAGTGTTTTTAAACATGAGCATAGTTTTGTGTTTCTCTGAGATGAAGTGTGCTAGAGGAAAAATATATTGCTCAGAGGTTACTGCAGGGACTTAATGTAGTTCTCATTATGTTTCATCAGATGTTTCTACTAAAATTTCTTTTTGAGTAATCAAAAAAGCCAATCCCAAAGGAAAGAAAAATCTCAAATGAGCGCTTTTTAATATCTCAGTTATTTCTCCCAGACAGCTATGAGATTAAAGGAAGACTTTTGCTTGTCGCCTGCTTCTCATGAGACTTATTTCATATTTTTGTATGTCAACAGTTCTCATTTGTGCCTTTTTATTTTCCAAAGGACTTTTCAGAGAAAACATCTGAGATCCAGTAAGTCTCCCGAGCTTTAAAAAGGCAACTGCTGTGCAGTCCAAATTTTCTTATGGGTTTCTTTAACATACAGTAAAAGTAAAGAACTATAAAATGAATATTGATCACATAGCTAGATAATGTGGTGCAGCAAGAATTTTGTTGAGAAATGATAGTAAAATCTCTGACTTTGGTATGCTGGCAAATCTGAGCACAGTTTGAGACAGCTGTGATCTCTTCTGAAACACATGTCTCCTCAGATCTTTTACTGGGGACTTTTTGAGAAGTACAAAACCCAAGTAAAGGTCTCCATTTGTTCTTGATTTAATGTCATTGTGGTCTAGAAGAAACAACTGAGAAGAGATCTAATTTGTAAAAGTACTTCCTAGCAAGCCTTTGTGATAAATCTGTTTAGTTCATGCATGCACGTGACTCTGGGGTGAGGTAGAGGCTAAGATTAGGCTACAGGAAGTCTGCATATTCATTAATTACTATTAATATGCATGTGTAATCATTCCCCAACACACCTCAGTCCTGTACTTCCAGTGTGTGTGTGGGTGTATGTTTCTGGATTGTTGTTTGATTAAAGCTTTATACTCTTTTATAATAATATAATAACACAAATTAATTATTTAAAATCATAGCTGTTTTCTGTGCTTTGATATAAAATATGAGCCATATATGTGATTCAGAGTGATTGTACATAATCCTTGCCCTGTTAATTACAACTTGGCCCTGGCATGATTAATTCTGTGTGTGTTTGTGTGTGTGTGTGTGTGTGTGTGTGTGAGAGAGAGAGTGTGTTTGCTTTCTTGGGTTTTTTGTGTATGTTTATGTGTTGTATTGTGTACATGTTCTGGCTGTATGTTTTCGTGCTGGTACATGTCTAACTGTGTGGCAGGTGAAACCTGTCTGTCCTCATTTGTAACGGATCTCAGGTGTGTCTGTGAGAGGGATAAATGTCTCACTGATGGCTAGCTGCATGCCACTGTCTTACACACACTGAAGACCTGCTTGTTCGGTGAGATTTTCCACACGTGTGTGTGTGTGTGTGTGTGTGTGTGTTATTGTCAATATGTGGCATTTGACCTGATAGACTCACAGTATATTACTGTATATATCAGAACTTTTATTTTGTGTGCACATCTTGTGTTGGTGTGATGGTGTGTGGGGGGTCTTTGTGTATTTTTGTCAATATTAGACATCTGACCTATTAAATTTTATACAATATTACAGATTTATATTGTCTGGAATACTCTCTGGAATACTTGATACTGATTGGTCAAATATTGTTGTAAAGACTAGAGCTGCCAAAATTAACGTGTTAACACATGCGATTAATAAAAGAAGTTTAACATGTTTCTTACAGTTTTTCTGAATTGCTAAAACACTAAACCCCATTCTCTGAACCATTTGTCGAATCAATCACTCTTTTGGCAAAACCTTAAACAAGTTCAGGTAGTTAGACACCATTTGCAAATCTCATTCACTCTTTTTACAAAACTCTAAATACGTTCTCACTCATTAAAACACATTTTGCACTGTGATGCACTTGCGGCAAAAGTTAAACACAACTACAACACAGTTGTTATCGTTTACACACAACGACTCAAAATTGTTCACGCTTGTTTCTAATGATGTGATCAAACCAATAGTACAAAAATACACCAAGCACAAAGACTTGATGCTGAGGCAGAATGAATCTCTCATTGACTTTGATTTTGCAGTTGCACAACATTGAGTGAGTGTACTGTAATGTGCTTTTCATTTACAGTTCTCTTTGTTCTTTGGGCTTTTGCAGTTGGACTACTGTATTTTTACAGTATGCAAGAGCTGAATATATAGACATTCAATACTGTATTACTTGCAGTACTTACAGTATACAATATATTCACTGTACTAAGTTGTGATTACTATAGTTTTTATGATTGCTTACACACTAAAATAAAAAATAACACACAGTTAGTGAAACCTGACACTCAAGGAGCAAAACCTCAGCCGAGATCTGCACAACTATAAGCATATTTTCAGCCTCACACATTTGCAAAACACTAAACACACTTCTCTACATTAGACACAGAAATCTACCATGATGTCACGTCTTTGCTATTTCAAGGCACTGTCTTTCAAAATACCACACCTATGACCCAATTGATCAAACATGGCCATCAGGTGTACAGACACTTAGGTGCTTAATTGTAAACTCACCAATCAGGTGTAAGCACTATGAAAAGGCAATAGGTGAGTTTACCTGCCTTCAACAAAAATGTAAGGCAACGTTGCAGTACAGTAAGAGGAAGAGGAAGAGGGAGAAACATCATTGGCCACAGAGCTATTTTGAATGTCCCGTACCAACGTGGTGGTAACATCACAATGTGCGCTGCAATCACGCAGAATGGGGTCCTCCACCGCCATGCCAACTTAGGTCCTTACAACACAGCCCACATACTCACATTTTTAGACAGACTTCACAACAATGTCACAGCAGAAGACAAAATGGATGCAGAGCAAATTAGATACATTGTTATCTGAGACAATGTATCTTTCCACCGATCTGCACTGGTCCAAAACTGGTTTCATCAGCATCCACAATTTTCACTCCAATACCTCACACCATACTCTCCCCTCCTTACTGTAACCCCATTGAGGATTTTTTTCAGCATGGCAGTGGAAGGTTTACGATCTCCAGCCCTATGTCAGGATACCCGTCATTCAAGCCATGGAGAAGGCCTTCGACCTAATTGATGCAGAGTCTGTGCAAGGATGGATTCACCATTCAAGATGATTCTTCCCTCGCTGTCTTGCGAGAGAGGACATAGCCTGTGATGTGGACGAAGTGCTATGGCCAGATCCAGCTAGGCAAAGAGATGTGTTTTTTTTTTTATTATTATTATTCATGCTTTCTTTTTTGTCTCCATAAATGTTTTTGCTGTGTTTATGTACTATATTCTATTTAGACCATGTTCTGTTCTGATTTGCAGTGCAAAATGCAACCTTTGGAAAGGCATGGATGTATTGACTGATTTTACAATGTGGAGAGAAATCAATATTTTCATCAGTGGTCTTACTGGTCTTGTGTGCTGTGTTTGGTCAATATATTCATGCACTTTACTCTAACAATATTTCTGAAAAAATCAAACCCAGACTATATAATTAGAAAAGTAGAAATGTTAAAAGTGTTTTAGATTGAGCACAGCAGTGTGTAACTGGTTCAAACAGAATCAGATCGTATGAATCATATGTGTGCCATACGGTGTCAAAATTGGGTTTTTATAAATTATTGTATAGTTTTGAATTAAGTTTTGAATTTTGCAAAAGATCTGAGGTGTTCTGCTACTTGTGTGTGTGGTTGTGTGAATTGTGTGTAGTGTTTTGACAAAATGAGCCCTGTTTTCAAAATCGTGCTTAAGCAATCGTAAAAAAAACTGTAAAATGCATTTTTGTCTGTAACTGAATGCCCTGGACACTGTGTTCTCCATTTTATGATGTAGTGTCTAATGAATGCTCTGTTGTGTTTATATATTGATTTGCTATGTGTATAATCTAAAACATTGTTTGACTGCACTGGTGAAATGGTTTTGAGGCGGTTGTTTGATTTTGCCAGAAGAGTCAGGGGTTTTGTGAATGTAGTTTGAAGATTTGGTTTTGTGTTAAAAGTTGTGAGAAATGGTTGAAGGTTTCAAGAAATGTGTCTTAACAATTGTGAAAAACTGTAATCACGATTAACACATTTGCCAATAATACAGCATAAACCAAAACCCAGTTTCATGTCTCTTGTAGCACTCCACACTCTCTTTCTTCTCACATAAAAAAAAATAAAACATAATAATAATTTCAACAAATCAATATTTCATGTCTTTTTATTTACTTATTTGGTAAGTAGCCATTTAATCAGTGGGATAATGTACCCCTCAAGAGGATATAAGACCGCTTTGCGTCTGGGAACTTATTAATCTGTCTAAGTTTATTTTGCGATAATGACCAAATGACATTATTGCATTATTCCTTACTGCATATGCCAGAAATTTTACTTGTCATTGTGTTATGTGATTGTTGGGGTGTGTGTGTTGTTTTGTAGCAGCTGTTTGAGTCTGGCCACAGAGAGCAGCTGCAATGAGGTGTCTGGCACTCTGTGTTTTTGTCTGCCATTCTGTGTTTTTTTCTTCTATTTTCTCTCTCGCCGTGACTCCATTTGTTTATTTAGTTAGAAGGAATATATACTTTGTTTTTTCTTTTCTTTTACTTTTCAGACTTTGAAAGAGAAAAGGCAATGGAAAATTTTCCATTGTGTTTCCTTGCAGAGCCATTATTTTTCTCTTTCTCCGTGGGGACTTTAGAGAGCAGGGGGCTTTTTAGTGCTCGGTATGACTCCCATTTCAAACACATACAAACACAGACCTGAATGGTCTATAAGCCTAGAGCAGGGGTGTCAAACACAGTTTCTGGAGAGCCACAGCCCTGCAGAGTTTAGTTCCAGCTCTGCTCCAAAATGCCTCCTTGTAATCTTCAAGCACTCCTGAAGACCTTGATTAGCTGCTTTAGATGTGTTTAATTAGGGTTGGAGCTAAACTCTGCTGGACTGTGGGCCTCCAGGAACCGAGTTTGACACCTCTGGCCTAGAGACTTTCAGACCTGCAGTGGACTTCAGCAGAGCTTCAACATGTTGGACTTAATGGACTTTAAACAAAGAGAGTCACTATCTTTTACAATACTGCCCAATGGCTTCAGAATTGGTTTCTTTTCATCCATTGGTTTATGGAACAAACAGATTGGAAATAAGATTACTGAAATTCAAAGACTAGATCATATAGAAATCTGAGAGCTTGGAGAGGAAAAAGCCAAAAGTTTGGAGGGGCAGACAGCGATGAGGGCTGACGGGGAAGTTGGCATGAGATGACAGTGATAAAGAAAAAGAAAGAGCTGGAGAGATACAGACGTCAAGAAGAAAACAAAGCTTAAAAATCAGGAGAAATTGAGATATGAGAGTCTGTGAGTGAGATTCAATGAGTAGCAAAGAGATTCAAACAGGTAGGAGGGATAAAGAGAAAGATAACTGAAAGAATAAGAAAGCAAGAGAGAGAGAGAGAGAGACAGCAAGCAAGAGAAAAGGGGGAGGGCCGGCCTACTCATAGTTACATATAGCTGGAGTTTAGAGTCTGTCAGGAGACAACAGAGGGGAATGAGAGAGAGAGAGAGAGAGAGAGAAAGAAAGAGGAGGTGAATGGTTCAGAAAGTGAAGGAATAGAAGGAAAAAGAGTGAAGCACAGCAAGAGGGGAGAACTGTTAGGACTAAAAACTCGGATTGAGTACATTTTCCATCCTGCAGCCAGCTTCCCTGGATCAACATCTTGCCAGCAGTGCCACGTGCTCGTCACACACACTAGCACACACACACTGCCAGATGGGGGTTTGCACCTGCATCCTGGAATCGCTCTCATCTCTGGATGTGCCACTCTGGTCGTAACACTCTCGTTTGCGTGTGCGTGTATGTGTGTGTGAGCATGGGAGGTGTGGAGTTTGCCGTTGGGATATGGATCTTATCAGTTTAACTGTGGAATGCTTTAATGGATGGAGTGGATTAAGGAAATATGAGGAGATTTCGGCAAGTTGCACAGAAGCCTTGTCTGGAATTTTTCCGCTCTTTGGGATAGAATGGAAACATCTTCATCTTGACTTATAGTGTAAAACGCTTTATCTCTAGTGGTCTGATTCTTCATTTTCTGCTTTGAAAAAGTCTAAATGAATCTTTCGTGATTTCTGATTAGTCCTTTTTAGAATTGTGTTTTTGTGTGCGAGCTCTTGCACACTCCTGTGCATGTTTATGTGTAATGTTGTCAGGAGGTCAAGTACCATTGGTGATGCCCACCGTGTGCCCGCGTGTAGGGGGTAAGGAATGGTGTTTTCAGGATGCGGTAGGGGTGGACTGCAGCTCTCCAGAGCCTCGCTGTATCTGGGTGGCTGTGTTACATGGGGATACACCACAAATAAACGTTTCAAACCTTCAAACTGATACTTCTGAAAGCACAAACGGCATCAGTGGCGAGAAAGTCCTCCCGTTAATCTGCAGGGTAAGCTCTATCTATCTATCTATAAATTGATGATGTTAATGATATCAGATTTGTTCTATCTTATGCATACCTCTATAGACTTTATTCATCTTACATTTTTGACGGGAATTAAAACGAGGTTGTGAAGGATGGACTTCTCTTTAATGACACGCTCTGTATAAAGCTGTATAATGTTTCTTGATCACTTTACATTTTCACAACTCGTGTTTTCTGCCATTTTGGGTCTTCTGAACATCTTTGGAAATAATTTTTTTTTCAATGTTTCATCAGTTGAACGATCAACACCAATTTAAACAACAGTACAACCACTGAAAAGACTTTAAATCTATCTCTCACAGCTTTGTTTTCATTCCTGTCAAAAGCTGAAATAACTTATAGACTTTATTCAGAGTAGCACCATGTTCAAAAACATATTCCTTTGAATGCAGGATGGAATCGTGTGGGAGAGGATGGTATATTCTCAAGAATTGTACACACAGACAGCTGTCGGCCAGACATACACACATATGAGTACTCGAGACACTAACCCAAACCAAACTCAACCGCTTTCAAATATGCATGGTTGAAATGCTCCTTTAGTTGGACTAACTCCATGTCTTCCAAAAAAAAAAAAAAAAAAGTAAACTATGCATCACCATGTTTGAAAAACCATCAGAATCCGTTCAGAGCCTGTCCATTCATCCTCTTTGCTAAAAAAGGAAAGTTTCTCTAGAATGACATCTTTTACCATTTAGCTTCTCTGGTCTGCTAATGAAGGCGATGAGACAATATGTTTCAATTAGACCTGCCTGTATATAAATTAAACAGCTTGGGTTCATTCAGACTCACTGTAAATGTAAGACTTAGTGCCCGATTTTCCTTATTCAGCAGTATGTTTCTTTTGGGTTATTAGGCTGAAACAGAAGGTTGCCAGCTGGTGTTCTTTAGCAGCTTTGTTAAAACACACAAGCATACTGTACTGTATGCCTTCACTAAAAAACTGGGACCAATGCTGTGGTCCCTGCTCTGATATTTGTCTTCCTTGTGTGGTCAGGCTTTCAAAGTAGTGAGTTAATAAGTTGTCATTTAGCAGATGCTTTTATCCAAAGTGAATTTTCATACACTTACAGCCAGGGGTTTAAGAACTTACTTATGGGCTCAGTGTTAATTGCTCATGTATTTGGGTTTGAACCTACAACTTTTCAGTTACAACTCCAGATACTAGGCCACACCACATATAAACCCCAAAATGACCAGTGTCTGAGTTTTAGCGTACTCTATTGGATCGAAACACGTTTATTGTACCGCATGACTTAACATTTTAACTTTTGCATTACATAACCAACTGCATTTACAAGTTTGTTCAAGTGCGATCAAGTTGTGTGGTAGCTCAATTGATGGACTCGAAGAATCGTGGTACAAGTCCCAAAGAGCGTGCAAGTCGACACGGCAAGTCGAACATGTCATTGAAGCACTACAGTTGCTTCGGCAATTGCATTTTTCATGTCACATTTGCTTTTTAGGACACTATCAGTTAGGTTTAGGTTTAAGGTTTAGGGTAGGGAGGTAGGTTTTGTTGATTTAAAACTTATACAGCAATAACTTTAAAAACTGAATCTGTTGGGGAAAACATTTAACTCGCTTTTAACACCACACAGTGGACATTTTACCTCAGAAATGCCACGATATGTGTAATAAACCACCTAATGTCATTTTGCAAAAATGTCGCCACAGTCACATTATTTTCATGAGAACAGGCTGGAAAAAATAAAAGCACATGGAATGACATGAGGGTGTGTAAATGGTTATGTAATTTTCATTTTGTGGTAAACTATTCCTTTAAAGTCAAGTTTATTTCATAGTCATGATGAAGCATGGCAGTACATTCATTCAGATTCCACGCAGTTCCGTTTCTTCTTTATTCCTGGATTCAAACGTTGATGCAAAAGTGGAAAACCCTGTTTAACAGAGCGGCAGCGGAACTGAAAGAGCTGACAGACAGGTTTAAAAAGATACAAAAACACACATTGATGCTCACAGTCACACACCCACCTCTCTTCAGTCATTTGTTTTATGATGTGTGTGTTGCAGTCATATAGGGCAGGGTGTCAGGGATTAAACACTCAACATTAATTACGCTCAACGTTTCAGGCAGGATAACCTACTCAGCTGTTTAGAGCATATTGTTTCTGGCAACTGTGTGTGAGAGTGAATGTCAGTATATCCTGCCAAGATTAAGGACTAAAAACATACTAAACCACTCATGATATGGGGAATATTGAGGATATTTTTTAATGTTCATTTATACGTCAACATAGAGTCCACATTACGTTTCAAATTCCCTGATTTATGAACAAATTGTCCTGTATCAACACCAGAAACACGTCACCCCCAGAGAAAAATGTGTCAGGTCTGTGTTAACCCATCATCAGCTGGTCATAAACTGTGACCTAAACCCAACAGTGCTGGACTGAAGGAATGTTGGACGTTGAGCAGAAGTCATCAGGGTTTGTTTTTAGTCTGCAACACTAGCATTGTCTATACAGTTTAAACATTTGGAACATTTACATTGGATAATTACATTACAATAATTGGATATTTAGATTTGTTCATTTAGCAGATACTTTTGTTCAAAGGGGAAAAACAAGCAAAGGATCCAATTATGTTAGATTCTGAAATGTGGAGTAGGATGCAATATTTTTCAGAATTAGACATACAGACACAAATCTGGAATTTTAAATGTAATTTAATCCTGGAAATAAACAGACAATTTTAGGATTTTGAAAAACTTAAACCAAAAAAAAAAAAAAAAAAAAAAAGGAAAATTATAAGAAATATTGACGATTCTGCACAAAAGATCAGATTTCCATATTTTCATTGAAGCACGCAAGATGCTCTTTAGAACAATGTCAAATCATGCTGGGATAATGAAAAAAAAATCATTGTATTGGATCCAAATATATCATTAGAAATCATTGGATCATCGGACATCTTCTGGCTTGCAACATGTCAATCAATTTTTCAAAAGCTTGATGATCTAATGGGAATGTTCTAACCTTGGACAGCATTTGAGGTCCCAATGATGTCAATAATATGACTTGCTTTCGTTTAGTACACATTGCCTAAGGTTTCTTTGGAGAATTATGTCATCCTATCAATTTGATACATGCCTAATTCTTTAAATGGACAGACATTACTGGACCATAGAGAGCAAATTATTTGTGTGTGTGTTTATGTGAACAGTTGTGTGTGTGTGTGTGTGTGTGTGTGTGTGTGTGTGTTTTTATTTTTTATGGAGTAATAGCAGGGTTTGGTACTCTCAGGGCTGGGAGGAACCTTGTGGTCGAAACCTGCGTGTTAGAGCCTGTTGGAGACTCTCTTTCTTTCTCTTTTTAAAGCTAGCCTCTCCATCTCTGTCTGCACATGCCCTGGCTTAACGGTAAACGCTGTGGAATTCACACATGCCCCAGTACATTCATTCTTTCATTCTGTTACTTCCACGCCTTTATTTTGTCTTTCACTTTTATTTGTCTGTCTAATCCAATGAGCAGACCCGTGCAGAATCAGTGTGTGGCTGAAATCGCTGCAAAAAGAATTCAAATGCCCATATGGATCCCTCTGCCCTATCATGGTCATTTAGTAAATTTTTTAGTTAATTTGATTAACTAAATTTAGCTAATTTTTCCATGTTTAAAGGGGCACCCAGTAATTTTTTGTGTATGTTATGATGATGACTGGCTGTTATGACAGTTGTCTTGGATTTGTACTGACACCTAGAGGCATGGATGATGATGCAGTCAGCCATGATTAATTTATTCAGTGACCACAATTGTCCAATAAAAGGGAATTGCAAAGATAAAATAAGTTGTATTCAGCTGGTCGTGTGATTTCAACATGGCGGCCCCCATGAGACGACTTGCTCCATGCGAAATAAATGAGCTTTTATTAAGCTTCTGAAATGACTGGGGTCTTCGCCTAATGTGAGTGTGCTTGATTTTAAACATGCTTTTTTCTTCAAAAGTACTATTAATTTGTTACCGAGTGTACCTTTAAATCCATTCCACAGATTTTTCCTCACAAAAATCAGTGCAAAAAATGCGAAACACTTTTGGGCCTGTTGAGGAGTCCTACTTATTCCCTTTTCTTTCTACCTTCTATCTTTTCTTTTCATCCCTCTCTTTCCTTCTCTAAAGACCAAATGGAGGAAACATTACATCTTTCCAAACAATATGCAGAGTTGTTCAAATAGGAGCGTACCCATTTATCTATGTGTGCGTGCCCAAGCGTGTAAGTTAGTAAGAAAGCAAGTGAAAGAGAGAGGAATCAGACATAAGCACAGCAAAATGAAAACAGGGTGAGAGACAGAAATAGAGTGAGAAGGAGAGAGGGGGTGAGTTTGTGGTCTGTGTCAGGCCTGCTGGATTATAGAGGAGTTCTGCTGAGTGCAGAAAGACGTGAGGAGTTATGGGAGGTGAAGAGGAGAGAATTAAGAAGTGCACGACTGCTTTTCTATAAAGTGAGTTGGCAAGAAAAATCCCCCTCTGTTTATTTATATGCATTGACTAAATAGCTGGCACAATCCTCAGGGAACTTCCTGCCCTAACCAGATACTTCCCGTTATAATGAAAGCCACAGGTGAGGTTGTTGATTTTAGGTTGAAGGTCTTTTCTTGCAAAAATAAGGGAGTGATGATGTCACCGTTCATGTAAAACTACACACAATATGCCGATTGTAGCCTGGCTCTTGTAGATCCATCCTTTTTAGATAATATCCCTCATTTTAAATGTAAAGAGTGTAATTCCTGCACCACTAGTGGCACCAAATGGAATTGCAAAAATAACTAGAAAAGTATATTTTCTTAAGAAAATTTGAGTGGTGCTTGCCTTGGCAATACTCATTGCTACAATGTCCCACCAAGGGTTTCAGTACACAAATTAAAAAGAGCCCACCCACATGTCTCTATTATTTTCTGATGGTGAGATATATGGCCATCATTGGCACACTGCACACTGAGTCAAAAGACCCCCCCCCCATCCCCATGTCTTTATGACGAGATATGAGCCCTCTGCTCTCTTTTCAGTGTTAAATCTGTTGGCTTTTTCACCCTGTGTATGTTTTTTTTCACCTGTCAGGCAAATATGGTATGCCTGATTACTTATTAAAGTCATAGTACACCTTTTCTCACTAATAGGTCTGGGTAAAAATATAGATTTTCCAATGCATTTTGATCTTCATTTGAACAATCTCGATATCGATTCTTAAATCCCAAGATCAATATTTCGCTTTAATTGGCAACCCTCTACAGTGCAAGTAAATCACTTGAACGTGTGACAAAATCTTGCGCTATGCGAATAAAACATCTTTAATTAGCCACTGGTTAGTAAATGGTCAGATTTCACTCACCAGTGATTGAGTAGTAAAGCAGTGAAGAAGTTATTAGCACAGAGGTCCTTTCACTGCTTGTTGAGAGTAAAAGTTTGGTTTAACTCATTCTGTGTCCAAAGACGAGATCCACGGATCAATATGTAATTGAATAATAAAATAATAAAAAACAAATATTTTATTCTAATCACACATGGATGTGCTAAAGAAACTAAGCACGTCTTCTCTCGTTATGTGCTGTAGTCTTAAATAGACAGTGCTGATGTAAATACTTGTAAAAACTACAAATTATGCAAGTAAACAATAAAAATGTAACAAAAATATATATGCAACATAATATTTGAAATTTTAAGACACTAATTGATGGAATAGACTGAATTTGAACATTTGTGACCAGTTTGATGAAAAACTAATGATAAAATATAATTAGTGAAATTAATATTATAGAATTGTACCAAAAAGTTTGCCTAGAATGTTCCTTTATAATTAAGAGCAGTAGCTAACAGAGAATTTCTTTCATATGTAAGTGAATCAATATCGAATCAAGATCAAAATCAAATTGAGATCGGAATCGAACCAAATCAAGAGCTTGTAAATCGGAATCAAATCGAATCTGGAAATCGGAATCAGTACCCAACCCTTCTCACAAAGCCGGTCGATTTGACACCTCATTCATGGATGTACGATAAATGATGTGGATAAGTTACATGCCAAAGTTTTGGCGGAAAAATGTCTTGGTTACTGTCGTAACCTCCATTCCCTGGTGGAGGGAACGAGACGTTGTGTCGATGTAGTGATACTAGGGGTCGCACTTGGGAGCCCCAAACACCTCTGATCTTTGAGAAATGGCCAATGGTAATTGGCGAGTGGGATTTGCATGCCATTCATGTTCATTCAGGTTTTGCACTGAGGTGCTGAGACAGGGTCCCGGCCATTTCAGCGGGTAGCTCAGCGTTGTGGCAAGAGGGACACAGTGTCTCGTTCCCTCCATCAGGGAACGGAGGTTACGACAGTAACCAAGACGTTTCCTATCTGTCACTCACTCCAAGTTGTGTCGATGTAGTGACACTAGGGGTCCCTATACGAAACACCACAACCAGCTGTGTTACTTGGAATGGCGGTGCAGGTGCAGGCAGACCACTGCGTGCCTTGTAGCAAGTGCACCCGGCCCCCACGTAACCTTCCCCAATGTCCCACGAGTGTCTTTCGGCCCCTCGCACCCCAGGGACAAGAAAAACTCATAGTCGGGACAGGCTGCGCCAGCTGTGGCCTCTTCTCTTATTTTTTCTCCCACAAAAATGGAAAATCATTCAGCTGGGCCCATATGCATCTGCTTCGGGGGGCGGGGGGAGACACCACAGAGACCACACCCTGCCTGAAGGGGAGGTAACGTGTGGAGAATACGTCACTGTGGCAGCGGGGGCGTGGTCCAGCATCCGTCCAGAGAGAGAGAAAGCGGTAAGGGCGCTTGCACCTGAGCTAGATTATGTGTAACACCTGTCTCTAATTCCAGTGATCATGGGGAGAGTGGCATACAAGCAGCCACGCCACCAGCAGAGAGAGAGAGAGAGTCTGGCACAAGGAAGGCCACGGTGCTCCTGAAGCTGTTGCGTTCATTCTGTTGTATTTGTTAAGCTGTTTAAGTAACTACATGTCTGTAAAAGCTAATGTGTTTAAGTGACTACGTGCCTGTGAAGCTGATGAGTTTGTGAAGTTAAAAAAACACTGACCTGAGCCTGGAAAATCCCGCTTCCCTGTGTTCTCCTTCCCTTCTGCTGTGAAGTTTGTTACAGTCACATGGACTTACCGACCGGCAGTATCGTATGTGGAAGTTCAGGCAGTTCAGCACCGACTGCGCATGCTCGTTTGTGAGGCGCGCTATCATAGAGACGGAGTCTAACTCCATCCCGAGAAAAGAGATGCTCTGAACCGGGGAGAGCTTGCTCTTGTCCCAGTTGACCCAAAGCCCCAACCTGCTGAGGTGCCTGAGCACCAGGTCCCTGTGTGCACGCAACAGGTCACGAGAGTGAGCTAGAATCAGCCAGTCGTCGAGATAATTGAGGACGTGAACACCCACTTCCCTTAGCGGGGCAAGGGCTGCCTCTGCGACTTTCGTAAAGACACGAGGCGACAGGGAAAGACCAAAGGGGAGGACCTTAAACTGATGCGCCTGGCCCTCGAAGGCGAACCGCAGAAAGGGTCTGTGCTGAGGTAAAACCGAGACATGGAAGTCTCCGCCTTCAGGTCTACTGCCGCGAACCAATCTTGATGCTGGACGCACGACATAATGCGCTTCTGCGTCAGCATCTTAAACAGGAGTCTGTGCAGGGCCCGGTTCAGCACCCGCAGGTCCAAGATTGGCCGCAACCCACCACCTTTCTTTGGCATGATGAAGTAGGGGCTGTAGAACCCCTTCTTCATCTCGGCTGGAGGGACAGGCTCTTTTGCATCCTTCTACAGAAGTTCTCGCCCCTCACCAAGGTGAAGCAGATGCTGCTGAACCCAGGCGGGTGCCTGGCGAACTGAATTGCATAGCTGAGTTGGATCGTCCTGACCAGCCAGCACGACAGATTGGAGAGTGCTAGCCACACCTCCAAGCTCCGAGTGAGGGGCACCAAGGGGACAATCGCATCTGACGTACCTGCGGGTGGGGCCTCGTGGCGGGGCAGAGCAGGAGTTGCCATGTCGAGGAGCCTCACGTCCCGAGCTCGTGGCTGTGCTGAGAGAAACTTCAAAGCACTTACCTTGCTCTGCGTGCCCACCATAGGACCGGTCAGCGACAGGGGAGGAGGGTGAACGTCCTCGTGATTCGTCACAACCGCCTGAGCGTGGGAGTGTGTGTGCCGCAGCTGGGCCGGTGTCATCATCGCAAGGGGATGCTCTTGGCGACGAGCAGACGGGGTGCGGGACCTTGAGCCATGCCGGGGCAGGATGTTTTGGATAGCCTCCATCTGCTTCTTGACCGCCGAGAACTGCTGGGCAAAGTCCTCGATGGTGTCGCCGAACAGGCCAGCCTGGGAGATGGGGGCGTCAAGGAAGCATACTTTGTCGGCATCCTTCATCTCGACCAGGTTAAACCACAGGTGGTGCCCCTGGACAACCAAGGTGGACATCGCCTGCCCGAGAGCCCGCGCCGTTAGAGGAAAATACTCTTTTAGAATGTACTCTCTCTTTTTAGCTTTCAAAGCACCCAGGGGCATTCTCTGCACTTTATCCGTGCACGAGGGGGAGAAACCGCTGAAATGTGCTGTATGTCCAACAGCATACACAGAGGTGAATGGAACGGCAGTGGAATTCAATGAATGAACACCGCTCAGCTCCGAAGAAAGAATCTGAATGAGTGGTTGCGAGCCAGCTCCTTTTATACCCGTATGTCCGGGGGAGTGACATGAAAATTCCACTTGCCAATTCCCATTGGCCTTTTCTCAAAGATAATTGACACAACATTGAGTGAGTGACAGATTGGGAAATAGAATTGGGTTAGGGATTTTGGAAAATCCCAAAAGGAAGGTCAGAGCAATAGTAATAGTTATTGACTGTTTTCAAAAAGGCTTCCCAAACACTACCCCTGTCTTCCATTTGTTCAGATTAACAGATAGGCCTACCCCAAACTCACGGCATTGGTTGAGCCAATATTGATGTGTTGGGCTGGTTGGGAAAGTTTTTATAGCAGCATAGTGTTTACACTTTTCTGAGAAGTCAGTCTACGAATCCAGTCTACGACAGGCTTATAGTTGGCTTCAAACATTAAGCTGGAATAGGAGTGTTTTAAGTTTTTTAACCCTCATGTTGTGTTCCGGTCATTTTGACCCAAAGAGGATTTTCTTTGGCCTGAAAATGCTAGTTAATTTTATCCTATTGGACTAAAACTGTAACAGGTAAAGGATGGGCAAAGAGGAGGTGGGAACTGTCTGAACAATCAACATAAACTTTTAATGCATAAATGAACTTAAACAATGAACTTAAACAAACATAAACAGACACACATGCAACGCGGCCACGTGCATCTCTCTCTCCTGAACTGGCATCTCCAGCCGCCCCTTATCTCGCTCTCCCGCTGATCAGCTGATTCAGCGCCACGCCACGCCAGCCATGCCCTCCTCCTCGTCACAAAATCGTACTGACTTTGCTCACACAGGGTATCACAACTTCCCCCAAATTTTTTTAATAATTTAAAATTTTCACTTTGTTACACTTGTGGTGTTCCCAGTCAAAAATGACAGGCTCATTAAAACTGCTTATAAATCTCTCATTATGCCATATTATCACCAAATACTGGATTCAATCTTTTTGTCAACTTTCAATATTTCAGTTAGCACAGCTTTTGTATTTATTTTTGGAACTAATTAATAGTAGGCCTCATTGACCTGAGCTTATGCACATCTGTTTTTTTGTTTTTGTTTTTGTTTTTTTGTGAAAAAAGCATTATTTGTGGATAATTTTGGCAATATTTAATAAAATATGAAAAAATTCTGTACAGTTTATCACGTTTAACCAGCTTTAATGTTTAACCAGGAAGTTTGTTTTGAAATGCTTTTACTTTGTACAAAATGGCACAAAGTCACACTTGTGGTGTTCCTGGTCAAAACTTACCGGCCATTGAAAATGAATGGGGGAGATCAAAAATAAGAGAAAAATGTAGCATTCAGGAGCATGTTCATCATGTTCATGTTCACATATGTGCATGTGTGCTTGCAAATATAAAGACCTTGGACCTGTGCATGTGCACATACACACACACATGCGCACTAACACACATACAGTGCATCCAGAAAGTATTCACAGCACTTTTTCCACATTTTGTTATGTTACAGCCTTATTCCAAAATGGATTAAATTCATTATTTTTTTCAAAATTCTACAAACAATACCCCATAATGACAACGTGAAAGAAGTTTGTTTGAAATCTTTGCAAATTTATTAAAAAATAAAAAACGAAAAAAATCACAACTTGATTGGTGTCCACCTGTGGTAAATTCAGTTGATTGGACATGATTTGGAAAGGCACACACCTGTCTATATAAGGTCCCACAGTTAACAGTGCATGTCAGAGCACAAACCAAGCCATGAAGTCCAAGGAATTGTCTGTAGACCTCCGAGACAGGATTGTGTTGAGGCACAGATCTGGGGAAGGGTACAGAAAAATTTCTGCAGCATTGAAGGTTCCAATGAGCACAGTGGCCTCCATCATCCATATATGGAAGAAGTTTGGAACCACCAGGACTCTTCCTAGAGCTGGCCGCCCGGCCAAACTGAGCGATCGGGGGAGAAGGGCCTTAGTCAGGGAGGTGACCAAGAACCCGATGGTCATTCTGACAGAGCTCCAGCATTTCTCCGTGGAGAGAGGAGAACCTTCCAGAAGAACAACCATCTCTGCAGCACTCCACCAATCAGGCCTGTATGGTAGAGTGGCCAGACGGAAGCCACTCCTCAGTAAAAGGCACATGTCAGCCTGCCTGGAGTTTGCCAAAAGGCACCTGAAGGACTCTCAGACCATGAGAAACAAAGATTGAACTCTTTGGCCTGAATGGCAAGCATCATGCCTGGAGGAAACCAGGCACCGGTCATCACCTGGCCAATACCATCCCTACAGTGAAGCATGGTGGTGGCAGCTTCATGCTGTGGGGATGTTTTTCAGCGGCAGGAACTGGGAGACTATTCAGGATCGAGGGAAAGATGAATGCAGGTGAAGATGAAGGTTCATCTTCCAACAGGACAACGACCCTAAGCACACAGCCAAGATAACAAAGGAGTGGCTACGGGACAACTCTGTGAATGTCCTTGAGTGGTCCAGCCAGAGCCCAGACTTGAACCCGACTGAACATCTCTGGAAAGATCTGAAAATGGCTGTGCACCGACGCTCCCCATCCAACCTGATGGAGCTTGAGAGGTCCTGCAAAGAAGAATGGGAGAAACTGCCCAAAAATAGGTGTGCCAAGTTTGTAGCATCATACTCAAAAAGACTTGAGGCTGTAATTGGTGCCAAAGGTGCTTCAACAAAGTATTGAGCAAAGGCTGTGAATACTTATGTACATGTGATGTTTTTTTTATTTATTTATTTATTTATTTTTTTATAAATTTGCAAAAATTTCAAACAAACTTCTTTCACGTTGTCATTATGGGGTATTGTTTGTAGAATTTTGAGGAAAATAATGAATTTAATGCATTTTGGAATAAAGCTGTAACATAACAAAATGTGGAAAAAGTGAAGCGCTGTGAATACTTTCCGGATGCACTGTATGCACAGTTCAG
The DNA here is from genome assembly GCF_019703515.2 of Myxocyprinus asiaticus. Lineage (NCBI taxonomy): Eukaryota > Metazoa > Chordata > Actinopteri > Cypriniformes > Catostomidae > Myxocyprinus > Myxocyprinus asiaticus. Next base: position 28,458,650 of record NC_059357.1, on the reverse strand, counting down.
GATATGATAAGTTCATCTCTGTGAAAAAGAAAGCATGTAATACTCAGAAGAGTTTGTGCATGTACGTGAGCATGTGTGTGTTTGTGTGTGCGTGTGTGTGTGTGTGTGTGTGTGCACAGGTCCAAGGCCTTTATGTATGCAAGCACACATGCACATATGTGAACATGAACATGATGAACATGCTCCTGAACACTCAGTTTTTCTCTTATTTTTGATCTCCCCCATTCATTTTTCAATGGCCAGTAATTTTTGACCGGGAACACCACAGTCAAAAAGTGTGACTTCCTGGTTAAACATTAAAGCACACTAGTGTGATAAATAGGACATCATGTTTTCGTATTTTATTTAATATTGCCAAAATTATCCACAAATAATGCTTTTCACACAAAAACGGAGGTGCATAAGCTCAGGTCAGTGAGGCCTATGATCAATAAGCTCCAAAAAGAAATACAAAACCCGTGCTAATTGAAAGAAAACAAGTTGACAAAAAGATCTAATCCAATATTTGGTGATAATATAGCATAACGAGAGATTTATAAGCAATTTTTAATAGGCCAGTCATTTTGAACGGGAACACCAAATTAGGTAAAAAAATTAAGGGTTAACATAAAAAAACTAAGATTGAAGTAGGTCCTTTTAGTAGCTAGCAACACTAGAAACACTCCATGGCTATTGCATGTCATACAAATGCAGTATTATGATTATTTTCACTGTCAGTGGCCAGTCTCGTCAGAATTTCTGTCTGACGATGGTGACAATTCAACAGAAGAAGCTGTATCCTGTATTGTCAATGGTGTCTATATCCAAGTGAATGCTAGATTTGTCAAATTTGACATAATATTTGACATGACTGTACACATAATTTTTGTATGTGATGGTATTGGCACATATAGATTGAAAGCAAGGAAAAACACATTTTGTGAGAAAATGTAAGAACTGTGAGGTTTCATCAGAACATAGATGATCACCTCAGAACATGTCTAATGGATTAATCAAAAATAAATCCTTGGTACATAAGTATTTTTCATACTGGACTGAAACAAAATCCAAATAAATTAAGAAAAAGAAAAAAAAAATCAGTTTTTTTCTGTAGCTGTACAGATCCATGCACTTTATTCTTTCTGTCTGATAGGAAACATTCTTGTAGGCTTGTAAGAATTCCTCTAAGAATGTTGGCACAACAATATGACATTATGGTTCCCAAATGTGGAGAGATGTTTCTCGTGCCCTCCCAGTAGTATAGTCTAGTACATACGTAAGCATACAGCGAATGCCCACCTATCTTTCTCAGCTTTCTATCTTTCTAATTTTCAGCTGAGATGGGATATTTGCTAACCAATCATGTTTTCCGTTTCAGTAAGAGGTGGGACATTTTTAGCGTCTACAGTGAAATGCTGATGCGACCGCAGTGATAGAGTCGTCATATGTTTTTATTTTGTTTGTGCTGTACATTTACTTTGCCAGTTTGGTGCTAAATGTGAACATATTTATGTATTTAAATACAACTTATGCTGTTTAACTTTTCGAAAGTACTGACTGCACCTGTGCTAGTTTTTGATGATCTTTGTGGATTCTGACCTAGTTATCTTGAGTTGTCCAGTAATTAAATTATATGTAATTTTTTCTCCCCTTTACTTCTGTCAGTGGAGCCTTTTAAAATTCACAGTATTCCCACCTCTTCAGGCACCACTACACCATGGTGCCCTCCCCGTTTCAGTTAATTTCCCTCACCTACTCAAGTTTTGTTGTTTGCACAAGTGGCTTAAGTTGACTGACCAATTCAGAGCTGTTGGGACAGTCATTAAGGACAGCAAGATGTTATTTCTAGCAATAATTTGTCAAGAGTACTCACCAATTATCACATTTAATATGACATGTTCATCAGATGACTGAACTCACTTGCATTACTTTTGAATGTGCTTTCGTTTTACAGGTAAACCTGCACAACTTATTTCGGGAAAACCTGAATAAGCAACACTTTACAGTTGTGAAAGTTTATCTCACAGGAACAGTAGCTTTGGATGAAACGACTGAATTAATGAATGAAAAATGAATGGATGAATAAGTGAATGAATAGGTGAATGAATAAATATCTATTCATGAATATTTATCTGTTTCCTCCAGGCAAAGGGGCGGAGAGATGGAATCTCTTCTTCCAGTGAGAACCCTCGTCCAGTGGTCAGGGGCGCCACGGCTGACGGGTTGGGCATGTCCTGGCAAGGTCCACGTACACTGTTGCTCCACAAGAACTCTCAGGGCTTTGGTTTCACGCTACGCCATTTCATCGTTTACCCGCCAGAGTCCGCCCTGCACACCAGTCTCAAGGTAATGTCTGTCAACAAGCTCCAATATCACAAAATCAAGCCACAAATGTCCTGCTGATAACAGTCAGGAACAATTTAAATAAAAGTATCCAATAACAAATAAAAAGCACAACACTGCAAACAATAAAGAAATAAATACATTTTTTAATCAGTATTTTTGTAATGTATGTTGTAGCCATATGGCAACCATTTATTTTCTTTCACTTTTCTCACAAATAAAAGGGCAATCTTTAAAGTAACCAATAATATGCTGTTTTTAAGCCACATGACATTTGATTTTAGGTGTGTTCAACTACATGCAGCAATGCGCTGACCGATCGACTCCGCACTTGAATCAGTGCATGTTGGTTAGAAATATTGTCCAACATGAGACGGCGCCACTGCTTCGTCACTGTGACGTATGCTATTAAAGTACCGTGAGAGCCAGTGCAGTTTCTCCAGAGCGGCTGCACAAGCTCCGAATGACATCACAGCTTATTTGCAATTGGCCAGACTCACAACGTGACAACAGTTACTTATTATTCATGGCTGCATTCGCAAAGGCACTACTCTTGTACTCATGTCAGTCTATGACAGAAATAAGAGTAGTATGGTAGTATGTCATTACCAATGTGTTTTTTCTGACACCTTCTGTTCCCCTAAACTCTCGCAAATCTGTGTTCTTATAAAAGTACAACATGTTTATATTATGTTATATTATGGTTGTCAAAGTAATATCATGTTTATTCATAAAAAAATCTTTATTAAAGTATTAAAATAATATAGGCTTTTATTGGACTTTCTTCTTGTACACTTGTCTTACACACAGGCACTGTATCAAGCAGCACATAACATTGTCAAATGCATAGTGTTTCTGGTTATTATATGTAAAAAGTAAGCATCTGTCTATCTGAATTCCACTTCGTCTGCAATAAAGAAAGCAAACATCGCGCAGTCTGCCGTGACTAGTGTAGGTTCAGCAAACGACGGGAAGTGCAAAGTGTCCGGCTTTTTTCAACTCCTCCCCCAACTGCAAAAGGCAAATCTTGCCAATCGGTAAATCGAGATGCAGTTCAAGTTGAACACAACTTTTGTCTTCAAGGCTTTGCTGGGGTCACCCTTACAGGGCAGACAACTACTGAGGTGCTCCACAACTTGCTCTATTAAACACATTTTAGTATTTTTTTTTTTTTCTGCATCTTTGATAAGTAGATGTTGTTGTTAACTGATCAACTTTATCTAACATAGTTAAAAAAAAAAAAATGCAATGCTTTACCACAATGGAAAAAAATGCTATGTTTCCATACATCGACTCTGCAGTTCAATGGAATTGCACTAATGCATTTTCCCATTGGAGATTTTTATAGATAGTAGCATCTATTATATTATTGGATTTATTAATTTATATAAATAATGTTTCTCATAATATAATAGCATTTCTGCATAAACAACACAATCATGATTTGTTTTTCTTCTGTTTAGACAAAAATGAACATGACAATGTTTTATGGAAAGTGCAAGAAGAGTTCACAGTGCTCATTTCTTATTAACAACAGTGAGGATGAGCTGGGTTTTAGTGACAGTGAAAATGATCAACAATATTGAAGAACGCATGATAGTGATTCACTCAATTTTAGTTTGTCCGAGTTCCAGGTGTATAAATACATAAATTAATTAAAGAAATATTAATTTAATTTTAAGAAAAAAAATTTTTGGACCATTTTACATTGTGGTATAGAGTTGCCATATTGCAACATTTACTGAATTGTAAATTCAAAATTCATTTAAATTATTTTTATTTTTAATGCTTAAAAGAAAATGGGGTAAAAAATAAATAAAATACATTTGTTTTCCCTATAATGAAGTTGTACTTATCCCATTGGCAACTAGTTTTTTCTTTCTTTCTTGTTTTAAGTTTAGTTATATTTATCTAACAACATGACTTCATATTTTAAGTAAATTTGCTTCTCAAGTAAATTTAAGGATATTTAGATACTTTCTTATTCTAAGGTTCTAAAGTTCTTCAACGGTTCTTTGCTGTTTCATACGGTAGGTTCAGAAGAACCCTCTTCATATCAAGGGCAATTTACATTATATACAGTAGAGTTAAATTAATATTCCAGTGTAAACACAACTTAAACTCTTTATGTGATAGTTAAATGCATTTGTGACATTCTGTTGATTACCACAGGAGAAGAAAAAAACTCATGTCTTACTTTGCAAAAACAAACCAAAAGTGAACTGAAATTCTTTGGGACAAGAGTTGCTTATTAGACTTCGAATGTAAGTGCATTTTTGGTTTATTTTTTACTAACAGGTTCCTTTACAGTTGGCTTTATGGTTTTTCAGATCTCTGTATTGATTTCTCCATATTAGTTCTTTAAAGCACCAGTGCATGGATGGTTTTCTAAAGAACTGCAGAATAACATTTTCTTTGTGGAACTTTAAGGTTTAACTATGGCATAGTCTGTAAATCCCTTTTTATGTTTAACTGGAACCTTTATATTAAGAGTGTAGTCCACACTAGTAATAGTAATAACTGTATGGTCCACCAAGGACTTGAAGCCACAGATGGTCAGTGTGGGGGGCCACAAACCAACTGACTGCCTCACATATGAGTTCAGAGCTTTTTTTCTTGAGCACTTTTCTCTAAAGAGATAATAAACAAGTGCAAAAACAGAGGAACAGAGTGGAACTGGTGAAACACAGAATATTCTGCTAATGCACATCATAGGTGCCTCACATTATAGAGAGAGAAAGAGAGTGAGATAGAGGGCATATACAGTAAAGAGAAAGCCACAACCCACAAGATTGTGTGTGGTCACATGAGATCTGTTTGTTAGAAGGTCAATTCCTCTAACATGTGTCTTCATGTCTCTGGCGTGCTGAGAGTCTTAAATGCTTCTGTCCAGTTATATAAAAAGAAACAGTACTATAAGGTAGAGGAAAAGGACCACTTGTAGAAAAAAATAATGGGTCAGTAGGAAAGGAAATCTCACCTTTTAGTTAAAAAAGATAATCATTGGTAAAGCAACTGCCTCATCGTATTGCTCAAGAATACCATTATTACCATTGTACCATTGTTGCCATAAATTATTGGTGTTTTAATATTGTATTGCAATTTAAGCTTTTTCAGCATTTTTGGAGATATCAGTCTTTCCCCTTTCCCAGTCTTTCAAGTTGGTAGGAGCTGTACTTACATGCCTGTTACCTAGATTGATGGCCTCCGAGTGGACTGACTTAATGAACTTTGATATAAAGTATCTTTATTTGTTTTAAGTTATGTTCTGTAAATATTTTAGCACTGTGGCACTATAGGATGTGCATAGTTTGTCGCCTGACTGAGGTGGTGAGAGCTGGCTACAGATTTTTAAATTATATGTGTGTGTGTGTGTGTGTGTGTGTGTGTGTGTGTGTGTGTGCACGATGTTGGAGAAACAAAGCCCCATTATGGTAGGCCTATATGGGGGCACTTTACTCACCAGCTGCAGTTTGCTTTCCCAGTAAAAAGGCCTTTTTTGTGTTTGACTGGTACCACATGCACTCTGGGCTGGACCGTACCAGGGCTGCTGGGACAATGTGCTCTGGTCTGTTCTTGTTCTTGATGTCGTCATGGCCACAAGACCTGAGTGTGACTCTTCTACTGTCAGCCCGCCAGCTCGAAGTTAACGTGCACATGTGCTTCCATTTTAAACAAGAGTACATCTCACACAACAAATTTGCCAGGTTTAACACAAAATGCATAGTGCGCATAAAAAGTACCCATTGCGCATGTATTCTGTTGCTCAGTAATTCACAGGAAGTATCCATTGGACATGTATTGTGTACAGCATTTTGATGCAAGGGTTGGATGGTTGTTGATTATAAATCTTAAAGTGTTTAGGTTGTGGTCACTCTATCCGGCACTCCCTACCCATCTGTTTGCTCATCTGTCTCTCTTTTTCGGTCTTTCGCTCCTGGACAGCAAAGCCTCAGAATTGTGTGAGTTTGTTAGAAATAAGCACAGTCAGCACAGACTAAACATTGGGCTTCCCACTTTAAACTGCCTGATCAGCGTTTTGTGTGTGTGTGTGTGTGTGTGTGTGTGTGTGTGTGTGTGTGTGTGTGTGTGTGTGTGTGTGTGTGTGATTTCAGCCACTGGTTTGCAGTCTGGTTATTTTGTCTAGGTTGTGCTTGTGTATTAACTAAACTGTTTATAAAGATGGACATTGAGTATTATAAAGAACATGTAATTTCCAGCACATTCAGCAAATATTAATTCATTTTCCTCTTCTAGTGGATGTGTGTATATGTAAGTTTGTATGTGGCGGAAAGCAGCACATTGATTGCTAGAATGGCTCGTGTTCCCAATGCTGTCCTCTAGTGGTGGGACAGAGTCAATGCTAACATGACTGTGGCTCTAATGGTCCAGATAGCAGAAATCTAACCAATTCATTGAGAATTAGAAATAATAAAAATAATGCAGGTGTGCAGTGATGTCATTTCCTGTTTTTGATGTTCATTGGTGAAAACTAAGGGTAGCAACTGACTTCTGATTCATGCTGCACGCCAAAGACATTAAATTAAACTTTGAAAGACTTGGCTAGCACTATTTGTTGAATACTCCAAGAGTATATTCACTTTTCTAGTATACAGTGGGGTTTCAAGAGTCTGAGACTATTTAGCGCAACCCCTTTTGACATTTAATCATGTGCAGGATATAAATGATTTCAAATCAAATCAAATCACTTTATTGTCACACAGCCATATACACAAGTGCAATGGTGTGTGAAATTCTTGGGTGCAGTTCCGATCAACACAGCAGTCGTGACAGTGATGAGACATATACCAATTTACAATAACATCAAATTAACACAACACAATTTAAACATCTGATATACACATAATTACACTCAACAATATACAAATAATAACATACACTGTACAGTATACAATACGCACTATATAGATACACATTATTCAATAAAAATAAAAAATAAAAATATATAAAAAAAAGTATATATAGTAAATATAGAATGTACAGTATTGTACTGTATTGACATTCAGGCTGTCGGTTGATAGTCAGTTGTTAAGAGAGAATATAATATAATAATAATATAATTTATGACAGTCCGGTGTGAGATATAAGAGTAAGGGTAATAAAGTGCATTTTAATGAGTTTTCATTCATTAAAATGCGAATTCTTGATATCAGCAGTAGATTTACTACTAGTGAAAATGTAATTTTTTTTTTATATCAGTCATTAGGCTTACGTAAATTCTTGATATAAAAAAAATGACGTCTTTACTCCAATGTGGAAATACCAGTTCTTGATATCAAAATATAATTAATTTCTTACTAGTTGAAATTCCAAATACATTATACTTATATATGTACTTATGTACTTTTTAACAAGTAAAAATTATGAATTTTGAAATATCATTAATTATATTGTTACTACTACAAATGTCTATTCCTGGTATAAACAACTGAATTACTAGTACTATTACTTGTAAAAATGCACATTTTGTATATTTGTAATTTGTTTTTCACTAGCGACAATATTATTTTCAGATATCTGTAATGTTATTGTAACTAGTAAGAAAGCCTTTTAAGATATCTGTCTTTAATTACTCTTCAGTTTATTCATATCTTAAAACCATTTCCATTGCTTTTTCTTTTTTAAATTTGATGTAGTAGTTTTCATTACAAATTATATTATTAACATAAAAATGTAAGTAAAATGTTGAATTGAACGACTAACATGGATTTCAGAATTTCTTCGTATTTGGTCTCTTTTGCTTTAATGACTGCATGCACTCGAGCTGGCATGCAATCAAACCCAGATGATCCATGTTATCCCAGTATGATTTGAGAATGTTCAAAAGAGCATCTTGTGTGCCTCAATGGTAGCAAGGAAATTTGGCCTTTTGTACAAAGGAGTTAACCTGATCAATTTCACAAATCTGCTTATGCCATTAATGACTGTGAAATTGTGCTGAATCTTAAATATTTCCCTTTTCAGTTTATGTCATAATGTTTCTTTATTTTAAATATATCAAAATCCTGATACTTTCGGTTTATGTCCAGGTTCAAGTTAGATGTTGAATCAAAGATTTCCAATGTAGTCTCCAACTTTTGGACCCCACCTTATGATTAGTAAAGTACTACTGTCCGGTATCTTCTAAATGACTATAAAAAGACAAAACTCAATCTAAGGCCATGTCATTTTTTTGCTCTGATCTAAATCTCCTCTTTTTGTTTCCTGTTAGGATGAGGAGAATGGGAATGGAAAGGGTGAGTCTATCTTTTATGAATTTCACATTATTATTCTTTTTCATTTGACTGTTTCTGTGTTTCTTCTGCCTGTTTATCTCACCTACATTTTCATCCACTGGTCTTTTTATCTCTCATTGACTGCTCTGAGATGAGGTAGTTGCAAAAACTATTTAGTGTCACATGTTAAAAGATCATTGTGAGTTGTGTCTCATGGCGGCCCCTAAAGGTTGAAATTTCCATTCATACACATTCTCAATAGTGGTGGGAAAATTGAACATTTTCTCTCATTTGAAAGCACAGATGTGAAAACCCAGGTGGCAGTCACCATATATGCACAAGTGCACATGCACATATGCATTCACATCAGTCAGGCTGGTTTTTAGCAGAATTAAATGAAAGAATGTGGTTGATATGACTCCATGCAATTTGCAAGTTATGTCATATGAAAATGTCTCTTAAAGGTGAAGTTTCTACTTTCTCCTATCCCAGCTTGGTTAGGAATGGAAGCCACGGAGAGTGTTCAGGGAACCTACACACAGTTCACACACACACTATAGCTCCAGAACATGCGGCTGAGGTTGAAAGCTGCTTGTGTGTTGTTGTGGAACAGTGATTACTGTTAGGACAGATCATGCTGATGATATAAAACAGATATTGTTGTTACAGATATCCCTACAGGTCTCAGATCAGTTCATCTATTACTGCCTCAACCTGTATATTGACTTACTGTCTGTCATTTTGTACAGACTATAAAATGGATATTTTATGGTTGTGAACAGGGTGTGTGTTTCATACAGGGCTTCATCGGAGTCGCCTGGAGCCCATGGACACCATCTTCGTTAAGAATGTGAGGGAGAAAGGCCCCGCCCACCAGGCCGGTTTGTGTACAGGTAAACAAGAAAAATCAGTTCGGAATGAAATACTAGAGTAGGCTATCGCTTACTGCATACTGCATTATGTGCATGTTTATCTTTCATTTTGCGAGTGGCGTCAAGTTATCATCTCAGAAGTTATTTTGCATTTTGAATCCAAAACGTATTAACTCTAATCTGATCAAATAATTAGTCAAAAAATAGATCAAATAAAATAGATAAAATTGCAGCTGTTATTACTTGTGGTTCATTTGTCACACTAGAAATAGAATGTCAGGTCGATTGGTAACACTCTACAATAAGGTTCCATTTGTTAACATTAGTTAACAAAATTAGTTAACATGAAATAACAATGGAAATACTTTTACAGCATTTATTAATCTTTGTTAATGTTTATTTCAACATATACTAATACATTTTTTAAATCAAAAGTTTTGTTTGTTAACATTAGTTAATGCACCATGAACTAACATGAACTAACAATGAACAATTGTATTTTTATTAACTCACATTAACAAAGATTAATAAATGTTGTAAATGCTGTTAGTTCATGATACCTAATGCATTTACTAATGCTAACGAATGGAACCTTATTGTAAAGTGTTACCAATCCAGCACATCGCATTGCAGCATACAGTACCAAGCTCAGTGTGCTCTGTTATATACTGGAAAATGTTGTACCGTAGGTCATTTGGGTATGCTATGCATACAGAAAAACCGCATATTGTGCACACATGCTGCATACTGCTGTAAGAATAGTATGCTATTCTGAACATACAGTACTCATAGATAGCATAAGTGTATGTGTGTGCACTGTAGATGATGCAGATGAAATTATATATCCATATAAACTTGATGATATCATCCAAGTTATGGAGAGAGAGTTGTTCAATATCACAATTTAAGTGGCTCACTGTTGTTTACTTTTACTTGTAATCTAATCATTTAACCCTCACACAGACAGTTAACATGCACAAACACACATGCATAACACTGGAAGTCAATGGAAAGTCGAGTTAACTGTAGTTGTCGTTGACAAGGATTTAATCATAAAGACTTTTTAATCCGCGGTTTACACATGCACGTTTATGTTTGTGTATGTATTTGTGTGTATTTGCTTTCCTGTGCCCAAAGATTTCAGCTTTGATCATTTCCACATCAGTGAACTCGTGTACATACATATGACACATATGTGATCTCTTGCTATGACTTGCTTGCTCAACTCAGTGCCCCATGGTCTTTTTCTTCTGCAGAGCCCATCACAAATAAAGAATCTGCCTTATGATGTCATAAGCACTTATTTGCATCAAGCAACTGCATATTTAAAGCACTGAAATGGCATGACACACTTGGTCATGCATTCTGTGATTAATCATGTCAGCTGACTGACATGAACACACACAAATTGCTCATCGAGAGTTTCTTTCTCCTGATGATATCTCTGATTAACAGAACGAATTTGAACTGGATACTAAAACAGAGAAATATCTTCTAGAGTGAAATATTGCCATATTTTGTGAAATATGTTGATTTGGTTCCAACATGGCAGAAGGAACTCAATATCTTTCACCTCTTTGTTGGTGTTGGTTAACAGTGCTTAACTTTGGGACAAATCTAACAAAACCTTTCTTAGGGGACATTCAAGGACATCCTCAAATCTATTCATCCGATTTATATGCATATATTTTTAAATTCTTAAAAAAATCTAACACTTAAAATGTTTATTGTTCTCTGTCTGGGTAGCTCGTTTTGGTAGTTTTTACATTGCTTCTAATGGAGACCGGAACCAGATAACAATCCAGTTGCTATCAGAATCATCATGGCGCCACCCAGTGGTTGGTCAGGAAAACTGTGCATACACTTAAAATAAATTTTTTATCAAAACATGTGATAAGTAATCCAAAAGTAATCAAATTAGATTACCTAAAACAAATGATCTAAAAGATTACATTACCAATTACAATTTTAGTTGTATAATTTGTAATCAGTACCCGATTACATTTCAGAAATAATTTTCCAAGCACTGTTCACAACGTACTACAATGTGTCCGATCAACAACCCGACACTTGTCAACACAGGAAACTATTGAAAGCACACATTTTCCATTGCTGGGGCATTTTTGTTACTAACGTGCCACTTTTTTCCTTTATGTGGCCCTTAACATTTTTGACTCTGACTTATACATTATATACATCTGCAGTTTGCACATTCATAAAAAATGTAATAAAATAGTTGAAGAAATTGTAATTGTAAAATCGTTGAATTCATCTCTTGCCTCCTCTGACAGACCTCCATTGGTTGAGTTGATCCTATAACCTAAGCCTTATCTGAACCCAAAACTAATTGTCCATCTAAGAAAAACAGAGTGAACACATGGAATGAGTCTATTTAATCTGTATTATTCAAACAGACTTTGTCTATCTTTTTCTCTCCGTGTAAAATATGTATGAATTCATGTTTTTACTGCTTTTATAGTATTGTAAACTTCAGCATGCTCTAAATGTAGTGTTCATCATGTGCATGTGTTTGTGTGTGTATTTGCAGGGGACAGGTTGGTAAAAGTGAATGGAGAGAGTGTGCTGGGTAAGACGTACTCGCAGGTCATTGCACTGATTCAGAACAGGTGAGTTCCTGAAGTCAAATACCATTATTAGTGACAATAAAAATAATAAATTTACAAATACAATCAGTTCATTCCAGTGTGTTGCATCAGTTGTCTGCAAGAAAATGAGGTCGTCTACATCTGTTAAAAATAATAGAAATCTTATTTCAAGTAGAGTTCAAAAGTTCTTGTTCTACAACATTGTTTAGTTAGAAGTAGTTAAAGGAACAGAACATAGCAAAAGGCTTACACATGAAACTTATTCATGTGGAACTTGTGACATATGTTTTATGTAACAGAATGACCTCAGGCAATTTTTACTGTCTGGCCGAGCACTGTGTATGTGCATAGTGACCTTATTAAGGGTACAACTGACCCTAATATAAATGTTGTCTCTGAACTTAATCCAAATCATAACCCAAAAACTCAACACCCAAACGGGGGCCTCTCATATAGAATTGAAATAATATTCATTGTAAATCTTCCTATTGAATCTCACCCCCCATGCTCTTTTTGCAGTGAAAGTGTACTGGAGCTCTCAATAATGCCAAAGGACGAGGATGTGCTGCAGCTAGTAAGTGTGAATTTGAGTAGTTTTGCCACGCCTTGCCACTTCTCTCACATCCACACACACATTTACCAAGCTATCTTTTGTATGAGGACATACCATAGACTTCTATTGTTTTTATGCAAAGCTAATAAGAATGACTTAAGGCTAACCATAATCCAAACCCTAAACATACAGTACCCCTAAAAGAAAACTTGATATTAGAATAAAAAATAACCCACACACATAATTTATTATATATTTTATTATGATTAATTTAATACAATGTATTATAATTTATATGAGTAATTTTTGAAGACATTCCCAAAAGGAATTTTTGTCACATTTGCAGTAGCTAACTTCTGGGAATGATTTTGTCCCCAAACTATAGTTAACCATGCAACTGTCCAAATGGGTCAAATGACCTGTTTCCATGACCTGGATAATGTTAAAGGTGCAGTCAGTATTTTTTTGTGTATGTCATCTTGGACTTACACTGACCCCTAGGGGCATGGATGCAGCATCATTGTCAAATGTTTGAAATATCAAAATATTTCTAAATACTTAAAATACTGTATGTCTCTAGTTTGGGTCAATTCTACATTTACACTGTTGTTTTTTGAACTCATATATTTTACATTCCATATTTTTATAAAAATATTTTTTTAAATATACTGTATATATTTATATATTTACATAATATTGTATTGTATTATATTATACAATAGTAAAACATTTCTTTCCTAATTTCTTCACTTTCCAAACTTCTTCACACACCCTTGTTTCTCATGAAGCAAAATGTTTGAGATTTAGTTTCATCATTTCATCACTCCTCAGAAAGAGTAAGCGTGCGTCTTCTCCTCTGTGTCACTGTGTGTCATTAAGACAGCATATATGAACCAGGAACATTTGCCATTACACGATCGTTTAAAGTGAAACTTGAGCGCTTTGCGTTCACTTTCACAGTTTATACTTGTTCGTTTATATTTTCGCAGGAGTTTGGTGCGAGCCTCTGCTGACAGCGCATGCATCAGCATAAAATTCCCGTATTTCGGGCATTAAAATATGATTGGAATTAGAATGTCCAATAATCGCGGTTATCTCAAATAACCCCAATCAGACAGTTATTTAATAATCGTGACAGGCCTAGACTCTTAGGGCAATAAGAGGGTAAAGTAACCCCTACACCCACACTCAGAGGCATGTATATAGATCCCACACATTTGAATATATATAGAAACTAATGTATGATATTTCTAATAATATGAGTCAGATTATTTTTAGAGGTTATTATAGAGCAATGTGTGACAGCTGCACCAACTTTGACACATAAGTAGTTATTGAAGTGGTCATAAGATTTACAGGCATACACACACACAAACACAGAAACATGCTTTCCTCCCTCAAATAACACACAACACACAAACATTCTTACACACATATTTTCTTCAAATTACCCAATTGCCCACATGATCAGACATGCAACACGTCTCATCTAGGCAAAGGAAAGCCTTTACACATGTGTGTTGCACACACAGACCTATGCTGTATACACACTTAAGTTAATCCTCATTCTATGGCACTCAGACTGGGAACATTACCCATATACTCTCCCAAGAGACCCTATTCTTTCTTACTGTTCTATCCATCCCCTATTTCTCTCTTTCCTTCTCTGTCTGTCTCTCCACGAACCCCTCCTTACACCCGCATTAACTACATTCCAGGGATGACATCATCAGTTTTGTGGCCCCTCCCGAACTCCCACAGGGTGGAGAAACAACGAGACGGAGAGAGAGAGAGAGAGAGAGAGAGAGAGAGAGAAAGGGAGAGAGATAGTTCAAGAGCATTGGGTTGGGTTGGGCTAAGCTCACCATAGACAGAAAGAGAAAAAGAGATATTGAGAATAACAAAAAAAGAGAGGAATGACAAGACGTGAACTTGACAGAGTGAAAACCAGGACATATGAGCTATATTTTGCAGTTGAAGGGAAAGATAAAGAAAGAGAGAAAGAGAGAGAGAGAAAGACGCTCTCTGTACACACTGGGACTTTGGGGAATGCTCCTTTCGCGCTGTGAGTTTCTATTCTCTGTGTTCATGTATTTGCATGTATTAGCAGACTGCATACACTGTGCTGTATTTGTTGATTTGCTTGTCTTGAGTCATACAGCTTTTCCTCAATCAGCCATGTCTCTGTTTTGTTAATAAATTCTTAATGTAACACTCATCTCGAGTTTGTGTCAGTGTGTTTTGAGGTTAGAGTTAATGAGGGTCTGGTGCTTTTGGTCAACTTGACATCCTCTCTAGTGTCACACAGCAGTCACTTCACAGGTTGTACAAGCTGTCATTACTGTGCTAATTTGTAACATTATAGTTGATTGTTCATTAATTTAATCGTACATTGCTTTTGATTGTTTTTTAAAGATTGTCCTATAATTGGACTTGCAGTTTCCAAAGTTATGTCTTTTAAATAATATTGTTATTTGTAATTATTAGCATTTGCCTTATAGCCAGAGGTTTTAAAGCCAGTAATATAGTCAGGGAATCCAGGTCATGGAAAGCATGAAAATATCAGGCGATTTTGAAATCGTAATTTCAAGGCCTTGAAAAGGCATGGAAATGAATATTATCTTTAAAAAATCAGAGAAGTCCTAGAAATTAATAAAATCTTAAGAAATTATTGGGAAGTCACGGAAATTAATCAGGTCTTAAAAGATTCATGTTAAAGTCATATAATTTTATTATGGTAAACAGAATGTATAGCTCAGCTCTAAAATATTAGAAGCTAAAATATTTGAATACAATATTATATATCAGCTTAAAATTGCTTTTTGCAAATAGAAATCCTTATCCAGTAATCAAAAATGACTGGAAATGTCATGTACATTCATTTGTCAAAGGTGTGGGAACCCTGTACAGGTGTAATTGTGTCTGTGCTTGGGGAGTTGTGTAAGCTAGTATTGTACTGAAACTATCAGGATCTATGATTATTTTTAACTTATTTTCCAGAAGTTTTTCACCTGCACTCCAGACTGACAGGACTCTCACCTGTTTCACAGCCTCACCTTTATGTACCTTCAGATTTAAACATTATGAAACACTTCTCTTTGTTTTGAACTCTGTCTCTTTCTTGCAGGCATACTCCCATGATGCCTACCTAAGAGGGAACAATCCATACACAGGACAGGCCCATAATCTTCCACCACCACCCCCACTCCTCTACCCTCCACGTACAAAATCACAGCCTCCAGTAGAGTACTCCCCCTGCCCTGCCCCAGCCTCCTCACACATGGGCCAAAACCAACTGGACAACTGGAGCCACTGGCCCGGCTCCTTCTCTAGTCCCTCTCCGCCCCTTGACAACCGGACAGTTGCTTCCAGCACTCTCTGGGCAGCCGAGGAAAGGAACTGTGAGCCAGGGGGTGTTGGTCACAGTAGCCCAGCACACCGAACTGAGGAGATCCAGTATGGAATGACTGACAGGGGACAACAGCCAACCGGACAAATAAGAGGACACTCTTACTCATCCTCTTCCTCCTCAGGAGGGATGTTGAGTCCAATGCATCATGCACATTTTGCCAACCACAATGTGGGTACTGCCATGGGGCAAGCTGCAGGTCGCAAGGGGAGCCAACCCTGGGCCAGTCCTTCTCAGCCGACATCAACAACACCTACAAGCCGAAGCGAACACACCCAACAAGCCCTTTCCAACTGGTACTACAGTCAAGTTCCAGGTCGGGAGCGAAAGCGGGAGCGATCTAGTTCTCGCTCCATGCACCCTCGGCACAGGAGTTTCTCACAGGATCGTCTAGGTGAGCTAGAGAGGTCCAGGCGTTCTCAACATACAGGCTTTCCCCACAGTGCGTCACAAGACACGTTGTTGCTTCTGCAGCAGCAGAGCTCTGCAGCGAATACTGACCCCTACTGGAGCCATGGAGACTGGCGGGGTGAGCATGCATATGGACAGCACCCACCTACGGTGGCCTACAGGCACAAATCCTCTGAAAACCTTCTTGAAAGCCTGTACGGGCACTCAGGACGTTCACTGGAAACTCTAGACCGAGCTGTGGGGGTGCACTCACCACAGCTAGAAAGATCTGCATGGGTCCAGCAGCCGCCAAAGAGGACTGAAGGCTATCCGAGGCGCGGTGGACATTTCGGCACTGCTCAATTCCAACACATAGAGTTGCCCCACCAAATTCAACACCACACATCCCAACACCATCAACACACACCTCAAAACCAAACACATACAACAAAACACACGCACCAACATGCATCTCAGACGCCACAACCTCAACAGGCAGCTCCAAATACAAGACGTTTGCCCTCTTGCCAGAGTCTAGATGAAGAGCCGATTGGCTACCGTAGCTATAGCCCCTCTTTCAATCGCAAGACTGGCCGCATCCTGCAGCAAGCCCAGTCATTTAGAGACCCCTCTTATACAGGTCCACACCTCAGCTGGACCCCTACACCCAAGACCAGTCCTCCTGAAGGGCTTCCCCTTTCGGGGACTACACCATCTGTGGCCCCACCAGCCACCTCCACTACAACTGCCATTCCCACACGCTCTGAAGGACAAGACAGAGCTTATCGACCCACTAATCACGATAGAGCGGCCGGGGAAGCCACAGTTGAAGTCCAGTCACAGACACAGGAAGTGGTTCTTAGGCAAAAGCCACCCACTGGCCGCAGGGGTGCGAATGCGCTCCGGCATCCACATTATGGCATAGCTCTTGACTCCAGTGACCCTCTACTCTTTACCAGTGAACCTACGGACCCCCTTGCCAAATCTGATAGTGCTGTTTCACACCGCCGCACGAATGGTAACCTACCACCACTGAGCATAGACAATGACTCTCTCGCATCGATTCCATTTATAGGTAAGTCCCTTCTTCTCATTGGCCCTGGCATTGTCCCTTTCATATCATGTTCTCTTTTTATATATTTTATATATTCCTTAATTACATTCCTCCTGACCAAAGACAGATGGGGCAGTGTTTGCAAAACCTGTTTGAAAACAGTCATTATTTTTAAAATTCCGTTTGGTGACTATAGTGGCGCAAAAATTACCCACTCCACCTTATCAAGGAACTTTCCATGTGCACACGATAAGATCATGTTCGTTTGAGGTTTGCTGTTGAATATGTCACATAGACAAACTTGTATCTGGTTCTCACTCTTTTTCTCTCTATTTCTATCATTTGCTCACTCATTCTATGGTTGTTATTTTAACAGGAAAACTGATGAAGTATCCAGACACCATTAAAATAGCCTGGTGGGAATGTTAGAGAATGACTAAACTTGTCATAATAACTCACAACCCCACTGGTCTTACCCTTTATTTCCTCTGTCTGTGTGCATGTCTATGCATTAGGTAACACTGGAATCTCCCACGGACAGGCTGACAATATCGGTTGTCTGTGGCTGAATCAGACTTACTGGATTTAAATTAGTCTTAAATTAATCTTTGCTTTCCTTCTTTTTCTTCTCATCCAGTGCCTCACCCATTCTGTTCTGTTGCTATATAATTTCATCTGGAGCTAAAGGGTTCAGTAGTTGTTGTGAGAAGACTTTTTAATGTGAATTGTATTGACATATTTATAAAGAGACTAGGGCACTGAAAAAATTGCTCAGAAGTTAGCTAAATGTGACAAAACCTCCTTAAAGGGAAGTCATCTAAAGGAAAAGTGGCTTACAAATAATATTTATAAAAAAAAAATTATTCAAGAAATGGAGTTTCATAAACAAGGTTCGGGAGGAGCTAGTTCATTTAATCGACCAATCACACTGCCAGAGTAAGCATATATAAGCAGCTGCTTACCTCTATGTGGCGTCAAGTCTTCCGACATCTGGCCCCGCCCATTGCCTACGAACAGACCCGTGTGAGAGACTCGGGTCGTCGGATGCAACTTCGCTGCAAAGCATTCGCCCTCATCAGAACAGCTCTCCTAAATCATCTTGTTTTTCAACAGAAGCTGCTGCAGCACCTCATCCGTTTTACAGCACTGACTACTACCACTTTAAGTGCTACTTGTACTCTCTTTCTTCCCAATCTCTATTTGCCGAAACAGATTATTGCGTGAAGCTGCTTCTGCAAATAGCTGCTTCGGTGCCATTTACACGTGAAACAGCTCCCTACGACTGTTCATATGTTCTCTTATCTAAACTTTCCACCCAGAGTGGTTGGTTGCGTGAAGCTGCTTCCACAAATTGGCTACTTCAGTGCCTTATTCACGTGAAATAGTGATGGGAAGTCCGATTCTTTTCTGCGAACCGGTTCTTTTGGATGGTTCGTTTAAATGAACTGGTTAAAATACGATTCACCAGTTCATTTACGTCATCACGTAATGATGTCACTATATATAATGGTAATACGCCGGCGTCATAGATACACACAGACATATTCAATAAAGCCATATGTGAGGGCATATTGCTGATTATAACATTTTATTTAATTAAGTTATAATAAGGGTGTTTATTGTCATCAGTGTTTCATTCAGTGATCTTACAATACATCCTACATTAAAGTTTTGCACCTAAAGCACCCAATACTGACACTGATATACAAACGTGGATGTTCTACACATGTTTAAAGCATAAAAAGTTTTAAGCATAAAAAGATTAAACTAGTCTTAATCAACTCATCCTTTTTTACAGAAACCATGATCCAGCTCATCACAACTTCAGATATAATCTGCATGCACAATACTCAATAGTAAAATTTGTTTACATTTCTCGACTGAAACGTTTCGCCCCCTCATTCAAGTCCTCGGTTCACGCATGCTCATCAGCTGCTCACTGATGTCCGAAAGAGGCGATTCTCAGTTTAGTGTACTGCTGACGCGAGAGCTGCTGTCCTCGGATCAGTGTACTGTTGACTCAAGAACTGCTGTCCTCGGATCAGTGTACTGTTGACTCAAGAGCTACTGTCGTCGGATCAGTGTACTGTTGACTGGAGAACTGCTGTCCTCGGATCAGTGTACTGTTGACTCAAGAGCTGCTGTCCTCGGATCAGTGTGCTGTTGACTTGAGAACTTCTGCGAATGACTCAATGTACTGTTGACTCGAGCTGCTGTCGTCGGATCAGTGTACTGTTGACTCCAGAACTGCTGCGAATGACTCAATATACTGTTGAATCAAGAGCTGCTGTCCTCGGATCAGTGTACTGTTGACTCGAGAACTGCTGCGAACGACTCAATGTACTGTTGACTCGAGAGCTGTAGACTAGATCATCTTCATACATTGATAAAACGGTCATAAACATATTTCCAGTTTGTTTTATTTGTTACACGCTCTGTTGTTCAGCAAAATACACCAGAAACAGATATTTCGCCCCTTAAATCACACACATGCTCAATGTCAGCAGCTCATCGGTTCTCAGGATGTTGGACACCTGCGAAAGAGGCGATTCTCAGCTCAGTGTACTGTTGACTCGAGAACTGTTATGAACAACTCATTGTACTGTTGACTCGGGAGCTGTTGCGACCCGAGCGTTCAGTCCGATTTGTGAACTAGTTGACAAAAGCATATATCACCAGTTCTAGGATTATATTACTCCCGGTTATCGGCTCATTTCGATTCGGAGTGTCAGGCACATCCGAGAGACAGGTTAAGATAGAGTAACTTGTGGATCAGTGTTGACTCGAGACGTGAACTGTTTCAAATGATTCAGTCCGATTTGGTGAACTAGTTCAACTCATTCACTAAAAAGAATCGGTTCACACCTGCGGACCCAGCCGCCTCGCAGCTTCGAGCGAGCTCAGTAATAATACAGCTAAAACATTCCCACGAATTGCATGCTCTCCCTTTGAACACAGTGCGGCCCGGCGCCGAGGATTCAGCCCGTTCATATTGCAATGCACATGCAAGCCTGTATCCTGACATTGCTTAACGTACGTTCCAGTCATTTAATCTAGAAAACAATTAAGCCTAAGGCGTCCGCAGACGCCATGCTTGCTATGTCTCTCTCAACAAGCATTCGTACAAGCACGTTTGCAGGTGTCTTGCAACACCTAATCATGGGGAAATTCGAAAACACATCTCCCTACATGCAGTCAGCTCACCGTCCGTCCTCAAAAAATATTTCTTCGCTCCTACGCCTCTGTTTTTCCACGCAACCTATTTTTCTGCCAGCATCCATCTCTCCTCCCCGTCCTATCCATTGCTCCTTTTGGGGGGGGTGCGTCGCAATATATTTCTTCTCATCTCAAATACAAAGGCTCCGTAGACAACAGCTCGCTGTCTTGTTTTCTGGCATCTTTTGGGGGGTATTCGAGCTCGGGTTGAGTGTCGAGCCTTGAGCAGGACAGCGAGCCATACGTTTACACTATCCTCAAGGCAGGATTATATTAATTTGCGAACTACTGTAATTTTCTTTAAAGAGTAGGGTAAGTGCTTGGATTAGGATTAAAACAACAGAAGTCTATGGTGAGTCATTATTTAGATGAGGTAAACGTTTGGGAAATTGACATGTCCTACTGTGTGACATGCCATACTCCACCTAAAACTATTTTAAACAGCATTTGCTGATTCTTTTATAATTATTATACATTCAGTTTTATGACCTCATATTAAATGAGAGACTGCATGGAATTTTTTTCTTAATTTGTCACCCTGCAAGACTGTTATGATGAACTAGTGAAGGCAAAAAGCAGATTAAAAATAGTGGAAAAACTTCAAAGAAGTGGTGACCAGTTACAGGAACTAAAATATGCACTTTTCTTTATACATTCATTTACATTTTTACCAAACATCTTGATGTAGATAAAAAAAAAAAGCTAATGGACATGCTATGCATCATCTACCCGTGTATGTGCGCATGCATTTGTGTGTTTGCTCTGGCCTCCAGCTCGTAGTGCTCCTGTCTCTACTTCCCCTTTATTGCTAAACCAGAGTGCAAAAGGAAATCTAAAACAAAATGGCTGGCTGAATGCAAAACATCCAAAACAAACTGTGACAGACACATACACCAAAACTCATCATGTTACATGTGATACCAGATTAGATACGGTTGGCAACAAATCTCTGTTTCCTTAAATTATATGTTTATAGCACAGCTGGATTCAACTAGAATGCTATTGATTTTGCAGTTGTCCTTAAAAGCTTTCAGATAGTCAGTTGCTTTCCTTTAATATTGCTATTTAGAGCTTATATGGCCAACAAGGGATCAATACAAAATAATTGTGTAACTACTTCTTTTCAGATTGCTCTGATATTTTCACTGTCAGAAAATGTATTTAAATT
Organism: Myxocyprinus asiaticus; assembly: GCF_019703515.2. Taxonomy (NCBI): domain Eukaryota; kingdom Metazoa; phylum Chordata; class Actinopteri; order Cypriniformes; family Catostomidae; genus Myxocyprinus; species Myxocyprinus asiaticus. The sequence continues at coordinate 28,436,824 of NC_059357.1, read as the reverse complement.
GTTATGATTGTATAAACAGCTGTTAGTGCAATCTTCATTCCAGAGGAGGCTTAAGCCTAAAACCACCATGCTTTGCATAAAACTGCCCCACCTATAGCATTTGGTACTCATGTACAGCAAAGAGAAAGATGCATGTTCCTGCTAATCCACACCTGTACTACAGCACAAGAGTTTGTTTACATTTGTTTTTAATTTACCTCCATGCATTATGTGGATTAGAGCATGATTGTAACTTTATATTCAGGATTGGGGAAACCAAATGTAAGAATTTAAAAGTCAACCATTGAAAAAAACACATATCAGTAAACTAATCCGAATGGGGACATTGGAGCGGTGTGTTTGTGGTGATTATGGCCCTGGAGGTTGATCGATACTGAATGGCATAAAAGATTTGAAATAAACTAAAATGAAATTAATAGAAACTTACACTCCACATCAAAAACAAGCGCAAGCTGAGGCATGTTACACCATACTGATAAAAGTGTGTCACTCTCTCTATCTGATCTGTCTGGGGATTTGTTTGAATTAAACTTACTGTTATATATTATAGGTTAAAAGTTCACACTGCAATAATCTGTCTTTTCTTTTCATTTGGAGGCTGACAGTTTATATATATATATATATCAGATTCCAAGCAATTTATTCAGGTGTCCAAACTTGACCAGCATAAATAGTTTTTGCATGAATATACTGTAGTAGTTTGCAAATATGTTATACTTTCATGTTGATCAGTTGCATTGGTCTTGTTTTGAACAGGCCTTAAAGGAATAGTTCACCCAAAAATGAAAATGATCTCATTATTCACTTACTCTGATGTCATCCCAGATGCGTATGACTGTCTTTCTTCAGCAGAACACATATTATGATTTTTAGAAGAAGTACACGGGTGCCAGCACTTTGGTGGTCATATTTAAGCAGCATAAAAGTAATCCATGCGACTCCAGTCAATCAATGAATGTCTTCTGAAGCGAATCGATAGGTTTATATAAAAACAAGTCAATAATTACAAAGTTTTTAACTTTAAATCTGCGCTTCCATTCAGGGCTCTGATGCAGTTCGAAATGGCTGAACTCTCGCGTGACATTCATTCTTCTGTTGTAAATAAGCGCTGCTTCCGACGAATGCTTATGTCATGCTTCGCGTCAGCTGATTGCAGGAAGCACTTTTTAAAAATTAATTACGTTTTAATTATCTTTTTTTTTTTTACACAAACATATCAATTTGCTTCAGAAGACATTCATTGATCGACTGGAGTCATATGGATTACTTTATTGTTGCCTAAATATGTCTTTTGGACCGTCAAAGTGCTAGCACCCGTTTACTTCCATTATGAGCTCTGTGGGCCTGACAGAGCTCTATCTTGTTTTAAAATTCTTCATTTGTGTTCTGCTGAAGAAAGACAGTCATACACATCTGGGATGGCATCAGGGTAAGTGAATAATGAGAGGATTTTTATTTTTGGGTGAACTATTCCTTTAAGAGCCTGTTCTCTTGTCTTTAGTCATAGTGTACTTTTACCACCATGAGTTCAACTGAGAATGGGAGAGGAAAGAGGGGTATGAAACTGAGGTTTTTGGGGTTAGGGGTGAAGGACACACACATACTCTTTCACAGATATTACCAGACACAATCGGCACACTCAGCTCTTTCTGTCCTCAATGTGGCCATTGTGTTTCCAACCATTCACACACAATAACACGCCAGAGATATATGCCCATCCGCGCACACACACACACACAAACATACATGCAGAACTGTTGAGCATGTGAACAGTAAAAAAAAAAAAGAAAATTCCATCCCTCTCACTACACTTTCCCTGATTTTCATTACCTCATACAGTATATGTTGTCAGGCTTGGTTTAATTTTGATTTGTGTCACTACGAAAAGAAACATGTCCATGTTAGTTATTTTTGTGTTCTACATTATTCAGTTTTATGGATATATCTGTAGAAAGACTGCAAATCATGGCCAATGAGGGACTGTTTATATGGGGTTGTTCTGTTTAGTTTGGATCATATTTACAGCATCTCATCTGAACCTCAAAATAGGGCAGTACAGGACTTATGTTAAGTAGAGTACAGATGAATTTTGTATGTGCAAGTGTTGCATGTCCATCATATACACAATTTAGTGTGTGTGTGGGCAGGTTTGGGTGGTTAACAAGGACATTTTAGGTTACAAACTGGTAATTACAAGGGTATTATGCTATAAATGTGGTTTATGAGGACATTTCTAGTGTCCCCATAATTCAGATCGCTTAAAAAACAAACTAAACAATGTTTTTTTGAAAATATAAAAATGCAGAAATTTTTTGTGAGGGTTAGGTTTAGGGGTAGGGTTAGGGTTAGGGGATAGAATCTATAGTTCGTACAGTATAAAAATCATTATGTCTGTGGAGAGTCCTCATAAGGATAGCCACACCAACGTGTGTGTGTGTGTGTGTGCGTGTGTGTGTGTGTGTGTGTGTGTGTGTGAGAGAGAGAGAGAGAGAGAGAGAGAGCGCTCATACTTAGGCTGCAGTAATGAGGGCCTTTGTTAAACCCACAGAACAACTATTTCTGCCAGTGGCTGGAAAACAGGCACAGTCCAGATTCCACATCCCAGATTGGGAATATTTCCGCCCCTTCTCCCTTCCAGAGAGAGAGAGAAATGTTTGGGAATGCCTATGCCTATACTATGGATCCTTGGCCACCTCTAGGATTGGGAATTAGAAAGCATTTTGACACAGAGAAAAAGAAACTCATGGACAGATTAAAATCAAAGAGTTTAAACAGGGGAACTAGACTTTGGGCTGTTTGAAAACCGTCTTGTTTACATTTTTATTGATGGTTGTGTGCTGCCATCTGGTGGTGTTTAATGGTATAGCTACTGACTGTTTGCTGGTTGATGTCTCCTATAATCACTGACATATCCATGTGCAGTCAGTTCATGTTTATGAAGTTATAATGCTACCTCTGCAGGGCAGGAAATACCTGACATGTAGCCAAAACTTTAACTGCTCAGGCCAAAGAGGAAGTGAAAGCAATGTAGATGAAGGCTTTGAAAACAATAAATTAATTTAAAGGTGCACAGTAACTTTTGTCTTTGTGTCATCTTGGACTTACACTGACACCTAGCGGCTTGGATGCAGCATCATTTAAAATCAATAGTTTTCAGTTTTAGATTTTAGATTTAGATTTAGTTTCAGTTTTGTAGAAATTTAGTATTCACAGTCAGTCATGATTACTTAAATCGATGAGTGAAAGTGTCAAATAACAGGACAGTTACTGAGATTAAGTGAGTAGTATTCGGCTGGTCATGTGATTCTAACATAGCAGCCCCCATTTTTTTAATGCATTGATTTAAACCGGTTAAACATGAAGAGGTGTTTCTAGATGTCATCAGAGCATACCTGCAGTGACAGGCAACTTCCCTCCCAACACGGACATATAACTTTTAGCTTTGAAGCACACACTTTGGCAAGAACTGAAACCATGCCTAAATACAAAGAAGGCTTGTACATCTCATTTCCACATTGAGCACATTTTTCATGGCGGGCTACGAGTCAGGTACAAGAGAGAACGCCTTTTGATTATTCAGTCTTTCTTTTTTTCTTCTTTATATCTCACCATCTTTCCCTTTGTCATGTACCACATACATGTTTTTTAGTGACCAATAATCTTACTAACCGGATGCTGATATGCGATTTAGCTTCTTGCTGTAACTCGATTACACCTCTCTTTATTTTGTATGTGTGTGTGAATAGATGCAAATCTCACTATGTTTTGATTAAGATATGATACATTTAATAAATTTAAAGGGTCTTGTGGGCAAATTCAATGTATTTATTTATTTTTGTCTTGTATGTACAAGTATTTTTTCAGAGAGGAGGAAAGAAAGAGACAACTCTTGTGTTTTTGGAGTATTACGATGTCTAAATACAGTATCTTAAACATTAACAATACCTGTGCATCACCATGTTGCTTTTCCTCTAACCTTTCCTTCCTTCCTTTTTCTTCCCTTGTTTTCTTTTTATATTCCCTTGTTTCGATCTTATTCTTATTATCAAATATAATTTTCTATCTCTTATTCTTGTCTTCCTTCCTTCCTTCCTCCTTTTCCCACTGTCCTCCTCTTTTCCCATTCTTTCCTTTCTTTATTTCTTCCTTCCTTCCTTCTTTTCCCACTGTCCTCCTCTTTTCCTCTTCCTTGCTTCCTTCCCCTCTCTCCCCTTCTTTTCCTCTCCTTCCCTCCATTCCACTCCTCCTACAGATGAACCGACCAGTCCAAGTGCAGATTTGCAGGCGCGTCATGTCCCCGCCTCCTCCGTCGTGTCCAGTGGCGGTCTTAAGTCCGCCCCTGCAGTGGCCACAAACCCCGCCTCCCCAACCTTCACCTTTCCCTTCAACCGCCTTTTCTCCCACGACTGCAGTGAGTGATGCAGGGAAAGAGAACACTGTTCTGTTACTACTAAATTACCAAATCATTCCTGTCCTTAAAATTATCCACACAATCATGTGCTATAAGATACAGAAATCACTGCCTGAAACTGTACATGCAAATATGGCATGCCATTTAAGGAATTGGTAAATTATCTTTCCTCTTTTGGAAGTACAAACATTCAGAACTTGCATGTCAATTACGTAGAGCTCCCCCTACTGCATGCGTACTCATACCGCACAACTATATAAAAGATAGATAGAAAAGTATCTGTGTACTGCATGCACATACTGCATATGTCTTTTTGCTCGTTCGGTAATGTTCCGCCTTGCACCACCTTTGGACTTCACCGAAGACCTTAATATCCCATCCTAAAACTGTGATTTCACTTCCATGAAAAATTCACTTTCTTTTCCTTACTTAATCTTAGAATACCCTCTTCCTGTATCATACTCAGCTCCACACTAACTGTCCTTCATCAGCTGTCTCTTTTCTCTTGCATATTGATATTTTGTCATACTAATGGACTCTCTCTCTCTTTCTGTCTTCATGAGCAGGTGATGCCAAGTCTAAGCGTCGTTCCTCTTACCTGTTGGCCATCACTACTGAACGCTCCAAGTCATGTGATGAGGGTCTTAATGCATATAGAGAAGAGGGCCGAGTCTTCTCGTGAGTTTTGGGTCAAATATATTTTATAGATTGCATTTGGAGATATTTTGATTCCAATGTGAGTTGATTTTGTGTTTGAACAAATTCTCATTGTGGTCTTTCAACAGGAGGCTTCCGAAAAGAGTCAAGAGTTTCTTTACTGAAGGGGTGAGCTTCTTTTCCTGAATTACAGTAGAGGCTGGGTCATACACTCAGCATGAACAAAAGTTCCTCTGTATTGTGGTTAAAAAAGGAACTCAAATAGAATATATAGCTTTATATTTATTCTTCCTTCATTCTGGGTCTTTGTATATTGATCCTATTAATTCTGTTTGTGTTTCAAGTGTATTTGTGAGTGTGTAACTCTACCCTGTGTTTTGTTTGTAGTCTCTGGACAGCCTGGGTCCAACTTTGGAGGTCCTCTCTAAACGACACTCTACCTCTGAGCTGGGCAGCATCACCTACAGTGATGTAAAAAGAGAGGGCTGGCTCCACTTTAAACAGATCCACACAGAGAAGGGCAAGGTAAGAGAAAGAGAAGTGTGAGGGTTAGATTAAAATCCAGGAGAGTACAGATCCTTGTTGTTTCTTTGTAGTTTATGGTGGTGTTGACTATTTGGGAACCAAAAGGTTGTAGGTTTAAATCCCACAAGAGGCATTTCATCCCATGAGCTATCATGATTGAGTCCTCATACATGGCATTTAAAGGTGCACTTAGTACTTTATTATGTTTCACTGGGCAATACAACAGTGGTCTTGGACTTTATACTGACACCTGTTGGTGGGAATGCAGCATCATGCAAAAGTTTCTTTGTTACGAATGCCATTTAAGAAATACCCTACAGGTATATACAAAGTACCAAAAAAGCTCTGATAACTAGGGTTGGGAATCAAGAACTGGTTCTTATTTCTTATTTCAGTCTACCAAAAAATAAGTAAGAAAATTAAATCAAATCTGATGTTCAGTTTCTCCACCAATGCAGGTGGAACAATGTAATAAAATATGCAGTACATGCATTTGAGCCACTTTGAATGTTCCCATTCTCATGGCAATCTTATTGCACATCTTATTTTTTGTGGTTTATTGGCTGCATTTACACTGAAATGCACCTATTCTACACTTGTAATTTAACTAATTAATTATCATTGATGTCCTCTTCTACACTATGATAAAATATGTGCGCTTACACAATCAGTCTCAAGTGTATCATAAAACTTTCTGATAGACTTATGGGGCTTTCACCTGTTTGTATATTGTTCTATGCAAATTTCTTTTCATCTTTGTAATGTCTTCTCACTGCAAAATGCATGCTTGACATTTACAATTGCTTGGCACCATGTACCTCCAGAATAATGTTGTTGTACATGCACAGATATATAAATGAAAACTCTGTTTCAGATTATTTTAATGTCAGAAATACGTGGAGAATCGGATAGGTTAGACATAGGTCAGATGTCCAGATATCAGATAAGAGTCTGGGCCCGTATTCACAAAGATTTTTATCTTACTACTAGGAGTTCTCTAAAGAGTTCCTAGCTAGGAGTTTTAGCTAAAAACATATTCACAAAACTGCTAAGAGCAAGTTTTACTAAGGAAATCTTAAGATTAAAGTAAAGCAGAGTTGACCTCCTTGCTATGGATAACATCACGATTTATTAGCACGCTCTTTTAAATCGCCCTCAGTGATTGTTAGACAGGGAACCGGTATTTGTCAGCTAAGACAGACAACTATGGATGGATGGATGGATGGATATTTTTTTATTTTCTTCATCCTGTATTGATGTAGTGAAACGAGCGTGCATCCCGTCAACAGCATCAAAACAGCGGGAAGCCCCACAATTGCAGCGATTCCCTGTGAATGCCCCCTTTTTCTCTGCAGCGGGCGCACATCCACAGGAAAAAATACGCTATGAATTGTCGGATGATGTGCGGTCTGGAGAGGGCATATACAGTTTGATAGATTATTCTGCTGACGAATGACAGAAATTCCCAATTCATCCTCAATATACAGTTTAATTTAGCCTCTGTAGTAATCTCTGGAGTAAATGGGTTGTTTCAGTTTTTGGGAGAGGTAACTGCATCTCTAGCTAAGTTTACGATAATAAGAACATCTTCGCGATTCAGCCTTTTTAAAGGTTAATGTCAACATCATAATATTTGTAATAATATATTATTAAAATACATAGACTCAACTGTGATTCAAGTGATACCTTTTTAAACAATGTCATAATAATATTGTAATATATTGTTTTTAACATGGATTGACTACAGCAGTCATGCTTCAGATCGTTTGTGAGACACTCTTAGGGATTTAAAAGTCCTCAGGACGACTAAGCTGCTGTGGGTTTAGGAGCTACTTTTAGCATTATAATGCTTCATGAATTACTCTTAGATGAATTAGAGTCCTAATTTTTAAGAATTGCTCCTAAATTTCCACGTTAGGAGCTACTTTTAGCCTTAAGATTTTTTGTGAATACGGGTCCTGATTTCAGAACCACATTTGGAAATGACTCAGATCGGATGCGAAAAATCAGATATTGTGTGTGTGTTTTTTTGTGTTTACACATTCGCAAACTGAGTAAAAAATGTGAGTAAAAAATCTGATTTTTTTTTGTAGCAGTGTAAATACAGCCTTTGTTTACCACGATTAAAAAGTCAGTGTAAACAGACCTAGTAGTGATATACATGCCACTTCTGTGCCACCTTAGCAGTGTAAAGGTTGCATGTGATCTAATTTACTGGTCATGTGATCTCAATTTAATGGCCACCTTTAGGGGGGACCACCCTCATGAAGAATAAACTAACTGGGGTCTTCGGATTGTGCATCATTTTAAACATATTTGTCAAAAATACTAGTCATTTCTGTAGGTGAAAATCTTTAGTGCACCTTCAAGGGGTATTGTCCCTGTAATAAATGTACTGTAAGTCACTTTTGATAAAATGACCATTTAAATAACAATTAATTAGTTAATCTATTGCTATTACCTCTAATCCAGTTTATTTATATTTATCTATTTGACAAAATTTTTCCTCTGTCTCTTTATCTTGCAGAAGGTGGGTAGTGCCATCTGGCCTTGGAGAAGGGTCTTCTCAGTGCTTCGATCCCATTCACTTTTCCTCTACAAAGACAAGCGAGAGGCGGTGCTCAAAGTGGCGGCACTGGGAGGCGGGGCTGAGGATGAGCTGCCAATCAGCATCCGGGGTTGCCTTGTGGACATAGCGTACAGCGAAACAAAGCATAAGAACACACTAAGGTTGACCACGCAGGACTTCTGTGAATACCTGCTGCAGGCTGAGGACAGAGAGGACATGCTGGAGTGGATCAAAGTCATCAGAGAGAACAGCAAGACTGACAATGAGGTGAGAAAGAGAAAGAGATGGATACATGAATAGAGAGCATGAAGGAAGGTCATATTGTTATTGGTAACTGGAGTCTTTCAACAGAATGAAAGTCTGTACCCATCATATACTACGTCTCGCCCGTTTTTAAATCAGGGCTAAAATCTGTGTTAAATTTGTGTAGTGTAATCCAGCCTTTACTTAGACAGACAGATGGGAGACACTGGTTTTATTGTGTCACTGTCAGTAAATGAACCAGCTTATGTTGACATGGATTTGAGAACATGGATTTGTATTTGGGAACTTTTGCTTTTGCTTTGCTTCCTCTATTACTGCCCTTCACTGTCAGCATACCCTGCTCTCACCCCAGGGTGCTCTAATAAATGTTAAAATAGTTAAAATCTTAATACATTTTACAGGATTAAAATAACAGGTTTAAAGGTGAAGTGGATCATTTTTTGGATGTCAAAACACTTTCTCCTATCCCAGCTTATCGTGCAGTAAAAAGTAAGGCATTCATTGGAATTTCCCAAAAATTTTAAACACTGTGGATCTGTGGCACTTTTAAAACACTACACTGTTTTAGTGGCCCGACACAGCAACATTGGCTCAACCACTGGAATAAGTTTGGGCCGGAACTGCTTGTTGGTTCAAACAGTGGTAGACTGTGGAAGTGTTTGGGAAACCTATGTGAAAACAGTCACTATTTTGCTATTAAATTTGGTGACGCTAAACATCAGCTTGTACACTTAAAAAAGGGGCCTATTTGATCTCATTACTTTATCATTAACCCAGATCATGAATACATACCTAAAGGGTCTTCCACATGACTTGGGACAGTCATTCAGCATTGCTGAATACATTGAGCTCTGTGGAGTGAAGTGTCAGCTTTGTAACACGGTGCTCAAAGTTAACCCTGCTGCATCAAATCTTTTGAAGCATCAGTCAATGATTAGTGGACAATCAGCGTGCTTTCACAATTGGTTCAAGAGTTTGTTTCCTCCCTCATCCCCTGGCCCCTGCTGGTCTCTGTTCACGTCATATTATTTGGGTCTGAACCGTGGTCCGATTATGTCATCAACGTGAGTACAAGTGGCAGCTGTTTTATCACTCTAACTAGGTAACAACTCAAGAAGCCGTCAGCTTCACTGTGTTAAGTGAAGTATTAAAGTTTGTCTCACTTGGATTTTTCTCCCTCGGATGCATTGAATGTGCAATGATGTGATGAATATTAGCGTTTGTCTGCCGCAAGCCGCGGTTGTGTCGCGAGAGATGTGAAAATGTGAGCTGCTCTCTGAAGGTGATTTATTTGGAGACAAGCAGGTATGAGAAATGCATTATACCATAATAATTGCGATCACGAGCCTGCAAAGACGCAAATTATACATCATCACAAGTGATTCACTTCCGCAATTTGGTACAATTGCGTTCATATCAGCAGGGAACAGTACTGGAGTTCACATGAACCGTACCCCAGACCACCTTTTCAAGCAGTTCGAAAAACAGCAATCACATCGCCCAAACAAACTGAATTTTGACGTAATTCGAGACCTGGGTGCGGACCAAAAGCGCTAGTGTGAAAGCACCCTCAGATGACGTATCATTACTTGGGGTGATGCCAGGGCTGAAAACAAAACAAGACATTCTCTGTAGCACTTTTCATGTAGCAATCAAAGCAGCTCCTGACACTGGCGTTGAGTGGTTAGTTGATGTCCCAATACAGATCATTTGGCAGCCCCATAATAATTTTTTTTCTCCAAAATTAAGTTTTACAGGTATTTCTCTTTATTTGTGTGTGTCTGTAGGAATTGGGTTTCTCACGACAGGCTCTCATCAGTAAGAAGCTGAATGACTACAGGAAGCAAAGGTGAGTTTGAAGAGCATTGTACCTTTGCACTGATGCAAAGGGCATTTTTTAGTCTTACAGTTTTAGGGGGTGTATCCTTTTAGATTGCTGGGTGCATACTGAATGGTTTCAAGTTGCTTTTTATTTTTATTAAAGGAGTCATGTCATACTATTTTTTTAAATAATGTTATTATTTTCCCACCAGGTCCACTGATAATGTTAGTAAAGTTTTTTTGCATTTCATAAATTTGTAATATATGATAATTTTCCACCCTTTCTCTGGCCCTCTGTTTTAAACGCTCGATTTTGACCTAAGCAGCTTCTTTAAACTTCAACGTAAACACCCACTGTTATGATTGGCTATCATCATGTAGCCCCTCATATACAGCCATATTTAAAACTCAATCGGAAGAGAATAAACAAGCTCCACAACGTTAAAAAAACTACATTTCAGGGTTTACACATAACGCACATCCGACACATTGCATCCAAATATACAGTTGAAGTCAGAAGTTTACATACACCTTAGCCAAATACATTTAAACTTAGTTTTTCACAATTCCTGACATTTAATCATATAAAACATTCCCTGTCTTAGGTCAGTTAGGATCACTACTAAGAATGTGGAATGTTGGCCCATTCCTCCAGACAGAACTGGTGTAACTGAGTCAGGTTTGTAGGCCTCATTGCTCGCACACACATTTTCAGTTCTGCCCACAAATTTTCTATCAGATTGAGGTCAGGGCTTTGTGATGGCAACTCCAATACCTTGACTCTGTTGTCCTTAAGCCATTTTGCCACAACTTTGGAGGTATGCTTGGGGTCATTGTCCATTTGGAAGACCCATTTGCGACTGAGCTTTAACTTCATGGCTGATGTCTTGAGATGTCGCTTCAATATATCCACATAATTTTCCTTCCTCATGATGCCATCTATTTTGTGAAGTGCACCAGTCCCTTCTGTAGCAACGCACCCCCACAACATGATGCTGCCACCCCCATGCTTCACGGTTGGGATGGTGGTCTTCGGCTTGCAAGCCTCACCCTTTTTCCTCCAGACATAACTATGGTCATTATGGCCAAACAGTTAAATTTTTGTTTCATCAGACCAGAGGAAATTTCTCCAAAAAGTAAGATCTTTGTCCCCATGTGCACTTGCAAACTGTAGTTTGGCTTTTTTATGGTGCTTTTGGAGCAGTGGCTTCTTCCTTGCTGAGCAGCCTTTCAGGTTATATCGATATAGGACTTGTTTTACTGTGGATATAGATACTTGTCTACCTGTTTCCTCCAGCACCTTCACAAGGTCCTTTGCTGTTGTTCTGGAATTGATTTGCACTTTTCGCACCAAATTACGTTCATCTCTAGGAGACAGAAAGCGTCTCCTTGCTGAGCGGTATGATGGCTGCGTGGTCCCATGGTGTTTATACATGCGTACTATTGTTTGTACAGATGAACGTGGTACCTTCAGGCATTTGGAAATTGCTCCCAAGGATGAACCAAACTTGTGGAGGTCCACAATATTTTTTCTGAGGTCTTGGCTGATTTCTTTTGATTTTCCCATAATGTCAAGCAAAGAGGCACTGAGTTTGAAGGTAGGCCTTAAAATACATCCACAGGTACACCTCCAATTCAGTACACCTCCTATCAGAAGCTAATTGGCTAATTGTCTAAAGTCTTGACATCATTTTCTGGAATTTTCCAAGCTGCTTAAAGGCACAGTTAACTTGGTGTATGTAAACTTCTGACCCACTGGAATTGTGATATAGTCAGTTAAAAGTTAAACAATCTGTCTATAAACAATTGTTGGAAAAATTACTTGTGTCATCCACAAAGTAGATGTCTTAAATGACTTAAAACTATAGTTTGCTAATATAAAATCTGTGGAGTGGTTAAAAAATGAGTTTTAATGATTTCAACCTTAGTGTATGTAAACTTCTGACTTCAACTGTATTAAACTGTTCATCTCAAGCACAACTGTTAACACTCAGCACTATAAACTATCAAACAGTCATGACATTTGAGATATTCACGAATGAAACTATTTTCTTACAGTTTTGCAATCAGGTCCAATAGTGTTTTTAACTGCCCCATCCTTAAATAACAGTTCCTTTGCAAAGCTTGAATCGTATTGTGACTGGTTCACAAACAATCCACGTTGAAATGAGCTGAAAAAAAATAAAAATAAAACACACATACATAGTCCAAAGCATGGTGAAACAAGATGCGTGCACACATACAGTATCACCTTGCACTGAGGCGCACAATGCCGGAAACGCATCAAAATGGTCAAAGACATCCATGTAGTGCATGTTTACATACCACAACAACTAAAAATAGTGCAGATGGGCGCAAAAAGGCGTCCTGGATGCATTTGTGCTCAAAACAGCAAGAGGCACAGCAGCTGATAAAAGTGCCACGGGATACATGACAATGGTCAAAGACGTCTGTCTAGTGCATGTTTATATACAAAAATTATTCAAAATAGTCCAGATGGGTCAGCTTTGGTGTTCAGGAATAGTTAGTAGGCCTGTTTGTCCTGCTTTCTCTCTCTGAGAACAAACTGAGCACCAGTGGGCGGGGACAAGGATGTGATGACGTAAATTAGGCATTGATGTTTTTTCGCTGTAGAGGCGGTTGTGATGGAACCCCTAGTTACGTAGGGGAGTTGTGGAAGTAGAGAATGAGGCTTTTTGCAGCTTGATTTTAATAAATGCTTTTATTGCATTGGGGATTAAGTTTTGAGTTCTGACATTTTTTATATGATTTTATAGCTCTTATATGTCAAAGCATCAAGGAAAATGTGATTCCTCATAACATGACACCTTTAAATAAAATGTTAAATAAAATGAATTTTTTTAAAGTCTTCCTCTTGGTTGCCTACTGTAGTCCAACAGGTAATAAACCAGACTCCTCACCCAGAGTCCCTCGAATGGCGTTTCTGCTTAATAAACAAGACAACAGCAGTGCACCTCAACGCTCACCAAAACATGAAGCCAAAGATGAGAGTAGTCCCCCTAAGTCCCCATGGGGCATACACATAATGAAGAAAACCAAGAAGGCGGGTCCTAAAGTTTTTGGGGTACGGCTAGAAGACTGCCAGCCAGCTACCAATAACAAGGTGAGTCCTTCATCAAGTCAAATCACTTTTATTGACACTTTACTTGACACAGGTGTGCAAGGAGTGAAAATCTTGTGTGCAAAGATTACGGCAGCATTGCGGTATAAAAGTCGATGTGTGCTTAAAGGTATAGGTCATCTAAAACTTACAATTTCATTTACTCACCCTTATGACTTTCTTCTGTGAAACACAAACAAGATGTTAGGCAAAATGTTTTCTCAGTCACTATTCAGTTTCATTGAATGGAAAAAAGATGCAATGAATGTGAATAGTGACTGAGGCTGTCACTCCCCTAACATTCTGCCTAACATCAACTTTTGTGCTCCACAGAAGAAAGAAAGTCATATGGGTTACTGTTAATACTGTATGTTCAAATTGCTTGTGTGTATATGTGTAGTTCATTCCCCAGATTGTGGAGATCTGCTGTGGGTTGGTGGAGGATATGGGACTCGAGTATACAGGGATCTACAGAGTGCCAGGAAACAATGCCGTAGTATCCAGTCTGCAAGAACATCTCAACAAAGGAGGTGATATCAACACTGCTGAGGAGGTAAGATGTTTACTCACACACACCTGGTCTCTCTCTGACACACCATCATTGTTACATTTCCACTGGCTCTTTAAGACTGAGTCAACATACTGGTCATTTCCACTTCCCATGTTAAAGGGGATGCTTCCTCATACTGAGAACTCTATGACAGTCAGTTGTGTTCAAAAAAATCTGCTCTGTGCCTCTAACTGCTTCCACTTTGTTCTATCCTGTACAGAAATGGCAGGACTTGAATGTGGTCAGCAGCTTGCTAAAGTCCTTCTTTCGTAAACTTCCAGAACCCCTCTTCACAGATGGTGAGATTTCACAATATATGGACAAGCGCTATTTTATTTACACAAAACATTTAACTTTACTGGTTGTAACATGCAATGACACTTTCTCTTTCTCCTATTTTCCTTGCTCTCTAACCCCTTAGACAAATACAATGACTTTATTGAGGCCAATCGGATGGAGAATGTCAATGATAGACTTAGGACAATGAAGAAACTGGTACGTGTGTGTTTTTAGTGTGTCATTTTAACTAATGTGTCATTCTGCATACTTTTTTCTTCACATTACATTCTCTTTTCTTTCTTTTTCCCTGTCCTTCTCTTTTCTGCTCTTCCAATAGATTCGTGATCTACCAGATCATTACTTCCACACTTTAAAGTTTGTAGTTGGACACCTAAAGACTGTGGCAGACCACGCTGAAAAGAACAAGGTGAGTAATGCAGTATATTATATTCTGATATTATTTTTTCTCATTATTTTACTCCTTGGTAAATTACAAAGCATTAGCGAACACCAGAGTAGAGATCAGTTTCTCATGTATAAGTTTGGGTTTGTATTAGGTTTTGAGTGAGTGATTTTGGGTTCAGGTTTGGTCAGTTCAGGTTGAGCCATTTCAGGTCGCAGGGTCTCGTTTAATGACTAAGTTTAGGTTTCAACTTATTGCCTGTGCAGACGTGTACCAGAGAGATGGTTGGTGATTCCTGGACTAGTTAAGAAACTAATCTATTGTCATTACTAATGATTAGTGCATAATATTACATAAATGAATTCTAAAACAAAGTTTGGGAGGAGCTAGTTCCTCTAATCCTGTAATTATGCATGAATATGTATATAACAGCTGCTTGCCTCACTACCATGAGAATTCTTCCATCATCCCTCCACCACTCCATCTTCTGCCTAATTTTTATCCATTCATTATGAACTTCATGTATTAAGTAGTCCAGAGGGCTTTAATGCACTGAGCCCTCTAGTTTGGACAGCAAGCCAGATCCTTCAGATGTTTACCTTCATCATACTCAAGGATTAAATTAATATGAGGACTTGGGATTTTGACATATTCCATTAAAACAATTGACCCTTCACTAAGCCCCACCTTTAAAAAAGCATTTCGGACCAATCCTGTCTTAGCAACTGTTGACGGGCCGTTTTAAATTACTCTGACACGCGTTTGATATTTTCCAATGAGAGCCTATGGGAGCAATGTGAGTTTGAGTAGTTTCCAAAAATATAATTGAGTAGTTATCCAAAAATGTTTAACACAGTGTTGCTGGGTCACTTGTAATAGTGACACGAGGTACTTAAAAAACAAAACAAACAAAAAAAACCTTTAAATAAATGTCAAGAAGAGCATACTATGGATTAAAATGTGTCAGCCCTCATTCCCAAATGAGCTTGAATAACATCAGCGAGGACACCTACATTTGCTCCAAGGTCAATGAAAGCTAATAACAGAACATTAATTCATTTATGTATTGTTTCAGGTCTTAGTAAAGGCGATAAGTACATAAAGAATTCACAGCATCATAGTGAGTGTGTTTTGAGACAATATAAGCAGTTCTGTTCACTTACATTAATGTTATCAGGTGTGTAATCACTACCAAATGACACTATTTTCTTTTCAAGTGACTGTGATAATTGTTTTTCTTTATTCTGATTCACAGTTTCCGCAGTTTTCAGTCAAATGACTGTAATTTAACTATTTATTTTACAAAAATATGCCTTCAATGTCAACTTTCATTTCAGCCCATGTAAGAATATTATCCATTCTGTTTATGAGAATATTCTACTAAAATATGCTCCCTAAACGGCAATCTCCCATTCATTCCTGTGGGGAGTTCTGCAGAGCTTGTCAGAGCAAGCAATCATAGCCAAGGGGGGTGGAGCTTAGCAAAGGGTCAATTGATTCGAACGGACCATTTCATGCATTGAAACAGTGAAAGATTCTTTTGTTTTATGCTCATAAAGAAGTTCACATGTGAGAACTATCAGAGTTTGCTGATTTAAACTATTGATATTACAGAGTACATTTGTGCTAGGTTGTAAGGATGTCTTCAAACTGTATGATAGTCTTTGATTGGTGTTATCTTATAACCTCTCCATCCCACATCTTACTGCTGTGTGTGTGTGCAGATGGAGCCACGTAATTTGGCACTGGTGTTTGGCCCTACTCTTGTCCGAACCTCAGAAGACAACATGACAGACATGGTCACCCACATGCCTGACCGCTACAAGATTATGGAGACACTCATTCAACATGTGAGGCTCACCACACGCCACAGATTTTACAACTATATTTAATTATGAATCTACATTTCTTTCACTCTTTCTCTCTGTATACAGTATATCTGGTTTTTCAGTGAAGAACATGAAAAGGATGAAAAGGTTAGTTTACTTTGTATTCAATATGTTAAATAGATAATGCTTGATAATAATGTTCTTAATAACTCTTAAAAGAACACATGGTTTAAAAACCCTATTAAAGGTATAGTTCACCCAAAAATGAAAATTTTACTCACCTTCATGCCATCTAAGATGTGTGTGATTTTCTGTCTTCTGCTGAACACAAATAAAGATTTTTAGAAGAATATTTCAGCTCTCTACGTCCTCATAATGCAAGTGAATGGGGTCCAAAACTTTGAAGCTCCAAAAAGCATATAAAGGCATCATAAAAGTAATCCATATGACTCCAATGGTTAAATCCATATCTTCAGAAGCAATATGATAGGTGTGGGTGAGAAACAGTTCAATTTTTAAGTCCTTTGCTGTAAATTCTCCTTCCTGCCCAGTAGAATGCAAAGAATGCGAATCACCAAAACACAAGAAGAATGTGAAAGTGAAAGTGGAGATTGATATTAAAAAAGGACTTAAATATTGATCTGGTTCTCACCCACACTTATCATATCGCTTCTGAAGAGATGGATTTAACCACTGGACTCTTATGGATTACTTATATGCTGTCTTTATGTCCTTTTGGAACTTCAGAGTTTTGGTCACCGTTCACTTGCATTGTATGGACCTACAGAGCTGAAATATTCTTCTAAAAATCTTTGTCTGTGTTCAGCAGAAGAAGGAAAGTCATACACATCTGAGATGACATGAGAGTGAGTAAATTATGATTTTTTTTTTTGTTTGTTTGTTTTTTTGGGGTGAACTGTTCCTTTAAGCCCTTTGATATTTACTTGTACCAACTTTTCTGTTTTAAAAGGAAATATGACTAAACAGCAGGGAATTGTATTCGTCAAACCATTTCATGGGGTCTTTAACAATCATTATGTAATGCTGAAGAGAGTATTTGGATATGCATTCAAATATGAACATTTATGAATCAACATTTTATGCCATTACTAAATATATGAATGTCACTCCTCAGACTCCAGTGGACACAGAGGATGTTCAACCTGCCCCCAACATAGATCACCTCCTCTCTAACATTGGCCGGACAGGCCTGCTAAGCGAGGCATCAGGTGAACTTACCACAAACAGCAATGTCCAGTCATTTCAGGCTAACATCAGCCAGTTCTAGTTAACCATAGTCTCCTTTAGCTGACTAACTACCAATGGAAACCAGTCATATTCCACCTCAGATCGCTAACAATAAAAATTTAAAAACATACTTTCATCACCATGTCTGGCTAAACAGGTCTGTTATTGAGTATGAGCACATTGGAAATGTAACGGTGATGGACCGCACATCCTTATCAAGTTTCCTGCATGTTGAATGCACTACGCTTCTCCGAGTTTTCTTTTCTTTTCACATTTTTAAAAAACTTTTTTATATTCATTTTCTACTGTCTTTTTCTGTACATTTCTGCATCCCTCTCTTAGCTGAGCCTGTGGAACAGCCACTGCGGTAGGATGGGTTTCTCCTGCCATGCTCTGTGTGTGTCTATGTACTGTATCTGTACAAGAGTGTGCATTTAATGCCAAGTGATTGAGGTGCTTCTTGTGTGTGTGTGTGAGTGTGTAGGGTGGGTTACTTTGCTATACTTTGGGGACAAATTTGCCCCTAGAAGTTAGCTAAATATCCCTTTGGGGATATTTGGGAACATCCTTGTTTGGAAATTTTTTTTTTTTTTTTTGTGTGTGTGTATATATAATTAGCCAAATAAGCGTGTGTGTATGTATATGTGTGGCAACTTTTGTGTGTTTCTGGCTTCTCCCCCCATGACAATTACAGTGAGTGCTTGTCATTTCTGAAATTGTGCATCCTCGTTTCCTTTACCTTGCATCCTTGCTCCACCCTCTTAGGAAATGAAGAAATGATGCAAGGAAAGAGAACGAAGATGGAGGAATCGAAGCAAGATGTATTAAAAAAAATGGAATGTCCTTGCTCATTCAAGCGTCACGCCGTCTCTGCGCAGCTGCATTTCCTCAGAGCGTTTGCCGTTATGTTGTTGAAACTTGATTTATTAATATATTCATAATAAATCCTAATAATTCAAGATGCACTGTTGAAGTATGTGACAATTATGGTTTAAGGTAAAACATTCATTAAACTGTTGTGTCAGGTGTGAAGGGGGAGGAGAATTAATGCATGCATCAGGTGCTTCAACCAAAAAGACTTCCGCATAGGATCCACCTGTGCTTCCTCGCTCAAGCGTCCTCAGGAAGCTTCTGATGTCCTCAGTCCTACCCTCCTTGTGGTGCATTTAAAGAATTGAAATGTCCTTCATGATCCTGGACTTTGATTGGTTTCTGAGTCATGGGCTCAAGGACAGAGGAGTGAGAATACAAGGATGCACAAGTAAAGAAATGAAAAGCACCCAGTACCTTCCATGGCTTCCTTCTTGGGTTGTTGTCCTCAGTATGTGACATGATATCAGCAGTGTGTGCTATACCTTTACTGCTGCTGTTATGGGTCCTTTTACTGCTTTTTCTAAGACCCTGTTCACATTGGAAAATTAACTGACAATCAGAGGCTGATCAATGACTTAACAAATGTCATTTATTGTGGATCTTATATGTGGGTCTAATAATCACTGTTTAAAGGGGTAATGCTTAATGATTGACACAGAGGATGCATTAGGTACTGGCAATCACAGAAAGTTTAAATGAATACATATTATACTGTACTTATATTACTTGTATTAGTATCATGGATATTTATCCTCCTCTGTGCCTCTCATTAGTACAGAATACATATTTAACATTGTACCAATATTTGTCATTTTCACTAACTTCCTCTCTTTACCATGTCTATCTCTCTTCCTATCTCTACCTGTTCTTAACGGGGCAGACTCAGCCAACAGTGATTCTGCAAAATCTAAGGTCAGTATTGACCAAAGCATGTATATCTTTTGTTTTTTCAAACATTGACATGCTAAAGGAATTACAACTTTTGGATGGCAAAAATAAAAAAGGAATTTCTGTAAAAGCAATTTTGTGATTAGCAACCATGTTTATGCCTTAGTTCCCTAGTATTTTGTTACAAAGTTAATTGTCATAATCTGTCTATACGGAATGCAACAGTTGGGTTCCATAAGTAAAAATCCCATTTATTTATCCCCATAGGCAAATAGATTTTTAACGATAACTCATAAACATTTAAAGACGGACCTACTATTAGCTCTGAGGTTGTTCATCGATGGTATTTGCCTTTGTTGAAGCCATAAGTCTATCTTATTTCAACTTCAGCTATGTTAAAAAAATCGTGTTTAATAGTGGAATTCCTGTTTAATAGCGGAAATCCACCAATCAGAGAATCAAGGCCAACAAAGGCACCAAACAACCTCTGAAGCGACTGCTCAAGCCCATGACGCATTGTGAATGACATAATCGAGTCGGTCTCCCTACACTCTTCACAAACAACTTCTCTACAAACTACTTATCTGAATATCTGAATATTTAGCAATGAAATTAAAATATATCGTTTCTATACATATAATCAACTAATTTAAATCAGTACATTTGATTTGCGCCTCATATGATTTTTAAATACTTTTTTGCTTCAAATCAAAGTCTGTAATATTGCGATTCGCCTCAGAGCTGGTTGGTTTGGTTCATGGCTTAGAACTCTTATGAAGGATTTTATGAAATACCAATGCAAGAAATGAATAGGAAAAATACTTCCGGAACCAAGACAGCTGAAAAATGTGCGGGCACTGTTGCACTCTATTGCCCACTTGACTTACTTGCTTTCATATTTCTCTTAGGGGTCATGGGGATCAAAACGTGACTTTACTGCCAAGGATATTTTAACATTGTCCATTATGTCAGCTGTGACCAGAAAATGCAGAAAACGGCGTAACGCCCGCCTCCTGGGCAGCAGCACTGATGACGATTCTGAGCATGAGCCTGTTAAATCTTGTTTCTCCGAAAAAGATGACTTGCAAGAGATGGGGCAAGTGGCATCCTGTGCCCCAAGAGCAGAGGAAGAGGTAGATGTGGAAGAAGATGAGGAGGATGAGGAGGAGGAGGGAGAAAGACAGACAGCACAAGAGCAGAAAGAAGTGGAAGTAGTTCCCAGCAGTTCCTCCATTGAAGAAGCCCCACAAGTGTTGCTGCTAGATGAGGAAGAAGAGCAAAGGTCAGAAGTGAAGGGTCGCAGTTGGCGAGGAGACGACGCACGTTCCATTGTGTCGGGGTACTCGACTCTGTCTACACTGGGACGGAGCTTAGCATCAGAGGGGCGGGGTGATGATGCTGATGATGAGCACAGTGAACTGGTGAGTGAAACCGATAATGAAAGTGGCTTCGCCTCACGCTCCCTCACTCAGGAGCGGCCGGAGAAACCAGCCCGTTCCACCCAAAACTCGCAGACGTCACCTGAACCAACTGCACCACGCAGTTTCCTCTATTCGCATTGCAAATTGCCCTCTGCTACCTCTGGCTCCACCCCTGCTCCACCTCCTTCCTCTACCCACATCAACTCTAACCCAGAAGCTAGAACATCAGATGGAGCGGGACGCTCCTCCACTCCCTCCAGCTCCTCTTACTCATCGTCTGCTTCCCATCGCCTCCACGGCCGTAACTCATTTAACTCGCACCGCCTCATACAGTGTGACACCCTCGCCCGACGCCGACTAAAGGGAGACAAAGTCAAAGCGCCCTCTGTGGACCACTCAGAACTCTCCAGCTCCTCCGTCACGGAAGGGGAGCATCGACCCAATGTGACTCAAGCACGGGGTTCCATCCCTGAGTCCTCCCCGTCACCCTCTTTATATCTGAGATCCAAATCATTCAAAGGGGTTAGCGCGAGAAATGAGTGTACTCCAACATCTGCAGCTGTGCCCGAAAGTAAGAGCTGCCCTTTGTCCCCTGGGCAAGGTTCCCTAGTGGATCAGGTACGGACTCGACTGCTGGGCTCAGCTGATGACTTGCGCAGCATTGATCTGAGGAAGCAGCTCTCACCGGAAATGCGAAGAAAGAGACGTGCATGGAGGAGGCACACCGTAGTGGTCTCCCTCACAGATTGTTCTGAAAAGACAGCTCCCCTTGCTGCCACAAACTCTACCAGCAACAAAAACCTCTCAATGCTATCACTTAAAACACTAGCTTCACCAACCCCTGCTGAAAGGCAAGACCTTAGAGAGTCCTGTGCAGAGAGCTCAGAAACCAAAGCCCTTACTGCACATCGGGCCCCGCCTACCTCTCGCTTCCATGATTTCTTGTAACAATGACAAATGACTGTGTGTATAGTGAACCAAGAGAGCTGGATTTGGGCTTTGTTGTAGCGGTGTCCTCAAAGCATGTTCTACTAGCTCAGTGTTTCTCAGTCCTGACTGGAGTACCCCAACTTTGAACATTTGCATGTCTCCCTATATAACCCACCTGATTTAACTCATCAGCTCATAAGTAGAGCCTCCATGACCTCGGTGGGGTGTGTCAAATAAGGCTGTGTGTGTCAAATAGGGTTCTTCAGGACCAGTATTGGGAAACACTGTACAAATTGCATTCACATTGACAGTGATTAAATCGTTAGAGGTAACCAAGTACTGTTGGTTGCTAGTAGGCATTCCTACTCAACCATACAAAGCCAAATATACACCGACACTGAAAATTACAAAAATGGCTCCTAAGTTCTTTGATTGTCCAGCCATATGTGAATTATAAATAGTCTTAACTCTGTTTTCTCTGAATCTGAGCATTTCTCTGAACCTCAGCCAAACCTTCATAGTCTGAAGAGACCCCATTTAATTCACAACTCAGTTTTGACAAAATGTATAGTTACTACGTTTTGCCTTTGCAGGCCAATATATCCAACTGTACCAGGAAGTGGATCACATCTGCTCCATTGTCAGCAGTCACATTGGTAGTCGCTGCATCATGTCAATGCTAATTTGCATAAAGTTAATTCTGCTCAAATTTGTTTCATCGCTAATGTTGCCTCAAATGCCAAGTCTTATTGAAAACGATTGACTTACAGTCACTTTGTCAACAAATATCACTGTCAGTGTGAATTCCCGCTAGGTTAGAGTGTGAGAGTACAGAATACAAACTATTTTTTCTCAAGACTAGTTAAAGCCCTTGGTCAAAGTCTTATTTACAATGCTCTCACTCAGACCTACTTCATGGCAGAGGGGCTATTCAGTGTTGCCAAAGTTTTCTCCATCTTCTTTTTTTTTTTAATACTTTTTTCCTTCTTTGCTTGGCCAGTCACATGACATCAGTTTGCTCTTTATGTTACTGCCAAGACACTTGCGACTCACAGGCCATGGGGTGCTTTTGTGTTTTCTTATTTATTATAAAGACAACAGACAAACAGACAACCGAATTCTCCAAATGTGCCGGTACAGTATTGGTTAAACAGTGTTAGTGAACAGGAACAGTCTTGATAGTGACAGTATAGCAGTTTAAACACAGGCCACTGACCTCGTGCATAAATCTACCAGTAACTTGTATGCTACATTAAGAACCATCAGAGGCAATGTGGTATGTTTAACTTCCCACATATTCATTTACATTGAGTAACAACTCATTGGTGAAATCATTTCATATGCGTGTGTATGCTTGTCTGAAATTGCCTCTGTAAACAGTATGTGATTAAGTATGTGTGTCAAACTATTTTGTAACATTTGTACAAAGCCTTGCTTAAGTTAACCTTGTAAATACACATATTATATTATAATTTCTTTTTTCTTTTTTTTTCTTTAATTAGTTTTTATATGGTTTACAAAAGTGCACTTAGTGCACGGTTATTTTCTTTCAAGATGTTACTTGAAATGTTTCTTTTTAATGTTTAATTGTTTGTTTGTTTTATACACAGTATATATTATGCATATATTTTGTATGAATATAATAACGTTTATTTGGAAATCTTGGGGTGTACCTCCTTTAACTCCACTCCCCTGTTAATGGCCTTTCTCTGTGACTTACGAATACTATGCAGAAATTTAGACACCTCAGTGCAAAGAAAAGAGATCTAACCTGCAAAGACTGTCTGTCACAAGCTATAATAAATTCTTATTGCTGAGCATATTTAATTCTGGATTTGTGGTGTATTTTGTGGTGTATAAGTGTTTTCACTGCATAGTCATCATGTCAACATATTTATTTGCCAACAATTTTTTGTTATTCACATTCCTTGTCTCTGCTGATGAGAAAGTGTTTAACTTTAATAATTAGAATATTTTGATCCACCTTTTTGTTTCATGATCACAAAGAACATTTAATGCAATACATTTAATTAATTCGAACTATTGTACACTGATAAGTTCGTACAAGACCTTAAGCTCTGTGAAGCTGATTACACCTGAATATTTTCTGACAGTGATTCTCAGTTATCTGAATACATTAATTTCTATTATTTTCACATCTACAGTATGTACTAAGCAACATTGAACTTATGTAATGCAAATCATGCACAGTACTTGCTTAAATGATATTCAATGCTGGTACTGATTTCAGATACTTTCACAGAGTGCAGAGCTGTGTGTGTGTATGTGTGTGTGTGTGTGTGTGTGTGTGTGTGTATATGTGTGTGTGTATGTGTGTGTGGGCGGGTTTAAGTGGTTTACGAGGACTTCTTTTTAGGTTACAAGCTGATAATTACAAGGATATTATGCTATAAATGTGGTTATGAGGACATTTCTAGTGTCCCCATAATTTAAATTGCTTAAAGATCATACTAAATGATGTTGTATTGAACATGTAAAAATGCAAAAAGTATTTTGTGAGGGTTAGGTTTAGGGGATAGAATCTATAGTTCATACAGTATAAAAATCATTATGTCTGTGGAGAGTCCTCATAATGATAGCTGCACCTACGTGATGTGTGTGTGTGTGTGTGTGTGTGTGTGTGTGTGTGTGTGTGTGTGTGTGTGTGTGTGTGTGTGTGTGTGTTTTCACTCTATTGTAAGGGGACATGAAAAACCGGTAAAGTTGCTTAATGAAAGTTAAGTTAAATGAAACTCTTCAGTGGAAAGGAACACATGTCTCAATGAGCTCACTTGTCCATGATACAACCTGACATTTGTCACACATGTATTTATGTGGATGCATGTTTTATGCACTGGACTGTTGGATATGACAGCCTTGTTCAAAATCTTAAATTTCTAAGTTATACAGTGATCCAAAAGGAAACTTATATTTCTTTCTGAATATAAGAAGTCTTTCAAAACTTGGATGTGCTTAAAACAGCTATACTTCTAATTTTTTTATACAGTAATCCATCAGATACTTTATTTTTACTACGGTTTTTATCCTAAAACAATTTATCATTAATGAAAAAAAAAATAACATTGACAGCATTATCTATATTATCATGGGGGCTTCATGGGTTTGCAGATTCTTTTATCATAGGTTAGTTCATCTATTACACTTAGTAATTTC
This sequence comes from Myxocyprinus asiaticus, assembly GCF_019703515.2. Classification (NCBI taxonomy): domain Eukaryota; kingdom Metazoa; phylum Chordata; class Actinopteri; order Cypriniformes; family Catostomidae; genus Myxocyprinus; species Myxocyprinus asiaticus. The sequence continues at coordinate 28,411,861 of NC_059357.1, read as the reverse complement.
ATCTCACCTAAAGGACCAAACATTAACTATTATAACCACGTTTACAAAAGAATATGTGTATGTGAGTCTCGTATGTGTAAGTCACAGGCTTATGTGGATTACAGTTTCATTACTGTCAGTAGCTGACATCAGCACTGATACTGTCAGTAAATCGCTCACACTCACAAACTAATTGTAGCTCAAGCCATCATGTATTGATGTGGCTGCCTTCGTGAACAGTAGGTGGAGTCCAAGGAAAAGACAATGTTGTGGTGAATTTAATGCCCTGCATTCAGTCAATCTAAAGGGATAGTTCACACAAAAATGAAAATTCTCTCATCATTTGACTTTCTTTCTTCTGCTGAACACAAACAGATATTTTTAGAATATCTCACCTCTGTTGGTACATACAATGCAAGTGAATGATGACCAGAAATTTGAAGGTGCAAAAATCATATAATGGCAGCATAAAAGTAATCCATAAGACTCCAGTGATTTAATATATTTATTCTGAAGTGATATAAGTGTGGATGAGAAACAGATCAATATTTAAGTCCTTTTTGATCACTCTCCAAGTTCACTTTCTCACCCAGAGTGATTGCATCGCTTCAGAAGACCACATGGAATCTTGTGGATTACTTTTATGCTGCACTGATATGCTTTTTGGAGCTTGAAAGGTCAGGTCACCATTCACTTGCATTATATGGACCAACAGAGCTGAAATTTTCTTAAAAAAATCTTTTTTATTCTGCAGAAGAAAGAAAGTCATACACATCTGGGATGGCATGAGAGTGAGTAAATAATGAGAGAATTTTCCTTTTAAGGTGAACCATCCCTTTATTTTTTGGTTTGCAATTAACAGTTTACCTACAAAGCCAACTAGCTAAATAAATCCAAGTCTGTGACTCATTTGAACATTATGTGATACTTGTCCCAGGGAACTTAATGCTGATTTGCTCTTTTTAGATTACTGTCCAGCTAGGTTTAAAATAAAACTTACCATCTACTTTTGGTGCTTTCGTTATTAAAACTAAATTCCCATAAAGTTAGGGCGGCATAGTAAATGTGTCACAGTGCTAGTGAGTGTGACTGAATGCTCCTCTTTTAGAACACAAGATTCACTGCTCCTCGCTGGAATCGAGTTACAAGTGTGAAGTGATGCAACAGACGTCACAGCAGAGCAGTGATTCATATGCATTGACCGAGAGATTTAAACTCGTTCTTCAGGACTTCTGTCAATTCGTTGTTTTCCTCTCGGTTCAAGACGGTAATAAGGAGTACTGCCTGAGGACCGAGGGGATATTCAACATGTTGGGGAGAAAAAATAAACCAGAGGCCGTTCGGACTGAAGAACCCAAAACGTACGAGTTGAAAACCCACGATCCGCTTCGGAGGCTTGGTGAGATTATTTTACAATTACATACATTGTGAGCAAGACACGATATGTGGTCTGAATGTTTCATTGAAGTGTGCTTGCTTCTACGTTAATTTCACGCGTGACATATGAATGTTATGAGAGATTTTTATTAAATGAAAACTTACGTTGGCAACATTGCCACACTATTATGCTGATGTTGTGGCAATGTTGTCGAGCTACACGCGTTACACTTAAAGGGGCAGTTCACACAGGACGCGTCCTTGCACTCCGTCTGCGCAATTTTTTTTTTTTTTTTTTTTTTTACAGTAATAGTTGTTGTTGGTTTATGTGCCAGACAGAAGGACAGTTCACAAGGAACGCGTTTGTGCTCTTTTTCATTGTTATTATATGTAAAAAAAGAAAATAAAAAAAAGAAAAAGAAAAAAAGGCACTAGTCGGATGACTTTGATCGTTACGCCGCTTCTCGCACAGTAGCTCCGCGTTTTTTAGACGCCGTGTCAAATTAAAAACAACAATTGTTTTCAGCAGTTGGTCCGTGTCAATCCGAATAATACACGGATTCGTGTACTTTTGCTGTCATTCCGTTTTCTTTTTTTTATCCCCAAAATGAAAAACTAAAAATGTGTTTTTGTTTTTATTTCTTTATTGGTTTTAACACTGATGAATAGAATAAGCAGATACAAACTCATTTCCTGTTAACCATTTCATTTTCTATTTAAAAAGGAATAAAGAGATTGGGGGGAAAGGCACAATTTTTGTTTTCCTTCAGTGTTTAAAAAATTAGTTTACACCTTGAATATTTGATACCCACATGTGAGCGGCACTGAAACGCCCCTTTTATCTGATTGGTCAACTTGACCCGTCGACTGTAGCCTACTGACAGAATTAGAGTTGGGATCGCTCTGCAATTTTTTCTACATTTTCATTAAATATTGTCCCGAACCACCACTAACTGTAAACTCTGCATGCCATATGTATTGGAGTCTTGCTGCTTGGCACTTACATTTACATTTACATTTATTCATTTGGCAGACGCTTTTATCCAAAGCGACTTACAAGAGAGGAAAACATAAGCGAATCATCTTAGGAGACAGTGGTATGAAAAGTGCTGTATTACAAAGTATCACTAGCATCATAATAGTATTCAAATCAGATAAAGTGCAACAGAATTTATTTTTATTTATATTATTTTTTAATGACTGGTTAAGTGCTCATGGAAAAGATGTGTTTTTAGTCGTTTTTTGAAGACAGAGAGTGAGTCAGCTTCACGGATGGAGTTGGGAAGGTCGTTCCACCAACGTGGTATGATGAAGCTGAAAGTCCGGGAAAGTGTTTTGGTGCCTCTTTGTGTTGGTACAACAAGGCAACGTTCCTTAGCCGACCGCAGACTTCTAGTGGGCGTGTAGCTCTGCATAAATGATTTTAGGTATGCTGGAGCAGACCCAGTAACTGTTCTGTATGCCAGCATCAGAGACTTGAATTTGATACGTGCATCAACCGGTAGCCAGTGGAGAGAGACAAGGAGTGGTGTAACATGTGCTCTCTTTGGTTCATTAAAGACCAGACGTGCTGCTGCATTCTGGATCATTTGGAGGGGTCTAGTTGCACATGCAGGGAGGCCTGCAATGAGAGCGTTACAGTAGTCCAGTCTAGTTATGACAAGTGACTGGACAAGCAGTTGTGTGGCATGTTCAGAGAGGAAGGGTCTTATCTTCCTGATATTGTAGAGTATAAATCTACATGATCTTGCGGTCTTTGAGATGTGGTCTGTGAAATTTAGTCTGTTGTCGATGGTTACCCCTAGATTTCTGACCGATTTGGAAGGCGTTACTGTAGTTGCACCCAGCTGCGCGGTGATGCTGTGTTGCTCCTTCATCCAGACCGAGATGTCTGCCAGGCAGGCAGAAATTCGAGCAGTCACTGTGGTGTCGTTGGGCTGGAAAGACAAGTAGAGTTGCGTGTCATCAGCGTAACAGTGGTAAGAGAAACCATGTGCCTGAATGATGGGTCCCAGTGATGTTGTGTATATAGAGAAGAGAAGTGGCCCAAGCACTGATCCCTGAGGTACCCCAGTAAGTAGCTGATGTGGCTTGGATACCTCACCTCTCCAGGCTACCTTGAAGGACCTACCTGAGAGATAGGAATTAAACCAGTCAAGCACAGTTCCTGTGATGCCCAGCGAGGAGAGGGTAGAGAGTAAGATCTGATGGTTGACTGTGTCAAAGGCTGCAGAAAGGTCCAGCAGAATCAGGACTGATGATCTTGATTCAGCTTTCGCCCGTCTCAGCGACTCGGTGACAGACAGCAGGGCAGTCTCAGTTTCTTCAGCAGCGGGGTTACTCGAGCCTGCTTAAATGTAGTGGGAAAAGTGCCTGCAAGTAGAGATGTGTTAATTATGTGTGTGAGTGCAGGTAGGATGGATGGAGAAATGGCCTGGAGAAGGTGAGAAGGAATGGGGTCAAGGGAACAGGTGGTGGGGTGGTTGGAGAGGAGGAGTTTAGAGACCTCAGTGTCAGTCAGAGGACAGAACATGGAGACAGAAGAGTTGCATACAGGAGACAGGTGTTTGACAAGGTGTGGTGCTGAGAATGTATTACTGATGGCTGTAACCTTATTAGTAAAAAATGTAGCGAAGAAATCTACTGTCAGTGATGTGTCAGGCGGTGGAGGGGGAGGGCAGAGAAGTGTGTTGAATGTTCTAAACAAGCTGCGAGTGTCTGTGGTGCTGTTGATCTTGTTCTGGTAATAGGAGGTTTTTGCAGATTTAACATTATCTGAAAAAGTTGCAAGCAGGGACTGATATTTACTTAGATCTGCTGGATCTTTAGATTTCCGCCATCTCCTCTCAGCTACCCTGAGGTCAGTCCGATGTTCACGAAGGACGTCAGACAGCCAGGGGCTGGGTGGTGTAGCACGTTCTGGCCTAGAGGAGTTAGGACAGATGTTGTCTAGACAGGTTGTTAAAGTAGAGCTTAGTGTGTCTGTGGCAGTGTTTACATTAAGCGTGGTAAATACATTTTGTGTAGGAAGAGATGTAGAGACAGGTGAGAAAGGTGAGAGGGTGAGAGGGAACGGAGGTTACGGTGAAAGGAAACCAATGGTGGAGTCTGTTTTAATGTAGATGGGAGTGTCATGTTGAATTGAACAAAGTAGTGATCAGAGACCTGTAAAGGAGTAACAAGAATATTTGAGTTGGTACAGTTACGTGTAAAGATGAGGTCCAGCTGGTTGCCCGATCTGTGAGTTGCTGTGGTGTGTAGTTTTTCCAAGTCAAATGAGGCCAGGAGAGTATTCAATTCAGTGGCCTGGGGCTTGTCTTGGTGTATGTTGAAATCACCAAGAACCACAAGTGGCCTACCATCCTCCGGCAAGGAGGACAGCAGGACATCCAACTCCTCAAGAAAGTTTGTCAGCTGACCTGGAGCGTGATAGATGACAACAACATGTATTTTTGTGGGTTGCATTGTAGTAATAGCATGGAATTCAAAACTAGTATTGTTACATAGTGAAGAGTGTGTTGAAAAAGTCCAGTTGTTATGAATGAGCAAACCTGTTCCCCCGCCCCTACCGGTGTGTCGAGGGGTGTGAGAGAAGGAGAAGTTGTTGGAGAGAGCAGCAGGTGTTGCTGTATCCTCTGGATGTATCCATGTTTCTGTCAGTGCCAGGATGCTGAGGGTGGACTGCGTGGCAAAGGCTGGAATGAAGTCAGCTTTGTTCACAGCTGACTGGCAGTTCCAGAGTCCCACTGAGAAAGAGAACGAAGCAGGTGCTGAAGTGCAAAGTGGCCGTAGGTTGTGTGGGTTGCGTTTGGTCTTGCATTTATATTGTGTAAACGGTCTGTAACAGATAACAGGGATGTGCTTGAAGGCATGTGTTATTTGTGAAGTAGACATGTTAGTATATAGAAGGAAAATAATAAGAGATACAATAACAAGATACGTAATTGCTATGTTGAGTGGCGCCTTGTCGGTGTCCTTGCTCGGTGGACTCGCACAGGTAGACTCGCTGGTCTTTACACAAGTAGGTCTTCACACGAGGAGGGCTTTACACGAGAGCTACCACTTCCGCGTCAGCATTCAAGTCAAATATATACGTGATGATAATGAGCCATTCAATGAAAAAGGCAGGACACGCCTTAATGCTACTTAGCACAACAAAGCTAGTCACTTGGTCAACAGAAACTAAGGGTCGCGCGAGGTGACAAGTGCGACTTCTGTGCACCACAAATAAATTATGCTGCACTTTAGCAATAAATAATACCCTAAAGCAAGTGAAGCACTGTTTATAAACACTAAAAACCACGATAGTTTTACACACACTGGTCAATCAACGCTAAATCTAGCAGTGAATAACCTGGGACGAGTCAAAAACAATATAGCACACACACACACACCAACCTTCATATAAGTGACGCGAGTTCAAGACAGTAAACAAACAGCACAAGTCTAGCAATGAATACCACTCTTCAGCAAAGTAAAACAATGAAATAAATACACTTACACGCAACTGCAGACTCCTGTAGATAGATTGCTTATCCTGGATGACTATGGATCCAACGGTTTAAATATTGAAAATAAACAATATAGCACACACACACACACATGGTGTTGTTGCGAGGTGCCTCTAATGGACGACACGTGTGAGATCACAAGCCACATCACTTGGCCATATGCTGATTGGGAGTTGGTCTATTAAATATTATTTTTATTTTTAATAACATTGTATGTTTTTGTAGTGACTGTAGTGTCGCGTCCCATTGGTAATGTAATAAAAAAAGTTGCATCACATTGTATAAAAGCCCCACGAGTTAATATGAGTTAACACAAGTTTATTTCTAACATTTAATAATATATTTACTAAATGTTCATCCAGGCTGAGGCAATTACGTCGGCAGCACACTCGATCAGCAATCTACGATTTGCAGAAATTAACATTGCACTTATGGAGATAGGGTGACTAGACGTCCCAATAACAGGGACAGTCCTGATTTTACATGCCATGTCCCACCTTACAGTTGGGACACCTTGCGTCCGAATCTAGCTATTAGAATTTTATGTCCACTCCAATCCATGTTCATGATGCCTAAACATGAACTTAGCATTCGCTTTTATCTAAAGCAACAGAACTCTTTTTTTAATTACATTTATCAATGGGACACGAATACACAGTCACTACAAAATCATACAATGTAATTAAAAATAAAAATAATATATAATATATAATATATAATAGACTGACTCCCAATCAGCATATGGCCAAGTGATGTGGCTTGCAATCTCTCAGGTGTCGTCCATTAGAGGGAACACCTCGCAACAACACCATGATGTGCCGGGACAATATTTAATGAAAATTGAGACAAATTTGCAGAGCAATTCCAACTCTAATTCTGGCTGATGGGATTAAGGCAGTACAGAAGATGGGGCGGGTTCACCAATCAGATAAAAGGGCCGTTTCTTTGCCGCTCACATGTGGTTATCAAATATTCAAGCTGTAAATTAATTTTTTAAATAATGAAAGAAAACGAACATTTTGCAATTTCCCCCAATCTCTTTATTCCTTTTTAAATAGAAAATGAAAAAGTCAACTGAAAATGTGTTTGTATCTGCTTATTCTATTCATCAGTGTTAAAACCAACAAAGAAGAAACAGTATTTTTCATTTTCATTTTTGGGTTTAAAAAGTAAAGTATGGATACAAAAGTACACGGACCACAGTTAAAACGCTTCTTGAGACACCCACATTTTGTAAGCGTTGTGATGCGTCTAGCTTTTTGGTGCAAGAATGTGTTCAGTCTGAGCGTCCCCTTTTTAAGCCTCTTGCCTCGTGTATCAACTTAAAAATTGTTCAACTTTGAAAAACATGACTCCTATGTTCCTTCACTCAAAAAAAATAAATAAAGAAAATAAATAAAAAAATAATAATTTTAAGATTTACGCATTTCGATTTCCTTATAAATTTCCATCAAATTGAATAGTAATTGAGTAATCTTTAAAAAAAAAAAAAAAAAACATTTAAAAATAAAACCAAAAACGAAATATTTTACATTTTATTAAGTTATTCTGTTAAACAATACACAATTAAAGTTGATTCAATTTTTTTTTTTATTTTTTTTTTATGAAATTCAAATGCGTACATTTTATAAATTAGGCTATTTTTTTATTTTGTTTAGTGTTTGTGCTCCATATAGTTGTGCATGTCATAGTGCAAGTGGTGCAGTAGGTGTATAATTTATTGAAAGCATTGAATGTACTGCTCGTATATTGAATGTGTTTCTGGTGTTTCTGGGATGCTCTGACTTTTTTTATTTTTCAATATCATTAGTACAAATCCTACACATAGTCACGTTACACAACCACTACATTACTCATTACTCCACTCTTGATCATTTTCCCACTCATATTTACCTCTCATCTCCCTTTTGCAGCATGACTCTGGCTTAGATCACCACCACCTACACCTATGCTTAAAACAAGTTATAAATTTATTTAGTTTAATATTGACATTTATTTGATGTGGCAAGTTGATAAGGAATATTAATCAGATTTTGATGGTAACAAAGGTCATGTTAGTATCAGCCTAGTTCTGAAAACCAAAATACCAAATGCCAGATGGAGGATAGATTAAAAAACATATTTAAAATAGATATTGTTCCCAAATATAACAATCTCATGAGACACATTTAACACGCTGGATGTCATCGGTCACTGATACATCATGTAACACCTGTAGACTAGTGCAGTATGGCAATTATGTAATGATAGTTTTGAGAAAATGGTGAATTGTTTCATAAAATGTGTCTTAGTAATTGAGAAAATCTGTAATATGTGTTCTTTTTTAACAATGGTTCATTTCCATGGAAAGTGACTCATATGTTTTTATTTCAAAATACTGGTATTTTATTACAGTTGTTATTGACCTCCCAGATTCTTTCATGGGATTTATTGTATCACACCTCTGCAGGGTTGGGAGGGTTACTTTTGAAATGTATTCCACTGCAGATTACAGAATACATGCTGTAAAATGTCATTTGTAACGTATTTCGTTAGATTTCTCAAGGTCAGTAAAATATTCTAAACACTTTGGATTACTTCTTCAGCACTGGTAGATTTTTTCACTTGTTTTGACTATAAAAACTCAAAGCCAGTACAGTAAGACTAAATACACATGTTAAAAATACATTCTCTGAAAAACCTAAATATCTTATGCAGTGTTGTTTCTAAAACAAGATAAATCAAATTGATCTTGTTTTAAGGATTTTTAGATATTTCGACAGGAAAACAATACAAAAAATATTATCAAGAATATGATTTTTGCCCTAATATCAAAAGTCTTACTAGAAAAAAGAAATTATGATCCAACGTGAATTTTCTTGATAAAAAAATATGATTGTGCCTGGTAACGTGCATGTAAAATGGCTAGAAATAGCATTTTAGCTTAGTGTAAAGCTGACAGTTTTTTAAAAGGTTTATTTCTATTTCTTCTGTTCCAAACTTACTTCAAACGTACTTCTCTGTCTGCTCGTATGAATGTAACACTTCATAAGAAAGTGTTTCACCGCTGTTCAAATGCACTTTGGATCGCATCATTTATATGTATAAATGTTTTCCATCTGAAAGGACTAAATATTAAATTAAACAAATGACAATAAAATGCAAAGTAATCTCTTCAGTAATCTAAATACTTTTTGAATGTAACTGTATTCTAATTACCAATTATCTAAATTGTAACTGAAATGGAATAGAGTTACATATATTTTGTATTTTAAATACGTAATCCCATCACATGTATTCCGTTACTCCCCAACCTTGCACCTCTGCCTGTTTTAGCTCAAGAGTTTCTTCTGCATTAGCTCATGGAGTGACTGAACATTGTCGCTGTATCAAATCTAAGATCTGCTAAGGACGTGTCTGCATTCACTGGCTTCTTCCCGTAACTAGAGCACTGTGACTAATGAGTGGGCTATATATCACCAAGCTAATGAACTGATGTTGCCTGCTTCTAAGTTTAATTATATTTTATTTGTTTTGGACCTCTGCAGTCTTATTTACCATAACTACCTATGAGGATTTTTTTTTTTTTTAATGCTTTTATTGCATGTTAACGGAACTTGTTCCATGACTACCGTGGTGCTGGACCATCTCTCCATGGCTACCCCTTCAACAGATATGCCATAAATAATTTAGCTGTGGTGTTCAGATTTTTTGCATTTGTAAAGTGGTGTTGGATGGCTTTTATAAAGTGGCTGTGCAAGTTACTGCTCTTCAGTGGGGTGTCAGTGCAGTCCAGTCAGACTAATTGAGTGATTCTGTACTGTTTTTATGAACTTGTATGAGAGCGCAAGAGAGAAAGCAAGAGAGTCAAAAGCTAAGGAGTTGTTTTGGGTTAGGGTTGTTTATGTTTAGGGTTAGAGTGACTCAGTAAAGTTAATAGTATATCCCTTTTACTGTCACTATTGAAACCTTGATGCTGCACTTAAATTTATCCCAAGTGTATATCAATTTGAATACAGTAAGTTACTTTGGATAAAAATGACAAGTATTTCAGTGTTCATGGATTTCATGTTTACATTCAACACTGAATGTTGAAGCCCTAACCCAAACCTCAAATTAAACCAAACCATAAAGTCTAGGCTAATCCTCTACCTAAATCTTGCATGAATTTAATAGGAAAATAACTTAATTGAACAACAAAAAAATAGAAAGCATCAGATATTGAAACAAGCTTTGAACGAGCCAAGTCGTATGATATCTTACAGTTTCGCCATCTCGTACAAATTATTACGAGTTGTCATGAGAACATGTTGGGCATTTCATTGTCTTGTTCCCAACCAAATTTAATGCTTTACGGGCAAAATATCAAAGCTTAAGTTCTTCTCTGTTCTTTATTCAGGGGTAAAAAGAACTTCTAAACAGCCGAGTAATGGTATACTTAGGGTGACCAGATTCCTACTTGTGGAAAACGGAACAGCCCCCTCCCATCAAAAATGAAATTGACGTATCCTTACCTAGACGCAGGTCAATGCGAAGTAGAGGGTGCATCCACATCTGTAACTGTTGTCACTTTGTACTTTTTCCTGGCAGCAATTTTTCTCAGTGTGCGATTGTCTTTCAAGAGTTTATCGTAGCAGTCCAGTCCAAAATTAAAACGTACGAAAAGCATTGCTTTCATGACTGTTACACTGAGTTGAGATTTATCCGGTGTCCATGCTGCGTTCATTAATGAGAACACACGCTTCACAGATGCAAATGTCCCAGGCAGGCATAAAACAAACTCCGCAACCTTGGCTAAGGCTCTGAAGTTGATGGTCTTGCTCTCCAGCTCACGAAAAATGTCTCTCTATCTCTCAGACACGGCTGTCTTGTTCATGTTCCACTCAGTGATGTGACGAGTGACAATGTTTTTCGTGCAACCCTACTCAACAAAGAGCATGGTCAATCAAACTTTTGGAGTAGAAGTGTTCGAGGCTGCTCTGAATGTCTTTCCGCTCTGGGATGTCTCTCAGTAGGGTCCACTCAAGTTTTTCTGTGTTCTCTACTGAGCGGCTCCAATTTTGGAGTTAATCCACCGATGCTGAATAAAAGTTTCTCACTGCACAAAATAAATCATCTGCTCGCATGTCACCAGCATTAACCAGGGCATCCAACTGCTTTTTAATGTCAGAGGGTATGAATGATTCCTCCAGCCTGGCCTGTAAGACTTTTCTCAGGTCATGAATGTGCAAAGCTATGTCCATGCACAACAGAATGATAAGCAAAAAGTCCTTCACTTGCGTGCACCTTGTCAGATTCTGAACTTTGCTTCACAAGAAAAATAGCTAACACTTGGCGTGGCACACTTACTTTTAGCAGCATCCACATGCTTTTTTGTATGAACATGCTGTGCGATGTCGGTGTGGCCTCCATGGGCGATGGAAAAGCGAGCTCCACAAATCTCATGCCTCACTTTACTAGGCGCTGTCTGTGACTCATTTTTTAGACATTTTAACTCTTTTTTTTTTTTTTTTTTAAGATCCTCATTAAATTTACATGCACGCTTCCTTGACATTTTTCCAGCTGCAATTTCATATGTGTGCTCTTTCAAATTGACTCTTAAATCAGTTCACTAACTGGACGTCTATTGATAGGGGATTGTGATTGGATAGTTTAATCCAGTCATGTACTTCAAATAACACAGTATGATTTTATTGGTTTTACAAGCCATATCCTTGGCTACCTTTGAACAGAATACTCACGTGACTGAGAAAGCTGCATAGACGGTAAAGACATTTTAGGAGAGGGGAAATACAGGACAAAACACGATTTTTGCAGAATAAGTCGGGACACTAGAAAAAGTGCCCTAGGTATACTGTTTGCGAACATTCAGACATCTGCCACACCGCTGGGGGAGACGTTTAGAGGAGCATTTAAATATGAGGAAGCTACATTTAAAACCTCAACTAATGTGATATTAAAATGTGTTATCAATTACTTTATGCCTCATTCTTTGAGTAAAATTCACATGAGGTAAGTAAAAGAAGCTGTTTTAACCACTCAATGATGATTTAAAGTAATATACTGTATATGCTGTAGAAAATGTTTAATTTGTCTTGTTTACATTCTGATGCCGTCAGATTTAAATAGAATTAAACTCTTCCTTTAAAGTAGTATCAAGTAGAGCAAATCTCCATGCTGTGAAAGAATGTAGGAACAGTTATTGTGCTGTGAGAAGGATGTCTCTCTTTGTTCAGATGCTTTTGAAACATAAAGCTCTGGCAGAGAAAATCTGTCTGTTTTTCAGACATGCACAGCATAGCACAGCACAGTAAGATTTAACTTAACGTTGAAAGTCTATGAAGAGCCCAGTGTGCATTCTTAGTAAACAATCTTTTTCAAAGTTTTCACAAGCCTGTGAAAGAGGGAAAGCCATTTAATCTGTGAAACAAACACATCTTTGTTCATTAAGGATGAAAACAAAACAACAACAACAACAACAAACCTCTCTCTTACTGGCTTGCCCAAACTATTTTCCCCCAATTTTCTTTTTTTTTTATTTCATACCATTGTTTTGCAGAATTATATTGAGAATTACAGGGTTTTTTCAAGTTTTACTTGTAGTCATTACTGCTGATGTTGACTGAGTGATTGGCCTCTTGCATCACTGTTGGATGACATAATTTCACATGTTTGTGAGTCTAGATACACTGACCTCCCAGTGCTCTCACAGCTTGAGTATGTGTGACTGTGTGCACGTATATTTGTTTTGGAGAATGCATGAGTGATGTGTTAATTTTGGTACATGTTTTGGATGAAATTTCAAAACGGTGTATGACTCAGTGCTGGGAAGTGTTAGTTGCTGACATGTATGGCCTTGTGAATATAAGATTAACCTTGAGATGGCACATTATGATTGAATTATTACAGTGTGTGTGTGATGCAGGAGTAAAACTTGTGGACTTGACTCTTAGGACTTACAGCATGTAGCAGGTGTGTTGGACAGAGTGTCCAGAGCTCCATTGAAAGAATGGAAAACATTTTGAAGTTAGAATAGAAGGGGATCTTTTTTTTTTTTTTTTATTAATTGTGTCTGTGTGTCTCATAGGTGTGTTGGACGATGAAGATGTGTGCCTGATGCTGCAGGGCTCAAAGATGGTGAAGGTTCGATCTCAGCGTTGGAGGAAGGACAGGAGTCTGAAACTACTGGAAGATTGCGTGACAGTGTGGTGTGAGTCTAGCAAGACTTCCCGCAAGGGCCAAAGACAACAGACCTGTGAGTGAATCAAATGCCGAAACCTGTGACTGAGTTGCAAACAAAATCAAATATCAAAATTCAGCTTACAGTAATATAGCCGTGAGTTCAGACATTGCAAAATGAGAAAGTACACATGATCTCAGCTCTCAGCAGAGCTCCTTAGGCCCTTTTAGAAAGATTTTGGGGGGAATTCACTAAGATTAAATTGTGCCCGCTGTTAGGGTTGTATAGATTCACTAATGTAATTATACAAATCAGGCAACAGCGCAAACACACCCAATAATTTAGTGCTGAATGCAATTTGCACAGCACAATTCTCTGTCTTACAGACCAGCTGGAGTGCTAGGTTGTAGAGGATGCAAAAGACTACCATGGTCTGGCAGACTGGCACATTTGTCAGTATTATATGTTTGTCAGACTTGTTTGTTCAGCTATCATATAACTTCAAGAGAAGTAGCATGTGTATACTGCAGGATAAAGACATCTAATTTAAATGGAAGTGCTGAGATAGCGCTTAATAGACCCTTTTCCACTGCAGGAACTAAAGTCCATTTTAGGTACTTTTCCATGGACTAGTACTTTTCATCGCTTTTAAGGGACATTTTAGCTTCTACTCTGGGATATGTACTTTTGGGGGCATAGAGGTAGGTGCTGCAGCCTATGATTGGTCAAAAGCCTATGACGCACAAAGCAGTGAGAAATGCGAGGAGATGGCAGCCGCCATTTGTAAAAAATAAAATGTGTAGCTGCTAGCCTGCTACTCAGAGGATTGCGCTTATTTTACAATTCCCTTAACAAAACTAACATAAAACCAACAAAGTATCCAAAGGATCACCCATTTCACATATGTGTGTGTGTTTGAGGGGTGAGCAGAGCTGCTGCCTGACTTCATTGGGAGACGCTTTGAGTTTTCATCACAGATGAACTGTTTGTACTGTGTGAGTATACAGAAAATAAAGTGATACGGGATGATGGATGTAAATTATCAGATGTTTATCGAGAGTGTGTAAATGAAATCCATTATAAACTAAATCGATATGTTTACATGAACATTCTTATCACTCAGGCTGCAGGAAGCAGCGCGGTGTGCATGGCTCGGCTCATGCGCCTAGTCTTAAACCGTAACCTGAAGACACAGGCTGTGTCCAAAAACTGGAAAATGCTGCCTTTGGAGGCTGTATAATGAGGCAATATGAAATAAGGTGCTTTTTAAACTGTTCAGAGACCAGTTTCCTTAAGAGTTCCATTCATCCAAAAACGCTGTTGTTAAAACCTGATTAAAATGATTAGGCAGCAAATTTTCAGTTGCAGCCAAAGCTTGTATAAAACAGCCCTTACAAAAGTGTAGCTACGATCCTGGCATCCTCTGACAGTGTTGTTGAGTTTGTTGTTGTTGCTACTGTAGCGCACCTTCAAATAACCTCACAAGAAAAATGGTCGATACTAAATTATGTCACTACGGGGGTTACTTTTTCCGAGTGCGAATGCAAAAAAATGGAAAAGTCTCCTCGGGTGTCCCGTTCCTCGTAAGAGTTCTCATCTAGAAAGTTACTAAGGGAAATGTACCAGGACTGTATGTGGGACTATTGTAGTGTAATAGGTCAGATTTTCAACTTTCAAGAGGATAATAGCTTTGAACCAATTGTTCATTATTTGTACCTGGAAAACAAAAAAGAGAATGTGGTGTGATCTACTAACAAGAGTCATGTGAATGAAAGTCTGTAATACTGCTTTGTTGTTTGTGAGCCTTACTCAGTCACTATGGAAACAAAAACTAATCAGATTAAGAAGTCCGAGACAAAGCTTAGAAGAAGAAGAATGATGGAAAAATTATTCTTTCACCACATACTCTGAACTCTCTGCATACTTGGCATTGAGTCAAAACTACATATTATTAATGTTTTGTTTGTTCTGCTTGGTTTGAATGTCTATTGTTTATAACCTTATCCTAAAGGACATAGTAGGCACTGATTTTATTAGGGTGGGTGTATTAAGCTTAGTGAAATGAACTGCTGCAGGGACTCAATTAATTATAGGTTAAGTAAAAATGGCACATTTATCGAGAAATGAAGCCCTAAATGCTGCACTAGTAAAATAAATGAGAGAGTCATTACTGGTGCAATCACACGGAACAATGAACCCATAGCTATGACAATATACTATATATAAGTGTACCTTTTGGACTGAAGGTTTACTTGTCTTTGACACACTAGAATAAACAAAGTATCAGATGTCCACGTGCATCTTTAGTGCTTAAAATAAAACCTGTTATTTAAACTGGTTATTACATTAAACACATTTACAGAGGAAGCCTACTTGTGTATAGTTGCATGTTTCTGTACAAACGTACTGGCTCAGGGCCTCAGCTCTTTGTTTGATCTTGTAAAACAAGTCAGGCAAAGCCTAATCATTTAACGGAAAATTTTATTTTCATTTTTATTATATAATGACATATTATCTATCATAAATTTAGTTTGCTAGCTCCAGCTTTCCCTTCTGATCCTAAATTGTTTTGAAGTTGCATTTTAATGCTAGTATGAAGATCTCTTGGTTTTGCTTCTAGTTTCTTAAATCAAAATTTGTCCTTAGATCCTAAAATCAAGTTTAGCCTATGCTGTGAACATAACTAAAACACACCAGCTTTGAGAGACATTGTGGGTCATGTCCCGATTAGTTGTCCCAGTCTGCTACTTTCACCTCACTCTTTAGGTGATTGGTAATCTCTTTTTAATCACACAAATTCAACCTTTGATCCTAGCATAATGAAAACATACCACAGAATCTGCTTTGACAAGAGACATTAGGGATATGTGCTGTTCTATCAACCCTGATCTTCCTCTAGCTTTTCAAATGATTGCTAATCTCTTTTTAATCGCACTTTTGCTCTTTAAATGGAATGAAATCCTCTGCAAGAGTAAAGAGAATCAGACTTCCTGCTGTAATCCCATTTACGGTGCATCACTGGAGAATTGAAAAATTATTTTTCTCATTATACTTTGCTCTGTGTCACACATGGACTGTGAACAGCATATTGGGTCTCATTCACTAACTGCCCATGTATGACATTTCCACAGAATTCTTTCCTCAACAAGTATGCACTTTTTTGCACCTTTTACATTTAGAATCAAATTTAGGACTAGCTCAGAAATAGTCATTTTACAGGTCAGATTAGGTATAAATAACCCTTGAAGCAACAACTTCCAGCATTTTTACAGTATACTGACATACTGTGAGTAGGTTGATGAACAGTGCTGGGTAGTGACGGATTACATGTAACCTGGATTACGTAATCCAGTTTCATGCAGTGGAGTATATATATACATATATATACACAAATAAATAAAATAATAAACATACATGATTAAACTACACTCTCCACATCCCCTCCCCGAGATTCCCCCAAAAAAACTAAATATTTGCCCCATTTTTTAGCAAATAAGTCCCTCAACCCCAGCCTTCTACTTACCGCCTCTTCAAATGCAGCTACCCTCCCCATTTCCACACACCACTCCGAAAAAGAAGGGTGCTCCATTTGACTTCCAACCCCTTAAAATCACTTGCCTGCCGATCATGAGACTGGTCATAACCCAATTTTTTATATGATTGTCCCCTAAATGCATGACCGCCCCATCACCCAAAATACAGAGTCTGGGACAAAGCAAAACCTGAGTGTTCAAAACGTCGCACAAATACCTCTGAACCCTCAACCAAAACTCCTGGATCTTAACACACCCCCAAAAAACATGGGTAGTGTCTCCAACTTCTGACTGGCATCACCAGCAAGTGGGTGTGTCTTTAAGACCAAGCCTATATAATCTAGAGGGGGTCCAATAAAATCTATGTAAAATCTTAAATTGCATAAGGTGAACCCTTGCATCTCTAGATACAGACTTGACATTTTTAAGAATCTTAGTCCACACTCCATCCTCCAATACCAAATTCAAATCTTTTTCCCATACTCTCTTGAGAGAAGTCAAGGCTCCATCCCCCAGACTCTGAATTAGTAGGGAGTAATACACTGATGCTTCATGGCCTTTTCCAAAAGCAGCAATCACCTCTCCCAAAGCACCTGCCGCTTTAGGGGGGTGCGTGCCACTCCCAAAAATAGTGCAGAGTAGGTGGCGAAGCTGTAAATACTTATAAAACTGAGATCTGGGAATGCCAAAATGTTGAACCAAATTTTCAAAAGGTCTCAATACTCCACCCTCATATAGGTCACCAAGTGCATTAACCCCCCTCACAATCCAATTTGACCAACAAAAAGGGGATTTATTAATACATAGTTTAGGGTTCTGCCATATGCTCGAGGCTGCGTTTAAATAAATATCCGAATTAAACACTCTGGACACTTTTGTCCATATCGAGTGCAAATGCAAAATAACAGGGTGCGACTTAACCTCTCCGGCTAGTTTGATCGAAAGGCTTTGCAGTGGCGAGATAGGGGCAAGAACTTCCTTTTCAATACAAAACCAGGGAGGGGCTCTCTCAGGTGGAAGCGACCAATCAGCCAAATGTCTAAGACCGAACGCATAATAATAAAACAAAATCTTGGGTAGGCCTAGCCCTCCTTTGTCAAGCGGCCTATGTAACTAATTAAAATGTAATCTGGGACATTTACCATTCCAAATAAAGGACTTCGCTATGCTATCAAATTGCTTGAAATAAGAGACGGGGACATCTACAGGGAGAGACTGAAGCAGGTAGTTGAATTTTGGAATACAATTAATTTTAATAACATTAACCTTCCCAATCATCGATAAATGTAATGAAGCCCACCTGTCCACATCGCTCGAAAACCTTTTAATTAAAGGGTCAAAATTAACTCTAACTAAATCAGACAAATTTGCTGGGTATAAAATCCCCAAATACGGGCCACTGGAAGGCGCCCGGCTGGAAAGCCGTTTCTGGGCAGTACGCTGTCAGCGCCAAAGCTTCGGATTTAGACCAATTGACTTTGTATCCTGAGAAATTGGAAAAGGAATTAATAATTTTGTGGAGGCAAGGCATAGATCTAGTAGGTTCAGAGACAAATAATAAAATATCATCTGCGTAAAGCAGAAGCTTATGTGCCACACCTCCCGCTGTCACCCCTGGAAAATCATCCTCCTTTCTTTTCGTGGCTGCTAATGGTTATAGGGCAAGACAAAACAATAATGGGGAAAGTGGGCAACCCTGTCGAGTGCCCCTGTCCAGAGTAAAATAATCTGAAATTAATCCATTTGTTTGTACCGCTGCTACAAGGTGTTTATAAAGTAACTTAATCCAACCAGTAAATGTACTCCCGAACCCATACATTTCCAAAATCTTAAAACGATAATCCCATTCTACCATATCAAACGCCTTTTTGGCGTCAAGTGAGATGGCAGTGACCGGAGATTGTTCATTCGCCACTGACCACATGATAATGATGAGACGCCTGATGTTATCAGAAGAGCTACGGCCCCAAATAAATCCCACCTGATCTATATGTATAAGAGATGTCATAACCTTACTTAATCGGTTAGCCAAAATTTTTGACAATATTTTTACATCTAGTTGGATCAGGGAAATTGGACAGTAACTTTTACACTCGCTTGGATCTTTTTCCTTTTTAAGAATCAGACTGATCCGGGCTTGTGTCATGGTTGGAGGAAGTTTTCCCTTCTTTAATGATTCAGTATAAACTTCTAATAAAAGTGGGGCCAGTTCTGTAGCATAGGATCTAAAAAATTCTGCGGCAAAACCATCTGGCCCTGGAGCCTTGCCAGTAAGTAGAGACTTCATTACCTCTTTAAGCTCCTCCAAGGTTATCTCAGAATCAAGAGAGTTTTTTTGCTCAGTCGTCAGTTTAGGAAGATCTAACGGTTCCACAAAGTTTCTAATATCTTCATCAGTAGATGAAGACGTGGAACAATAAAGATCAATATAGAATTCTTTAAAGGCATTATTAATATCAATGGCTGAGGTAAATATTTCACCACCAGCAGATAAAAAAACTCTCTCTGCTTTATATATCTAGCCAAAAGCTTCCCTGCTTTGTCACCCGACTCAAAGTATGACTGTCTTGCCCTGAATAACCAAAACTCCACTTTCCGCGACAAAATAGTATTATATCTATATTTCAATCGGGTCAATTCTCTGAGGCCATCAGCTGACATACGGCGCTTCAGCTCTACCTCGGCACTTTTAATATTTCCTTCCAACTCCACGAGTTCTCGTGCTTTGGATTTTTTGATGAATGAGGCATACTGTATGATCCGGCCCCTAAGAACCGCTTTAAGTGCCTCCCAAGCCATGCTCACAGAGGATACTGAGGACCAGTTGGTCTCCATATAAACATTGATTTCAGTCTTTAACATTTGTTGGTAATCAGGATTTTGCAGAAGGGATACATTAAGGCGCCAACTATATGATTTCTTTTTCTCTATATGTGGCATCACCTCTAAACTCACCAGGGCATGATCCAAGACTAAAATGTTTCCAATTGAGCAATCAACAACAGATGAAATGAGGGATTTGGATATAAAAAAAAAATCTATTCTAGAATAAATCTTATGCATTGATGAAAAAAATGTGTAGTTTTTTACACATCCTGTGAAGTGTCAGTGTTGCTCTAGGGGGTTTACACACTTTTGCTTCACTATGATCAAGGACTGAATCCATCAAAAGATTAAAGTCTCCTCCCAATATTATATCATGAGGGGTGCCAGCGGTTTGCAACATCCCTTCAAGATCTATAAAAAAGCCTTGATCATCAACGTTAGGTGTGTAAATATTAGCCAAAATCAGACTTTGCCCTTGAATTTCAGCTAAAACAATAATTACTCTTCCTAATTTATCTTTAATCTGTTAGAGAAATTTGAATTGTAAATGTTTATTAATCAATATAATGACTCCCTTGCTCTTACTTGACACAACACTAAAGAAAACATGTCCATCCCATATCTTCCCAAATTTTTAACCTTCCTTCTTTTTATGGGGTGCCCCAACCCATTCACATTCCATGTGGAGAGAGATAGTACACTCATATTAACATTTGACATATTGATTTAATAAAAATAAAAAACATTGTGTGTGAAAAACAAAATTATGAAGACCACATTCCCCATTAGTGAAACAATCAACCCCTGAACATCCCCCGGAACAAAACAAACAGAAAAAAGAAAAACATGCGCATTAACCCCGCGCACAACAGCGCCGACCGGCAACAATCCCTCCAAACTCAAAAGGTCCATGAACACCCACGAGTCCCCACGACAACTTTGCCATCGGATTGCTCAATTTTGCCTCACAAATTTGTGAGGCAAAATTACATAACAGAAAATACTTTGTGAAATAAACCCAGTTAATAGGAAGAATGAACACGAAAAATGTGTAGATTCATTCACAGAACTGTCTCAAGGATGTGATCTTGCACAAAACAAATTCCAGCTGATATAAAACAGTTCAGATTCCTCAGACAGACAAATGAATGATCAGTGAGTCAGCTGTTATGAGTTCAGCGGATGACGTAATCATTTCAATGTCCTGTAAAAAAAAAAACTCAACAAAACAAACTCCAGCCAGCAGGAGGAATAAGCACGAAGAACGAACAGATTAATCCACAGCTGTTCCAAAGGAGTGTCATTCAATAGAACAAGCTCCAGCAACTAGGCGGAACCAATACAAAAAGAAACAAAACCGGCATCCCGGTTCCCCGGATGGTCAAGTCAATTCACTCGGAGGCCACATAAACGTATATACCATGACTTACACACTCTGTCAGCTTTATAAAAGACATCCTTAGTGTCCACTCTCAAACTGGCCTGGAACTTCAATGCAAATGTAATCTTCCATCAGTGCAAAAGTTTCTTTAAGGAAAAGTGTTATTCACAAAACAAGCTCCAGCCGCTAGGTGGAGCCAACGCAAAAAACCCAAAATTTCGCCCAGCTTCCTCAAGAGTAAGTACAGCGAGTCAGGCCCACTCACATGAGAAACATCCAATGGTTTACTCAGTCATTGATTCTATAAAAGACATTGCCAGATTTGGACATGTGAATACTTTGCGACCGTTTTTGTTTCTATTCTCAGTTTGGCAGGAAACATCAGAGCAAACGAGATCTTTTTCTGATGTAAGAGTTTCTTACATTCCTTGAACCGATCCCGTTTCTCTCTTGTCGAACTCGCAAAGTCTGGGAACAAGAAAACATTATGGTTCTTCCAAGAAAGCTTCCCTTTGCTCCTCGCCTGGCGCAACACAAGATCTTTATCGGATGATCTCAGAAATCTGGCCAGAATCTATCTGGGCCTGTCTCACTCAGCAGATCTGTGAGCCGGCACTCTGTGAGCTCACTTGATTTCCAGCTTGTGGCCTGTTATGTCGAGCAGACTCGGGAAGAGCTCGTCCAGGAATTTCACCATATCTCTGCCCTCCTCATCCTCAGGAATTCCAACAGTTCAAAAGTTATTCCTGCGGCTTCTATTTTCAAGATCTTCAAGCTTTTCAAGGAGACGTTCCAAATCAACTTTGGTCGTGGGCGGATTAGCGGTTAATTCCCTCTCCGAAGATTCCAGAAAATCGATTCGTTTTTCAACATCAGACACTCTTGTACCTAATTCAGAGAATTTAATTCCATCGCCGTAATCGATCGATGTATTACAGCGAGATCCTCCAAGTCAGCAAGAATCTTCGTCAACATCACCAACATGTTGGACAACTGACGCTGGATCTCCTCTCCCGCCGCGCCATCCAAATCGTCTGTAGGCCTGTCGGGGCTTTCATCCTGAACACGTAAGTGTCTTCTAATTCTTTGCCGTGTTTTGCAACAAGGACAAATATGTAACTGGGTGTATCAAATTTCACCAGATTATAACATGAGAATAATCGAAAATTCAGCAAATAGCGCAGAGCTCGTCGCTCACACGTCTGCTCCTTGCATGGCGTCACCCAAAAACCAGATAAATAATATTATTGATAAAATGGGTAATTATAGCAATTAAACATTATAAAGACATTATTAAAATTAAATAAGCCTATACTGCAAAATGTACTATTTTTCTCTCCATCCAGGTCTGCTTTTAAAACCCCACAAAATCAAAATGGGAGTGTAACGGGGTTCACAGTACGGGCAAGGAGGAGGTGGGAACCGGCAGACATAATGACATAACTGAACTTAAACAAACATAAACACACAGACACACACACAGCGGCCGCGTGTGACTCTCTATCGAAATGGCACCTCCGGCTCGTATTTATCCCCCTCCCGGCTGAATAGGACAATTCAGCACCGGGCGTCCGTCCTCATGGCCTGGCCATGCCTTCCTCCTTGTCACAGGGAGTTTTGTGGTTTTTAGTCCATGTCCGTTAGCTTTGAATCCATCTTTTAGCAGATATACACTTTTAAAAATTACAGTTGGTCTCTTACGGGAAAATATACCAAAAATAATAATGACTCATCTTAAACTTATGGGCACATCCAATTTTTGATCCAATCAAATTCTGTCTAGAATAATAATGTCCCCTCCCCCTAGTCCCACATGCCTCCAACTAGCAATGGCATATAGCAAATCATGTTTCACAGATGTTAACTTAAGTCTATTGGCTATTTAGGGATGAGCCCACAGTGGATGAGCCCTTCAATATATCCTGCCCCAGCTTCCTTTTTCAATAAAAAATACACCAACACAGGAAAAAAATACTTTGGGTGGAGTTCAACTCAGAGAGCAGTGAGCACATAAAACAGTCTCTTCTGTAACATTGATTCTGTTTCTGTCTTGAGCTGCGTCACACAGTGTTCTGGTATGCAGCCTCAGCTGCTCTGCGCCTCTGCTATCCCAGTTCACACCTCACTGACTGCCAAACACTTGAGGGAATAAACTTAGTTCACTTAGAACTTTGAGTGCATGTGTTTGCATTATGTAAATCAGTGTGCGTGTGATGTTTCATGTTTCATCATACCCCAGTCTTAACTGCATGACTTTATAGATCCTTCTGCTATTTTGGCTATTTATTAAGACAGATAAAGATAGAAGACACATGGTTATGCCATAAGTGTCAAGTAGCCCTCAAATGATTTAGGTCTGGGAAGGGGATGGGTCAATCTACTTCTGGTCTTTTTTCTGGTCAATGGCCTGCAGGTGCTGGGCTGGGCCTCTGGAGAGTTTTGTCTCCTGTGGATCCCAGATCATCCCTCTATTATTAGTGAGAAATGCCAATGACATCGTAAACACCCATTCATTGCCAGCATGCACATGCCACTGCATACACTTGCAGTTAAAATAAACACCTTTCCTCTCCTTAGGGAGAAAATACACACCAATTATGAATGCAGATTTGTGAGATGGACATTGTGAGTGGGCAGAGAATATTTTGCCATTTAAAAGGGCATTTGTGTGTCTTCTCTTTTGACTCTGCATGTCTCTCATTTATATACTGCGTAGGGGTTTCACCAGATCAAAGATGTTATTGTGGAAAAACTCTGCTTACTTTTGTTTAAAGTTCCTCATTGTAACCATCTTGAAGTTCGAAATCTCTACTATTACTAATAATTAAGAGCTGCAGCAACCACTTGCAGTTGATTGTTGTTTTGTCTGTTGCGTTCTAAAATCTTAACAGTGAAGCAGCAAAGTCTTACAGTTTAGGCACCAGAAAACGAGGGAGATTTTTCCAGAGTATTAGACACTGGAAACATTTTTGGAGACTATGGAGTAGAGGTAAAGTTCATTATATAAACAATGTAATACACAGACCTTTTAGAAACATTTGATTGTCATTGTAATAGCAGTACATTTCTTACTTGTTATCCAAAGCCTCCACATGGCTATAAAGCTTGTGTGTTGTAATATGGGCACATTGTGAACATTTTTTGGCACTCTTTTGCACAGGTCATGTTTTACAAGTGCCGAATTTATCCTCGTGCTCAGAATCCTCAAGTGTCTCACACACAACATTGACCTCCATTGCATGGGTAGTAATGATTTAAAAAAAACATTTCTCTAATTGGTCTGGACACAGTCCTAGTTGTTTGTCATTTACCAGACTGTTTATGGTACCTACTAACTAATCGAGTGACACAGCCTTTTTTGAACAACACAGCTAAGACACACTTTTAGTCTAATTTAAGTTTTGTTTAGATAAATGTTTTAGTGAAATGAGCACTATTTAGTTACTATTTAGTTTTGTTTTGTTTGACATAATTGAGACCATTTACCAGTTTTGGAGATCAGTTTTGTTTAGATAATGGGCTCTATTTTTGTGAGTGCACAAAGCACAGCGCTACGCGCTACCACTGCGCGCAACGTCTTATCCAATTTTCGTGAGAGGTAAAACTCTAAGCGCAATTTTCATGCCAGCACAAGTGCAAGTGGCCGTGGGTGAGAGAGTTGTGGGCAGGCGCGGCGCTAGGGGTGGGCTTACAGGGCTTAAGCCCCGGATGTTTCAGGAAAAGCCCTGTATGTTTTATAACTTTGTACTAATCACTGAGTTTTCATGCACGCAATAAAATTAATTCTTTTAGAACCGCTATTCTGCTCGCTGCACATCAAACAGTGTCTCCTTTTATGTTCATTCACTCCTGACAAGAAGTACTGACTGGCATGTAAACTAGCCAATCATCGATAAGAACTTACATACGATCCAGCCAATGAGATTGGACCTTTTGGATGTAATTACCTTGTTTGCTTCAGAGACAGATGGTTCGTAAGTGTGTAGTTGTCTTGGTGAGGAGATTTATTAGAATATTGACATGGAAATTTGTAAAAGAAGAAGTAAAACAGCCTCAGCCAGAATCAGAACTTCAACAACAAGATGCGGCACAGATGTGCTGTACTTTTGTTTGTTAATCTAACATCTTGGGAAGTCTGGTATTCTCACTTTGTGGTCATTCATTTTTGTTGATGAATATAATATAATTTGTGGATGTTTTGTTGGTAGGTTTCTAATAGGAATATCAGCTTGGTGTCATGGCTCTGGATTTGTAGGTTTTAGACATATAGTCTATGTGTTTAATAAGTTTGATTAAAAATGATAATAGCATAAAGCAGTATTATTAAGGAGGATTGCAGATGATTGACTACAGTGGTGGAATAAAGCGTTTGGTAGATCTAAAATGTTTTCAATCCAACTAATTTTATGCTCAAGCAAACATTTTGTGTTTTGTATTCTTTAACAAACAATACTGAAATATTTTTACTTCATTTAAAAATCGACTCCTTGCCAGTGTAACTTTTAAACATATTTTAAAGTGTATTCCATGTATTATGATGCATACATGGATGTCTCTGGGCTAAGACCCGGATGTCCACTGACCCTAGAGCTGCCCCTGTCTGTGGGTGTATGCCCGCAAACTGTGGGTGTATTGTAAGAAAAACAAGTGGCGTGAAGCACAATTTGCTATTTTCCTGAGAAATAGATCATGGCACTAAGACATTTCAGAAGCAGGTCTTTTTGCAACTCAAAGTCAAACTCATATCCTGCATTTGCAGTTTGGAGATTCCACCAACAGGGGGTAATACATTTCATGTCCAAACTCTGAAAATTTAATGGAACATCAAATTATGTCCATGACGATCACTGCTGTAGCCGTTTTACGAAACAAATATTTATAAGATTTCTGTTATACTATCTTTAGGTCATTGTTTATTTTTCAATTATTATTATTATTATTATGTTTATATTTACAGTTGTATTTATGATCTTATTTGTAATGGAATTTTTCCACCTGTTGAGTTATTTGTTTAATTTTTTCGTGTTTCTATAAATGAATTACATTTTTCAAAATCAGAATTGACCGGTAGACATGAAGGTGTTCCGATACAATCACAAGGTTAATACAAACCTTGATTTGTGTGTCAATAGATTAAAATTATTAATAATAATTACATTCTCTACAATTTAATAGATCATTAATCCAAATCCTGATGAGAGAACCACATTTTCTATGCATATAAAAGGAGCATGTCACTAGAAATATGCCTGACATTCAAGTTTATGCACAAAAGAACGCACATCCATACAGTATTTCCATTCTTCTAATTCATCGCATACAGTCTATTTACACTACCAACTTCTTATGAATGTGCTGTCTTTGTTTATATCGCTGGTGCTTGAGGGAATGGACTATATAATAGGATGCATACGTTGCTGGAGAAGAACCTCAGAATTAAGTTGCACTTGACCCAGCCCATTAACGCTTTGCGCATGCAATTTTACCAAACCCACTTGTGCCTAGACTTAGTGTATGCTTGCACAGAAATACCAAAACTTCATGGCCATCCCCATTGACTTTGCATGTATGACTTATGGCATAGCGCTGTGCTGAGCACTAGCACTCTTAAAATAGGGCCCAATATGTTTTAGTGAAATTTATAAATTCTGTGTAATGTTCTATGTAATGTTCTGTGTAATTTTTTTTTTTTTTTTTTTCGTTTCCCAATACATTCAAGCAGGCTCGAGTAACCCCACTGCTTAAAAAACCAACACATAACCCCACAGTAGTCGACATCTACAGACCAGTCTCTCTCCTACCCTTCCTGTCTAAAACTCTTGAGAGGGTCGTATTCAACCAGTTTTCTGCTTTTCTCTCACAGAACAACTTACTCGACAGACATCAGTCTGGCTTCAAAAAATGACACTCAACAGAGACTGCCCTTTTGTCAGTAGCTGAAACCCTGCGACTGGCGAGAGCTAACTCCAAATCATCCTTCCTCATCCTCCTTGACTTGTCTGCTGCCTTCGACACAGTGAACCACAAGATCCTCCTGTCCACCTTCTCTGACCTGGGCATCACAGGAACTGTGCTTGGATGGTTTGAGTCATATCTCACTGGCAGATCGTTCAAGGTCTCCTGGAGAGGAGAGGTGTCCAAGACACACCAGCTGACCACTGGGGTTCCTCAACGATCAGTGCTTGGACCCCTCCTCTAATCGATGTACTCAACAACACTCAGACCGGTCATTGAGGCACATAGCTTTCCCTAACACTGCTATGCAGATGATATGCAGCTCTACATGTGATTCCAGCCTGATGACCCTACTTTGTCAGCTCGTATCTCTGCCTGCCTCTTGGACATTTCGACTTGGATGAAGGAACGACACCTTCAGCTCAACCTTGTCAAGACAGAACTCCTCGTGATCCAAGCCAACCCATCTGTTGAACTCAACCTCACTATTCATCTTGGTTCAACAACACTAACACCACCCAGAACAGCCCGGAACGTGGGATTGGTGGTAGATTATCAGCTTAATTTCACTACACACATCTCATCAACCGCCCGGTCTTGCAGGTTCACCCTTTACAATATCAGGAAAATCAGACCTTTCTTGTCTGAATATGCTACACAGCTCCTGGTCCGAGCTCTGGTCATTTCTAGACTGGACTACTGCAGTGCTCTGTTGGCTGGCCTTCCAGCTAACACAATTAAGTTACTGCAGATAGTTCAGAATGCAGCGCGTCTGGTCTTCAATCAGCCAAAAAGGGCTCATGTCACCCCATTCTTGATTTCACTCCACTGGCTACCTGTATTTGCCCGCATTAAATTCAAGGCTTTGACTCTGGCTTTCAGGACAGCCAATGGAACCGCACCTTCTTACTTCAATTCATTTCTTCAGGTCTATGCTCCAACTCACTCTCTGCGGTCCATGAATGAGCGACGCCTGGTGGTCCCATCACAAAGAGGCTCAAAGTCTGTTTTAAGATCGTTCACTTTCTCTGCTCCTCTATGGTGGAATGAACTTCTAACCTCCACACGGTTTGCTGTTACCTTCTCAACATTCAAGAACCAGCTGAAAACATATCTGTTCCCTGAGCACTTAACCAACCCACACTAATTGCACTTGCTACTGCACTTAACCTGCACTTAATTTACAAAAATAAATAAATAAATAAATTCCTTGTCTGTCTCTGTCTTCTGTGGTAGCATCTTTGTAGCATCTTTACTACTCCAGCCACTGTGAGAACTTGGAAGTCATATACTGCAGATGTTGTTAAACTTTGTATGACAAATTGCTTGCTATGTGTCTCATTTGTAAGTTGCTTTGGATAAAAGTGTCTGCTAAATGTAATGTAAATGTTTCATTTCGTTTCGATTCGTTGACATAACAGAGACCCTGCATTGGAAAAAACTATTCAAATGTTAGAGTTAGTACAGAACAGATGATGTAATGATAACAGCAATAGTGCTCCAACCACTCATTTGTGTGTGATTTCTCTCTCTCTCTGTCTCTCTCTCAGTCTCTGTGACAGAGGTAGAGTGTGTGCGGGAGGGCTGTCAGTCTGAGTGTCTGAGGCAAATGGCAGGTTTGGTTCCAGAGACACACTGCTTCACTGTGGTGTTCCGTGGAGCCAGGAAGAGCCTGGATCTTTGCTGTCCCACACAGGAGGAAGCAGAGCGCTGGGTTAGAGGCATCCGCAAGCTTAAAGACCGTGTCTCCAACATGAGCCAGAAAGAAAAGCTCGACCAATATCCTTATGGTCTACTACAACTATGCCTGCTCAAAGGGTTCAACCACTAGTACAAATTTTTCTTAAATGCATGTAGACACATATTCCCTGTAGAATAGTGCCATTTGTAGCATTTTATACACAACAGAAGACTTAGAACAGGTCTGGTTTTTCTTAGTAGCCATTAGGCAATATAAATCCACATGTAAACAGCCTCTCCCTTACTGCATAGCTCAGACTAGTAAAGCCACCGAGAGTTGATGAAATATAGACCATATATAGCTGCAGATATCTACAGTACAAGCCACTCCACTGCACTTGTGAACCACTGCCATTCTATCTCTCTTGATTTCATTTTCTCTTCCCTCTCATGTCTTTTTCACTCTGTTCTCTTCTGTTTAGCTCTTTCTTATCTTTTCACTTTTAACTTGTAACCTCTTTATTTTCCTTTCTCATCTTTTCAATGATATTGTTTATACTGTTACTTTTTATATTAGACTACATGCACATTCTAATTTTATTTTTACTGCACATTTGTTAACATCTTTATAAGTGAGCTAGCTGTCCTTTGACAGGGTAGGTTCCCATGGTTCCCATGATATGAGTTCCCACTAAGAATATCTGGATAAAATAAAGATAGAGGTCTGCAGAGACATTAAATTGAAATCTGAACCAGACAAGTAAAAAAAGACCCAGTCTGACCAGCCTAATACTGTTAAATTGTGTCATGTTGTATATGTGTGTATGTCATTTTGCATATTTTTCCCTAATTTCACACACTTGGATTCGAGGCTATCTGAGACGTGCAGATGAAAACCAGGATGGGAAGATGAGCTATGACGAGGTGAAACACCTGCTACAGCTGATCAACATTGACCTGAACGAACAGTATTCACGCACCCTCTTTAAGGTTTGTGTGTGTGAGAGAGACTTGGAGAGTTATTGTATTGTATACTGTATGGCTGCAGGAGACTGATCACACTGTGAATTCTACAACAGTAGGTTGAAAGTTTTGCTGCTGAAATCTGTTTGTGCTTACTGATAAATTAATCACTCCCCCCTGTGGCCAAAGATGGAAGTGTTGAATCTTATGGGCATGTGTGGGTTCCAGTTTTCAGGTGAAATGTCCACAGAGTGGCTCCAAAAGTTAGCTTTTATTAACCCTATTCCCTAACCAAAAACCTAAACCTAACCATCAGTGGAGTAAAATTTTAATTTAAGTGCTTAAATGTAACCTCTGAATCATGCTCACCATTGTTTATGTGAACGTGATGGCTTCCTGGTTCCCACGGGACCAGACCCCATGTATCTGAGGTTGCTATCAATAGCCCTAAAGGGAAATGTGATCACACTTGAATTGATGAAAAATGTCTGATGGGGGATGGGACTTGATTTGAGGGTAAATGAACTTTCGGAATCAACATGTTGATTTCCCATGTGATCAGGATGGCTGCAGACAGCTACTGTTGAATACAGTGTTTGGTTAAATTTTGGTTTTAATTTAAAGGTGAAGTGTGTAATTTTTCAATGTTAAAATAGTGTCATGTGCAGAAACTATAAGCCATTTGTAGGTTGATTTCCCTTAAAAGTGTAAACAATGTGACCCTGTGGCACTTTCAAAACATTGCTCTGTTTGTTTGAGCATCCAACCCAACCAGACATAGCATTGGCTCATCCAGTGGTTTGAATTTGGGGTGGGACTATCTAGGGCTTTTCACACTTGAAATCGTTAACCCGGATCATTCTATGGAATCCCGGGTTGTCATGTTCCGATGTTTCACACTGTACATTCGTAAACCCCAGGTTAACCTTCTTATTTGCAGTGTCAATAACAATGATTGGACGAATACAGCTCGTGACGGACATGCAACCTGTCAGTAGAGCTGCTCTTCTATAGAAATGTCGTCAAGCAAATCAGCTCTGTTTGTCTTCTGAAATATGCCATTTAAACACAGAATACTGTCTCTTCATCAAGCCAGTTATCGCGTTTGCCATTACTGTTAGACACTTACCAGTTTTCCTCAGGTGGAAAACATAAACAGCACATGAAAGTTTTAGTGACTGTGCAAAGAGCATTCATATTAAATGAGGTAAGCACTGAGGCATTATATGACAACTTTCTGAAACATTCTAACACTGCATCGTTTCACACTTTACATCTTTGGCACCGCAATGTGGGGTTATGCCTGCAAATGTGGTGCAATCCCTGCTCCGGAGCAGGGTTTCATAACCCCGGGTAAAAAGCAGTGCTAACCCCCTTTCAAAACAAGTTTGTAACGTTGCTTTACCCGGGTTTAAAAGCAGCGTTTTAAAAGACGTTTACCTGGGGTTAAGCACAGTGTGGAAAGCCTGTTGTGTTGATGTCAAATGTAAACGTAACGTTGTAAATGTAAAATGTATACTTTGACGTAAAACACAACTGATGTAAAATGTTCCTTTGCAAGTTATTTGCAGTGTTTGGTTTCAACCACAAATGTCGCTAGAGAGTCCAAAGTTCCGTAGTACAGCTTTAAACTAGAATTTCAAGCAACCCTCCCTAACCACAACATTCTAAAATAAAATGCAAGTTGTGTTCAATCATTGTACAGTTTTAAATTTTATTTTAAAATTGAGCATAAAGAAGTCCCACAAAATTTTGATTCTCACAATCTCTCTTTCTTCACTGTAGAAGTGTGATCGGTCATGTGATGGGCGGCTGGATCACGTGGAGATTGAGGAGTTCTGTCGTGAGCTCATGCGCAGGCCAGAGCTTGATTTAGTGTTCAGGCACTACTCCAGTAACGGCTGTGTGCTCACCACCATGGAGCTGCGGGATTTTCTCGGTGACCAGGGCGAGAATGCATTGCTGGCCCATGCGCAGAGTCTTATCAACACTTATGAGCTTAATAACTGGGGTACACAACCATCCTCTCAGATTGTTATCATGCATTACTGCTTACTACGTTTTTATGGCATGTTAATAAACCCACTGGAGTTTAAAAGCTGCCCTCTTTACACTAAAAAAATATTATATACTACATATCGACAGATCTTGTGAAACATGAGTTTTTCTCATTTTAATATTCTTACACTTTATGTTTAATAGTAATAATTATGGCTGTCAGAATAACACGTTAACATGCGATTAATTAAAAAAGTTTAACGCATACATTTTTCTTAATCGCGATTAACGCATTTACCGTTAATACAGCATAAACACTGGTGTGAAGGGCAGAACCTTTGTAATGTGTCCACCTGAAGTCATTACACTGACGCACATGCCACAAACAGACACACAACAGCGCCAGAGCCCTTCTACCTAGAGAGCCTACAAGCTTAGCGTCAAACATTTTAACGCGGCAGTCTCATAGACATTCAGTGGGCGGTACCGTCATAACACGTTGGTTGGCTATTCGCTCTCTCCTATGATAGAGCCACGGAGGTTGTTATCTCTATAAATAAAAGAATCTCTGACAGTGCTTCCCTGTCAGTGATAAAATCCGTCAATCCGCGCATCTTATCACGTGGCTTGTTGAGCGCGTTACCGCGGAGACCTAGCACGTGTGGAGGCTTCACGCTATTCTCCACAACGTGAGTTTGAATCTCGCATTTTTAATTAGTTGTTCCCCCGTAATTTTTTCTCTACTACATACTGTCCATACTGTCCAAAATGACAAAAAGGGCTAAAAAAAAAAAAAAGTAAACTAGGTTCAGTTTATCATGGCATTCCTGCTCTGTATGCACTTATCAAATATCCAACAACCTCTTTAAATGAGTAGATGAAGTCAGAGAGAAGGTTCAACATTAAATGGAAAAATCACACACTTGGACTTCCACAAATTCAGACAGCAGCGAGTCCGAGCACATAGCTGTGAAGTGTGTCATAAGCTGTTGTCCTACATAACTGACAAACTACACATAATTTATTTCTGTCACCTGCTAATTGAGGATAATATGTGATAATACTGAAGTAATACAGTAAAATGTTTCAAAACGTACTAAACACTTACTCTATTGAATCTTGTGTTAAACTGTGTTAGCTTTTGAATAATATTTTTTCTTGTGTCTTTCAGCCCAGAAGAATCAATTCATGACCCAGAATGGCTTCACCATGTACATGCTCTCCAAAGAGAATGATGTTTTCAACCCTGATCATGCACACGTGTATCAGGATATGAGCAGACCACTGGCTCATTATTACATCTCTTCCTCTCATAATACCTACCTCACTAAAGACCAGGTCACCAGTGCCAGCAGCACAGAGCCTTATATAAGGTAAACACCTACAAACAAACATGCTTCTAATTATAAACTGGGACAGACTAGGTCACAGTCTTGAGTAGACATC
The DNA here is from genome assembly GCF_019703515.2 of Myxocyprinus asiaticus. NCBI lineage: Eukaryota > Metazoa > Chordata > Actinopteri > Cypriniformes > Catostomidae > Myxocyprinus > Myxocyprinus asiaticus. Next base: position 28,379,053 of record NC_059357.1, on the reverse strand, counting down.
TACAGAGGTCTAAGTCAGGTACAGCACCTACAAACAAACACACGTCTCATTATCAAAACACCCAGCACCACAAAGGTCTGTGTCAAGTACTGCATGTAGAAATATACAGAACTGTACTTGCACTTAAAGGGATAGTTCACCCCAAAATGAAAATTCTACCATCATTTACTCACCCTCATGGTGTTCCAAACCCTTATGACTTTCTTTCTTCCGTGAACACAAAAGGAGATATTAGGTAGAATGGCAGCCTCAGTCACCATTCACTTTCATTGCATGTTTTTGTATCCATACAATGAAAGTTAATAGTAACTGAGGCTGTTAGCCTCTAACATTCTGCCTAATATCGCCTTTTGTCTTCTGTGGACAAAGGAAGTCATATGAGTTAGTAACGACATAAGGGTGAGTAAATGATGACAGAATTGTCATTTTTGGGTGAAATAATTCCCATACCATGATTACGTCTGTTGTTCCCTGTCTTTGTGAGCTTGTGGTTTGATGCATGGGTGTTGTTTGTGTGTGTTTAGAGCTCTTAATCAGGGTTGTCGCTGTGTTGAGCTGGACTGCTGGGATGGTGATAAAGGAGAACCCATGATCTTCCACGGACACACGCTCACCTCTAAAGTGCTCTTTAAAGAAGTCATAGAGACCATCGCTCAGTATGCCTTCAAGGTGCAGATACATGAAGCATTACAAACATTTGGTAACCTTCAATTGTTACCTTAAAGGAAAAGTTCACCCAAAAATGAAATTCTGTCATCATTTACTCTCATGCCATCCCAGATGTGTATGACTTTCTTTCTTCTGCAGAACACAAACAACAATTTTTAGAATATCTCAGCTCTGTCGGTCCATACAATGCAAGTGATTGGCGACCAGATCTTTGAAGCTCCAAAAGCACATAAAGGCAGCATAAAAGTAATCCATATGACTCCAGTAAAATGTATATGATAGGTGTGGGTGAGAAACAGTTCAATATAGAGCTGGTCAGCCGTAACATCAATTTGTAGGCGAACCTGGAAGATAATTCGCCATGGGTTCCCTGAGGATTTTCCTATGGGTTTTATAACGGGGTTTTTTAAACTTATGAGCAAAATAAAGTCTGTGGTAAACATTACTTGGCAATACAAGGACGTTTTGTTCTACAACATAAATTACACACAGTCATACCTCAAACATGAATTTTAAAGCCGCCGCATGTGGTTTTTTAAAGTTTGTTATTCAGTATGGCTTAAAAATCCATGATTACATTATGAAAGTGTGTAATTATGAATGGTTCTGAATGATAGCTTGTTTGTGTATTATAGTATACATATTTCCACTTAAAAGAGCTATTGTATTACCATGGTGCAAGTCCAAAAAACATAAAAAAAAAAAAAAACATCTTAATTCCATGCACTTTTAACAGAATTCCAAGTGCTGATTTTGTATGTGTTTATCAGTTATTAGTTTTACTTATAAGTCTCTCTCTCTCTCTCTCTCTCTCTCCCTCTCTCCAGGCGTCTCTGTATCCTCTGATCTTGTCTCTAGAAAATCATTGCTCAGTGGAGCAGCAGGCTGTGATGGCCCAGCACCTTCACTCTATTCTGGGCAGAAAGCTCCTGAGAAGGCCGCTCAATGACCTACCCCTCAAACAGCTGCCCTCACCTGAGGTCAAAAGCACATCTTATCTTCCTGTTGTTTTACCCACATCTATATTTTGCCTTTATTTGTTTATTGTATATGTATATGTATATATGTGAACAGTATGCATTTTTTTTATTCATATGAATACCCGAAAGACCTACTACATTTGCCAAAAGTATAAAACAGACTCAGAGCACATTACGCTGGGTTCTGTATCCAACTATGCAATGCACTCGTCCTTTAATTTCCAGTGAAATAGGAGTAATTGGTAGTATTATCATGCAAGTTTACTCTTTATTTGATCAGACAGACAAGTGCTTTGAGATTTTTCACAAAATTGGATTAAAGTGCAAAATAATCATATTTATTTCTGAGATGATTACTCACTAAATTAAACGTTTAATGTAATGAGGTCATGTGACAACAATGTAGCATATGACAGTTTGAAACATATATCTTTGCATATTGCATACTGCTTCACATACTACTTGTTAAAAAAATAGCTGGCAGTAAATAGAATGTACTGCAAAGCATGCAGTAAGCAGTACAGTAGGATTCCATTCTGAGCGTGGCCTTTCTGTATGTTTCCCCATCATGATGTTATGATTTCACATCTTTTTTTACATAATGATAGAGTGCTGTCATCACCTATTCCCTTCTTTCTTTTGGCCTATCCCTGTTTGCATTTGGAGGTTTATCAGTAGAAATATCTGACCCTTGCTTCCTCCAAAAATACATTCTATAGCCAGTAGAGTTTGAGCTCTTGTGCAGTGAAATGTGCAGTTATTGAGTACTTGGAAGAAGTCAACACATGCCAGTGCTCATAGTCATATAGTTTAAACTTTTCATATTTATGGAGTATTCTCCCTCTCATTCTGCACTGTTTCCAAGACTCTTCTTTCATGACAAAATTCTTTCTAATTATTTTATCTTTAGTGTTGTTATTCCAGCTTCTAATGTTAATTCTTATTGTTGTAGGCATATCACTTACACATTTTCCTAAAATGGTTATCTCCCAAGTGAGGACAAAGAATTTGTGGTTTTGGAGAACAGTTTTCTCATTTATATTTTGTCTTTTTTTACTGTAGGAGTTGATGGGGCGAATCCTGCTGAAGGGGAAGAAGATGAGTGGTCTGCTGGGCAAGACTGACAGCTGCACTAGCTTTACATCAAGCTCAGATTCAGAGGAGTCAGCTGCTGGAGGGGGTGGGAACAAGGGCTCAAACAAAAAGGACCCTGGAAAGGTGTGTCTTGATGCTGACTCTGTTATAGTGCAGATACTTTTGGGCCAGTACACTGTTTTGTGTTTAATTGTGTGATATTTCAGTGTTATACTGTATACTGTGCAGTGGGGTCCAAAAGTGTAGACCACTAAGTAGAATATTATTTGCTGTTTTCTATTTTGATAAAAAATGTTTCAGTGCAAATTATATAGTCAATTTGACAATCTGAGTGAAAACTTTTGAATTTCAGAATTTCTTAGTATATGTTTTGTTTGCTGTTAAAGGGATAGTGCACCCAAAAATGAAAATTATCTCATCATTTACTCACCCTCATTGCATCCCAGATGCAGACTTTCTCTCTTCTACTGAACACAAACAAAGATATTTAGGATAATATTTCAGCTCTGTTGATGCAAGTGAATGGGCACCAAAACTTTGAAGGTCCAAAAAAGCATATGACGGCAGCATAAAATAATCCATAAGACTCCAGTGGTTAAATCCATATCATCTGAAGTGATATGATAGGTATGGATGAGAAACAGATCAATATTTAAGTCCTTTTTTGCTATAAATTCCCCTCCCTGCCCAGTAGGTGGCGATATGCATGAAGAATATGAATTGTCAAAAACAAAAGAAAACTTTAATTTAATTTCCCTTTAATTACAGTATTTATTAGAGCTGGACTCCACAAGTTTGTACAAAACCTGATGGTCTATGTTATCCCAGCATGAGCTTCTTGTGTGCTTTAATGGAAGCAAGGAAAGTGAACTTTTGTATAAAGTGTTAACCTGGTCAATGTTACATATATGCTTATATTTGACTGGTGGTCTAAAAAAATGGAGAAGAATTTTATTTCATCTTCATTTTACATCCAAGTTCTCTAATTCCTTAAACTTTTTGTTTATTTATTAGGTTAAAAAAAACAAACAAAAAAAAAAACAATTAAGTGGTCTCAGACGTCTGACTCCCACTCTGTTGGTTTGGTTTAGCATAGCATTTGGAATACTTGATAAAATTTTTGTGTCCATTTTTCAGTATGGTCATAGCTCATGTATATTATTTAGATACTGTACATACTGCATCGAGATACAGTACACAGGGAGGAAATGTGTGTATACTGCCTAAATTGTTTTTCTTAAAATAAAAAATCTATTGTGTGCATGCATTTATGTGTATAATTTACCTCCATAGCCCGTGAGCTCCAAACTTAGTCCAGAGCTATCAGATCTGGTGGTGTACTGTGAGAGTGTGCCCTTCAATGGTTTCGAGACAGCCAGTCAGAGACCTCCTAGTGCAATGTCCTCTTTCTCTGAGAACGATGCGCTCAAACTCATCAAAGAGTCAGGTGAGATGAACAGAACAAACCTTTGCAATCTTAAACTGTATATTCACTGGTGTCATGTTATGTTCTTCATGCTTTAGGTCTTTAGTTATTCTATCACAATAAGTTGCATGTAGTTCGTTTACAATTGGCCAGCTTTGGTATTTCCTGTGTGTCAGTGTTTATGTTATAAAGAGTGTTGGAAAAGCTACACTGAAACTGTTTGCCTAACTACAAACTACTCATACTTTAAAGCAGTAAAGGTACAGTTAAGCTTTCCTTTTGCAAAACTAGTTATTTACATTGAAACTATAGGAGGACTATATAATTTGTTCAATAATGATCTAAATTTGGATGACAGCATTAAACTTGATCACAAATTTACACTAACTACAAGTAATAATGAAGCATTTTGTCATGCTAAATTGCTGCTTGTTGATAAAAATAGCTTGTAACTGGAACAGCCCCTCTGTTTTGAAAAGCTGAAGACAAATGTGTTTTCTTCTTTTGGTTGCATGAGTATACTATATGTCTCTGTGCATTTGCTTGATGGTGCGTGTGCGTATGCTTTTGTCCACTGTAGGAAAGCTGTTTGTTCGACATAACAGTAGGCAGCTGAGCAGGATTTATCCATCTGGCCAGAGGCTACAGTCTTCTAACTATGACCCACAGGACATGTGGAATGCTGGCTGCCAGATGGGTGAGCTCACTGAGCATTCTAATAGGGAAAAGTATTTTAACACACTTCAGCTTTAAATGCTTGTAGTGTTTTGTTGTGGTATATTAGCTGTAGTTTGATGTGGTTAAATGGTGACTCAGCTTTTTTAAAAGGAATATTTTGTTTTCAATAAAAGTTAAGCTCAATCGACAGCATTTGTACCATAATTTTGATTACCACAAAAAATAATTTTGACTCGTCATTCCTTTTCTTTAAAAAAACCCATAAATCTGGGTTCCAGTGAGGGAATTACAGTACAATGGAAGTGAATGGGGCCAATCCAGAAACATTAAAATACTCACTATTTCAAAAGTATAGTCACAAGATGTAAACAATATGCATGTTAACATGATTTTAGTGGGATAAATTCGCTTACTAACCTTTTCTGTGTAAAGTTACAGCCAATTTTGCAACTTCGTTGCCATGATGATGTAATGTCAACAAACCCTTAAATCCTAAAATGATGATTTAAACAACTTAGCTCAAATGGTACATGCATTTTAAAAGAATAATTAATATAAGTGCTTTTATAAAATTATAAGCTTCACATTTCTGCCTTTGAACCCTTCCAAAATTGTCCCCATTCACTTTCATTGTAAGTGCCTCTCTGTAACCTCCGTTTGTGCTTTTTTGAAGAAAAGGAGGCACGAGTCAAAATAATTTTTTCTGGTAATCAACATTATGCCACAAATACTGTCGATTGAGCTTAAATTCTGTATTGCACCCAGAATATTCCTTTAACATAATGTAGAGAATAATTCTTAGATTATTCCATTGTTAAGCCATTTCATGTTGCTTCATACTTCTCTCTGTTCTTCAGTGGCTCTGAACTTTCAGACACCAGGAGAGCAGATGGATCTGAACCAGGGACGCTTTCTGCCCAATGGATGCTGTGGATATGTGCTCAAACCTGACTTTCTGTGTCAGCCTAAGTCCAGCTTTGACCCTGAGAACACAGGTGGAGGGCCAGGACATACACCTACACAACTTATAATACGGGTTGGCAACACCTCCTATTCTATCTTTGTAGTGGTGTAACTTGAATCTTATGGGCCCCAGAGCAAAAATACTTGATAGGCCGATAGCCATGTAAGCACATGGCTTTCTGCACCAAGGTCTACACACTGATGTTTTTGTTGAATAACTCCTTCAAAAAGGAATGTGATATATCATTTGAAATGTGGTATTTTTATATTTGACTGAGTTTTAGAGTAAGGTGTTAAGCTTAAAGGCTTATTAGCTAATGTATATATCACTGAGGAGTATTTTAAAATGTAAAGACACAATGGATGAGATGCATAGTGTATAAGAGAGCAATAAATAGTAGCTCATTAATTGTGTGCATAGAAGAGCGAAGAGTGCTGTTTTCTCTGTTATTACAACATTTTAATAGCATGGCTTGCATAATCTTAAAAATGTTGTGGAAAGGCTCTTTAATTTGACGAAAATATAATAAATACTGCTCAGTTTCCTGTGTACTTTGCAAATATTTTTTAACTGTACTTAGTGAAGTTTATTGTTTCTTTCACAGGTGATCTCAGCCCAGCAGCTTCCCAAGATAAACACTGACAAGCCCAACTCCATTGTGGACCCGCAGGTCTGGGTGGAGATCCATGGAGTTTCCATTGATAAGGCTCGTGCCAAAACTCAGCGCATTGACAACAATGGTGAGGCCGTTGAGATGGTGTCAGTATTGGAACTAAGGGTGTTTACTACATTGCAGTTGTGCACTTTTGTATAATTTGTTAGAACTGCAAAGACAAATTCCTTTTTCTAGAGTGTGATAGAAACATTAGAAGTGGTTGTTTTATTGGTATTTACATTGCTTACAATGCTCTGTTTGGTTAATTTAACCCTTTTAGTAATGTGATCACATTTTTGAAGTCTCAAGAAGGACTATTAAAGGATACTTAATCTTAATGTAGCAGCTGAAACCAGTGCATACTGTATTTACATTTTTTTGTGAATTGCCAGGATACTGGGACAAATCTCATGAAATAAGGATAAACCAAGACGTCTGGTCACCCTACCTTTTTTGCCACATTAATAACATTCAACAAGTTACACTGTATTTTAACAAAAATGCTTCTGACTTAATTCAAATTAACAAATTTTTTTCAGAGCAAGCAAAACCAGGTAAAATATTGCCTATCATATTTGGATCGTGACTCTGTGTGTGTGTGTGTGTGTGTGTGTGTGTGTGTGTGTGTGTCTTCCCCTGCAGGTTTCAACCCACGCTGGGATTGTACTCTAAGCTTTCAGTTACAGGTGCCTGAACTGGCCTTGGTGCGTTTTGTAGTTGAAGATCACGATCACAAAAGCAAGAATGATTTTATAGGACAATTTACACTGCCCTTCACCAGCCTCCGAACAGGTATGTGTATGTGTGGGTGTGAGTTTAGTTTACACTTACAGCAAGGTTGTTTTATAAGAAAATAAGACTTTGTATATAGTATATACTGTACATGCTTTCCTGTTGAAGATATCTCTGCCTTTTAGTTTTTTTTTTCCAAGCTTACTCACTGTACGGAAGCATACTATCAACGAAACACCAAGGAAGGAGGGTGCCCACCTGATGACCCCAATAAAATTAGTGCCCCACCCCACACCCAAGATATCAAGAAAGTGTCGATTATTCTAAGGGATTGTACTATCATGTCCTATAAACTCAACTGTTAAGCTGGAGAAATCCAGTGACTGCTGTGAAAGTGCAGCTGACAACTAGGGAAAGATCATGTGACGGCGTGGAAAGACAGCTGACTGGAGGAAGATACCTCAATGGGGCTGCCATGGACTAGCTATCCATGATGGCAGGCTCCGTCGCTTTGATTAGTGAATAGGAGTCACCCCACATGGCTAAAAAAAAATCCAAAAAGGAAAATACCCCTTGAGTCTGCTAGAGCAGGGGCGGAAGATGACTCATCAACTGACAACCCAGTAACCGATCCTGGCATGAACACGACGATGAATCGGATAATTGGCACGGCACTTACAGCACCAGCTGCGGGACAAGAGCTCCGGATATGCAACTGTGGCTGGTCCAAGGTAACATCCATCAGAGGCCTAAAAATACGTCAAGGGCGGATGAAGTGTTTGAAGGAGGTGAGGCCGGGACCTCGCATTGATAGTTACCTCTTGAGGAAAAAGTAAAGTCAGTCGAGTGAAGCTCAGTGGCAGGATACAACCCACAGTCCACCGAGCATCAATACCCCAGTGGTCGAGGAGGGTAATTTGAGCACAACATCTGAGAACCTGGAACCCAGCATGACGCAGTCTGCTACGGAGAAGAACATCCAAGGCCACAGACCTCAAGTGAAGTGGCCAAAGTCCGGTAGCAAGAAAGAGTGGATGGCAGTCAGCGCAGACTTGAGTAAGGTCCTGGACAGACTCCGAGTAACAGCGGAAAAGAAGCTGGAGAAAATGAGCGATCTGATCTACTCATACGGGGCAGAATGGTTTGGAGCAAAAGAGAGAGGAAAGAAGAAAACAACAACCCCTCCCAAGTCCAGAAGGCAGCAAGAAATAGAGCGCCTTATCAAAAAGAGATGGGGCTTGAGGAAACAGTGGAAGAAATCCTCATTGGAGGAGAGATCTGGCATAAACCTCCTGCAAGCAGGCCTAAAGGAATGCCTGGGAACACTGAGGAGAGCAGAAAACATCAGAACTCAACGCAAAAAAGAAGAAGAGGGCAAGAACATCCTTCTACAAAGATCCCTTCAGATTTGCGAAAGGTCTCTTCTCAAAGGAAAAGAGCGGGTCACTTAAGGTGCCAAAGAAGGAGCTGGAGGACCACCTGAAAGAAATACACACAGGCAACCAGAGATATGAGCAGAGGGTGATACCTCCAGACATGCCACCCATTCCTCAGCCAGAGTATCAGTTGGATGACAGCCCGCCAAGGTGGAGCGAGGTCGAGAAAACTGTGAGAAAGGCAAGGGCAGCTTCAGCTCCCGGGCCAAACGGAGTTCCATACCGGCTGTACAAGAACGCTCCAGATGTCCTACGGTTCCTGTGGAGGTAAATGAAGGTGGCATGAAAGAAGCAAATCATCCCAAAAGCATGGCGAAGAGCAGGGGGAATGTTAATCCCCAAGGAAAAGGATGCCTCGAACATCAACCAATTTCAGCAAATCAGCCTTTTGAATGTTTAAGGGAAGATCTTCTTTAGCATTGTTGCTCAAAGGATGACAACATACCTGAAAAAGAACAATTTGGTTGACACGTCGATACAGAAAGCTGGTATTCCAGGCTTTTCGGGATGCTTAGAACATACAAGCATGATATGGCATCAAATCCAGACTGCAAAGAGGGAAGGAAGAGATCTGCACATCTTATTCCTGGACCTAGCTAATGCTTTTGGATCTGTCCCCCATTTTCTTCTCTGGACAGCCTTTGAGTTCTTCCATGTGCCAACGACCATCACACACCTGGTCAGAAACTACTTCAAAGATCTGCAATTCTGCCTCACTACAACAGAATACACAACATCATGGCAATCACTGGAAGTGAGAATAATGGCAGGGTGCACCATCTCCCCTCTAGCTTTCACCATGGCAATGGAATTGATCATCCGAGCCTCCAAATGGGTCATAGAAGGAGAACGTCTGCAGTCTGGACAGCGACTACCTCCCATGCGCACCTACATGGATGACATGACCACCCTGACCTCAACCATCGCATGTACCAAACGTCTACTGGAAAAGCTTCATGCCAACATAACGTGGGCATGGATGAAGTTCAAAGCCAGCAAGTCCAGAAGCACATCCATCGTCGGAGCGAAACTCGTAGACCAGAGATTCCACATCGATGAAACACCCATCCCAACGGTATTGGAGATGCCAGTCAAGAGCTTAGGGTGATGGTACAATGCAAGCCTCAAGGACTCAGACCACAGTGACCAACTGAGGGAAGAAACTATCAAAGGCCTTGTTAGCATAGACAAGACATTGCTTCCTGGTAAGTTGAAACTGTGGTGTCTGCAGTTTGGATTGCTGCCCCGTCTGATGTGGCATCTAACAGTCTACGAGGTCCCCATTACCAAAGTCGAGAAGCTGGAGAGGACAGTCAGTTTGTACATCAAGAAGTGGATTGGACTCCCACATTGCCTCAGCAATATTGGCTTGTATGGGAACGGTGCTTTGGAATTGCCTGTTTCTAGCCTCACTGTAGAGTACAAATGCACCAAAGTGAGGCTGGACATGACCCTGACCGAGTCTCAAGATGCTATGATACAAGTGGCGGCTCCCAGTCTGGCAACTGGGAGGAAGTGGACCCCATCTGAGGCCGTACAGCAAGCAAAATCTGCTCTCAGGCATAGAGACATCGTAGGACAGGTGCAGCAGGGAAGAGGGGGTTTTGGACTAGGGCAAGAAGACCCATATGGCACAAGGTGACAGCCACCCAGAGAAGAAAGCTGGTAGTAGCCGAGGTCCGGCAGCAGGAGGAGGCAGAGAGATGCATAAAGGCAAATTCGCAGTCCAAACAGGGCCAATGGACTAACTGGGAAAACCTGGAGCATCGTAAGCTCACCTGGAAGGATCTTTGGGAGATGGAAGGAAGTAGACTTAGTTTCATCATTAGAGTCACCTACGATGTCCTTTCCACACCCAAGAATCTAAACCAGTGGGTTGGAGAAGATCCATCATGTCCTCTCTGTCAAACTCCAGCAACGCTAAGGCACATCCTCATCGGCTGTAAAACCAGTCTTTCTCAAGGCCGTTACACCTGGAGGCACAACCACGTCCTGAGACAACTACCGATTACCCTGCAGGGAAGGAGGACCACTACCAATGCACTCTCTCTCTACCCTGGAGGGAAGGAGGACCACTACCAATGCATTCTCTCCCTTAATACCTGGATTCTTCCAGTGAAGCCAACTGCAAGAAGGGAATCGACCCTGCTGGAGGCTGCCCAGGACTGGAAAATGCAGGTTGATCTAGACCAGAAGCTCATCTTTCCGAGATAATTACAACTAATCTCAGGCCGGACCTGATCTTGTGGTCAACCTCGCAAAAGTCCCTGTTCATCGTGGAACTAACCTTGCCATGGGAGGCTGCAGTTGGTGAAGCATATGAACGTAAAAGGCTGAAGAACTCGGACCTAGCAGCCGAGGCAGTACAACGGGGCTGGCGAACCCAGTTGTTCCCCATAGAGATTGGTTGCAGAGGTTTTGTAGCTACATCAACAACTAGGCTGCTGAAGGGGTTGGGAGTTAGAGGGCAGGCTTTCCAACAAGCCGTCAGGTCGCTGTCAGAGCGAAGCAGCAACTGGCTGTGGCTAAAACGAAAGGATCCCAACTGGGCTGCAAAATGACCAAGAGGGGTAAAAGCGGAGGGGGGCGCACCTGGGATGCCAGGTGTTACTGTTGAGCCCTTTGGAGGTGTCGTGGGCTTATCAACAAAACACCAAGGAAGGAGGGTGCCCACCTGATGATTCCAATGAAGTTAGTACCCCTACCCCCTACCCAAGATATCAAGAAAGTGTCAGTTATTCTAAGGGATTGTACTATCAATTCCTATAAGCTCAACTGATTAATAGTGTATATCCCCCAATAAATGCTGTTCAAAAACTTTGACATACATTTTTCTGGGCAATATAATGGAAATACCGAACATTGTTTAAAATGTCAAGGACACTAAAGAACAGGATCAAGCTTTGCTTAAAAAACAGCTTCAGTCCTTCTTGGAATGCTATCAAACAAGTCCTCAACTGTGTGTATCCATTCTTGAAGACAAAAAGTTTCTGGTTCACTGAGACATGATTAAGCTGGAGAGCTTTTTTTTTGTAATTAACATTATTATTGATTCAAAAAGAAAGCACAACAGAGAAAAACACAACATATACACACCGAATCAACATTTAACTTTTAACACTCATTAACATCCTTCCCCAAACACCAACCCCACCCTACCCCAAAGAACACCCCTGTGGTCACATAAAATAATACACACACACACAAACAATAAAATAAAAAAATAAAATAAAATAAAAAATAAAATATATAATAAATATACATAATTAAACTAAACATCTCCCTCCTCATCCCTTCCACTAGAGTCCTCCAAAACTGCCAAATACCTACCCCACTTCCTGAAAAATAAGTCCTCCCACCCCAGCCTTCCATCTATCATCTTCTCATAAGCCGCCACCCTCCCCATCTCCGCACACCACTCTGGAAATGGTGGCACTCTGTCTGAATTCTATCCCCTTAAAATTATTTGTCTACCGATCATCACGCTAGTCGGAACCCAATTTTTTATATATTTGTCATCCGAATTTATAACTTCCCCATCACCCAAAATGCAAAGTCTGGGGCAAAGTAAAATTTGAGTGTCCAGAATGTCACGCAAATAATTCTGAAACTTTAACCAAAAATCTTGGATCTTAACACATCCCCAAAAAACATGGGCTATGTCTCCAACTCCTGATTGGCATTGCCAGCATGTGGGTGTGTCTTTAAGACCAAGCCTGTATAATCTAGAGGGGGTCCAATAAAATCTTTGTAAAATCTTTAATTGCATAAGGCGAACCCTTGCATCTCTAGATGCAGACTTGACATTTTTCAGAATCTTAGTCCACACTCCATCCTCCAATACCAAATTCAAATCTTTCTCCCATAATTTCTTAATAGAAGTTAAAGCTCCATCCCCCATACTCTGAATTAACAGGGAGTAATACACTGATGCCTCATGACCTTTTCCAAAAGCTGCAATCACCTCTCCCAAAGCATCTGCCTCCTCAGGGGGGTGTGTGCTACTCCCAAAAATAGTACAAAGCAGGTGGTGCAATTGTAAATACCTATAAAACTGAGGTCTGGGGATCCCAAAATGTTGGACCAAGTTTTCAAACGATCTCAACACACTACTATCATATAGGTCACCGAGTGTAGCAACCCCCCTCACAATCCACTCTGGCCAGCAGAAAGGGGACTTGCCAATACATAATCTTGGGTTCTGCCATATGCTTGAGGCAACATTTAAATAAGTGTCCAATTTAAACAATCTGGACACTTTAGTCCAAACCGAGTGTAAATGCAAAATAACGGGGTGTAACTTAACTTTTCCAGTTAGTTTGATAGAGATGCTTTGTAACGGCGAAATAGGGGCAAGAACTGCCTGCTCAATAACAAACCAGGGAGGGGCTCTCTCAGGTGGAAGCGACCAATAAGCCAAATGTCTGAGACTGAACGCATAGTAATAAAACATCTTGGGTAGGCCTAGCCCACCTTTGTCAATCGGCCTATGTAACTAATTAAAATGCAATCTGGGATGTTTACCATTCCAAATGAAGGACTTCGCTATGCTATCAAATTACTTGAAATAAGAGAGGGGGACATCTACAGGTAGGGACTGTAGCAGCTAGTTAAATTTTGGAATACAATTCATTTTAGTAACATTAATCTTTCCAATCATCGATAAATGTAATGAAGCCCACCTGCCCACATCGCTCGAAAATCTTTTTATTAAAGGGTCAAAATTGACACTAAGTCAGACAAATTTGCCTGGAATAAAATTCCCAAATACTTAATGCCCTTTTTGGGCCATTGGAAGGCGCCCGGCTGGAAAGCCGTTACTGGACAGTACGCTGTCAGAGCCAAAGCTTTGGCTTTAGACCAATTAACTTTGTATCCTGAGAACTTGGAAAAGGAATTAATAATTCTGTGAAGGCAAGGCATAGATCTAGTAGGTTCAGAGACAAATAATAAAATATCATCTGCGTAAAGCAGAATCTTATGTGCCACACCTCCTGCAATCACCCCTGGAAAATCATCCTCCTTTGTTATCACAGTTGCTAATGGTTCCAGGGCAAGACAGAACAATAAAGGAGAAAGAGGGCAGCCCTGCCGAGTTCCCCTATCCAGAGTAAAATAATCTGAAATGAATCCATTTGTTTGTACTGCTGCTACAGGGTGTTTATAAAGTAACTTAATCCAACCAATAAATGTACTCCCAAACCTATACATTTCCAAAATCTTAAAAAGATAATCCCATTTTACCATATCAAATGCCTTTTCGGCATCAAGTGAGATGGTGAGATGAATCTGATCATTCGCTACTGAACACATGATATTGATATTGATACTGATGTTATCAGAAGAGCTACGGCCCCGAATAAACCCCACCTGATCTATATGTATAAGAGATGTCATAACTTTACTTAACCGGTCAGCCAAAATTTTTGACAATATTTTTACATCTAGTTGGATCAGGGAGATTGGACGGTAACTTTTACACTCACTTGGATCTTTGTCCTTTTTAAGAATCAGACTCTCAACAGGATCAAGCTTTGCTCAAGAATCTTCGTCAACATCACCGGTTCCCCGGATGGTCAAGTCAATTGACTTGGAGGCCGCATAAACGTATATACCATGACTTACACAATCCGTAAACTTTATAAAAGACATCCTTTGTGTGAGTATGTAGATATTTTGTGGTCATCCATAATGTCCACTCTCAATCTGTCGGGGAACTTCAATGCAAAAGTAATCTTTAATCAATGCAAAAGTTTCTTTAAGGAAAAGTGTTATTAACAAAACAAGCTCCAGCCGCTAGGCAGAGCCAACGCAAAAACCCAAAATGTCGCCCAGCTTCCTCAAGAGTAAGTACAGCGAGTCAGGTCTACTCACATGAGAAACATCCAATGATTTACTCAGACATTGATTCTATAAAAGATATTGCCTGATTTGGACATGTAAATACTTTGTGACCAACCTTCATTTCTATTCTCAGTTTGGCCGGAAACATCAGAGCAAACGAGATCTTTTTCTGATGTAAGAGTTTCTTACATTCCTTGAACCGATTGCGTTTTTCTCTTGTCGAACTCGCAAAGTCCGGGAACAAGAAAACATTATGGTTCTTCCAAGAAAGCTTCCCTTTGCTCCTCGCCTGGCGCAACACAAGATCTTTATCGGATGATCTCAGAAATCTGGCCAGAATTGATCAGGGCCTGTCTCCCTCAGCAGATCTGTGAGCCGGCACTCTGTGAGCTCGCTTGATTTCCAGCTTGTGGCCTGTTATGTTGAGCAGACTCGGGAAAAACTCATCTAGGAATTTCACCATATCTCTGCCCTCCTCATGCTCAGGAATTCCAACAATCGAACGTTATTCCTGCGGCTTCTATTTTCAAGATCTTCAAGCTTTTCAAGGAGATGTTCCAAATCAACTTTGGTCACAGGTGGATTACCGGTTAATTCCCTCTCCGAAGATTCCAGAAAATCGATTAGTTTTTCAACATCAGTCACTCTTGTACCTAACTCAGAGAATTTTATTTCCATCGCCGTAATCGATCGACGTATTACAGCGAGATCCTCCAAGTCAGCAAGAATCTTCGTCAACATCACCGACATGTTGCTGATGCTGGATCTCCTCTCCCACCACGCCATCCAAATCGAGTCCCCAGTCTGTAGGCCTGTCGGGGCTTTCATCCTAAACACGTAAGTGTCTTTTAATGTCTCCAGAGCCCGAGGATTTTGACTTCTTTGCCATGTTTTGCAACAAAGGACAAATGTGTAACTGGGTGTTTCAAATTTCACCAGATTATAACATGAGAATAATCGAAAATTCAGCAAAGTGCGCAGAGCTCGTCGCTCACATGTCTGTTCCTTGCATGGCATCCAAGCTGGAGAGCTTTTTAATTCATGCTGGTATTAATGAAACTTCTCTGAATTTGTCTTGTGTGTTAGGTGTTATTACCTTCCTGGACTATAAGAACTTTGTGACATCTATCTATCTGTCTGTCTCTCTATTTGTCTGTCTGATTATCTGTCTGACCATCTCTCTATTTTTTTTTGGTATTTTTGTTATGTGATTTTGATTTGTAAGTTTACAAAGCAACCTGAGGCCTAGCGACATACCAACCTAGCGACTTGCCTTTGCAGCTGCATTTGTAACTATAATTTGAAGTTAAACACATTTTTATGTAGTATTGATTTTATTTTTAACTATATTTTTCAGATATGTTTTTTTTTTTTTATGTTTTTATGATCCTCCAGGTTATCGTCATGTTCACCTGCTAAAAGCAGATGGCTCCAGTCTGTCTCCTGCCACTCTTTTCATCTATGTCAAAGTGATACGACGAGGAGTTCCTATTAAAAAAATTTCTGAGTGTATGGGCAAAGCCTGATTCTCTTTCATTATGATTCTTGGGAATGCTTATTTCTGAAAGTACGCTCCTGAATGAAAAGCCCCTGAACTGGGCTGTTGATGTGCTGAAACTACCTAACTGTTCAGAATGAGACCACCAGAAAGAACAAGTCTTATTGGACTTACCAGGACACACATCTCCAACAATCTGAAGAAAGACAGTGTTTGAAGAGCTGTGGTTAAAAGTGCATTTTGCTTTTTATTGTCAATATTTGGTTTTGTCTGAAGAGCAGAGCATCTGATGTGATCCGTAACATCTTACTGAAGTGTTATGGAGGAAGCTAAAGGTATTATGAAGTCAATATTGTTAGAAGCCACAAGTCAGTATTGTTTATACTGTATCTTTATGTGGTTACACACATTTCTGTCTCTGTGAGCCTTGAATCAGAAATTTTAACATGTTTTATTAAACGATAATTTAATGTTTTAATTAACTAAACTAAAACTTTATTCTGGAAATGCTGGACATGAATTCAAATGTACATTGTCCTTGTTATAGTCTGTCTATAACTACAGTTTAACTGTTTTAGAATTTGAATATTGTAATATTGAGATGGATTTGATGTGACGAACAGAGTGAGAACAGGTTAAAAATGTGATGAGGAGAAACAGTCTATTGAAAGGGTCCTGAAAGCATGAATGGAAATGTGGAAGGCTTCATAACGGTCATGACTATGTTTTTGTATTTTATTGAAATTTTATTAACACTTATTATGAAATCAGTGTTTAACACAGTGTCTGAGACAGAAGATTTCATTATTAAAGCTAAAAGCATGCATTGCACATGTGCAGTGTCCTAAGCCATCCAAATGTGGCAAATTATACACATTTTACATGACTTGTGTGGCTTGTGCCGCAGCTAGACAAGTAAAGCCCTTTCCCTCTAGATGCTCCTGTACCATTATAACATGTAGGCAATCACCTTAATTTCATAAGTGAGTTAAAGTGACACTTTGAAAGGTTTTGGGTTTTCTCTGCTTGTTGTACTAGGCTGAGACAAATAATTTGTAATATATTGTCAACTACTTCTTTACAGATGTAATTTTTCTGTTCTCTCATTAGAAACGAGAGGTCTCTTACATCTTATATTTGAATGTCTTATTTGTCATTGTGACATTTTTTTGTGTGTGTGCGTGATTGTTTTTAGGATTACAAATGGAAACAATTTATGTTTTTTTTTGTTTTGTTTTTTTGTTCTAGATTATGTGTTTTATAATACAGCAAATTAATTTTAATTAAATTAATATTAACATTTACCTGATCGAAAATCAGACATTAATTGCAAATCTCCATCCTCCATCCTTTTGCAATAATACACAAATGCCTGCAGTACACAGTTGTGCCATTGTGCTGATTTTTTGTTTTTAATAATAACAGTTTTCAAAAAATGTAGTGCCTTTCAAACATGCCTACATTTTATAAACTTGTCTCAAATTATACCTAACCGTTGTGCCCTTTAATGACTTCTGCATGAATGCATGTGTGAGAGACAGACACACTCCAGGACACATTGGCTCTTCTAGCACAGCAAAACTGGATAAATTATTAAGTCTGTGGAAAATAACATATTCACATGTCTAATCAAGCAACATAAATTATCACTGGGGTGATACCCTTAAGGGGACCTTTTTTTTTTTTTTTACCTCTAGTTAAAATGTATAGCTCGTTTTGGGGAACCTATTTTGTACATGCATTTATATGTTTTGTTCCTCTGAAGGAAAAAACAAACAAACAAAAAAACAAAAAATCATACCTTTTTGTCTCCTTAAGTGTACAAATATGTACCCAAAACAAGGGCACCACCCATGACGACTTTGTACCTAAAACAGTACCTAGAAAGCTTCCAATGCTTTCATAACCTTAAAATTTTCACTTAGGATTGACTGTTCGGATAAAGAGTTGAACATTTAAAAGTGAGTAGAAAGTAAGGGGTAGTCCACACCGAATGCATATTTTGTGCCCATCTGTGCTCTTTTCCCATTGTTTTTCTATATAAACGTGCTGGATAGATGCTATTTTTTTCAGCGTCTTGCGCAGGAGCGTAACATTTTTAGACTTCGTGTCAGGTACAAAGTAAGACTTTTACAATTTTAAAAGCATGTCTCTAGACACATAGGTTATGCGTTGTCCTGCATCTAGCACTTTGTAGCGCAAGAATGTGTTCAGCCTAAGCGGCCCCTAAGAATTAGATTTCTAAAATAACTTTTGTTAAAATTGCTTTGTACTCGGTCCCACTCGTGAGCGATTGTGCTCTTTATGACATTATATTAGCTGTTACAACATAATTTATATATATATTCAGACAGACTAACACATTTCCACCACATATTAAATATCACAGCCATCACATGGTCAACAAATCCATCAAACAGTGAAATTTAAAACATGTCTAATAATACTGGTATTAAACCATATTGAAGTGAAGTTAATTCTGAAAACGGTCAGGGATAAACTATGAAAGAACTACAGAGAGCATCGGGCTTTGCGGCAGTGCACCAATAGTTTTGCGGGGTGTGATGTCGCAAGGCGAGATTCTCACTTCCTGGTTAAAGATGGCGGATGTGAATGAGACAGCACCGAAGCTGAAGAAAGAAACCGAGGTAGAAGACGACCACGGACATTGCAGGAATTGTGAAAATGAAGAGCATCACTCTGATGACGGGTGAGCGTGCATGTGTTTTGTTGTTAGGTTGTAAACGTTAAATACTCTTCCTCTAGGCCCTGAAAGACATGGCCCTTGTTCGGCAAGGTTGAGGCACGCTAACAGCAGCATAGATAACCGCCCGCTGGCGTCACACCATTGGCTCATTGGGTTGATTGACGTGCAGATCTCTTAAATGATTGGTTCAGACGGCGTCAATCAAAAAGAGGACGGATCCATATGGCCACTAGTTCTCTGGGATTATGGGCATGTACGTGAAGTGTTTAACAGCCTCACTTTATGCCGGGTTAGATTAAGGAATAAACTACCACGTGTTAAATAACTCATCATGAATGTAACACGTTTTTATACATCGGTACCAAAATTAGTAAAAACCGCTTTCAAAGCTGTTCAGCAGGCCTTTATCCCCCTTTATGATTATTGGCCATTTTGTTGACTAGATTTCCTGTCACTGACGTGATCTAGTTAGCTTGACTGCTGATAGTTGCAACAAGAGTATAGGTTATGGTTTTTATCACCCTGTTTTCCTCATGGTTTACTCTCGGACTCATCGATGGTGCCTGGGTTTAATTTTCAGTACATAGAGCTCCTCTGTTATCACAGTTAAACACTTTCCCCCACTAACCAGCCTCTAATCCTGTCATGTGCAGAGTCACATCTCGGTCGAATTAGTCAGGAGAGAGCAAGATAATTAATTGTATTTATCCTAATGAAGTAATGGAAGTGTGCCAGAGAGGATGTACCATGAATACACCGCCACTCCTGTCAGGATTCGCTTAATTTATGTGACGATTTACTGATGTTTAAAGAAAATTACGTCAAAAATATATCCACTTTATAGTTTTACGTATTCATTTACCAGACAGACAGAGATAGATGGATGCATGGGTAGATAGAATAAAAAACAGTGCTACAGGAGCCAGACACAATCTACACACTTTATAATATGCATACATCAGAATCGGAATGTGGAGGGATTTCTCCTGAAGTCCACTATCATCTCCACTGTTTTGAGCGTGTTCAGCTCAAGGTTGTGACCGCACCAGACAGCCAGCCAGCTGTTCAAACTACATACAGTCAAAAAGATGCAGGTGTTAATAATATCATAGCAAGCTGTGTTGTGGGAGTTCACCAGTGTTTTGTATACAAATTAAAAAATGTATATTTCAAGAGATTTGTCATCTGTAATGTATTTAAATGTCCATCAAGTTATTTAGTCAGGGTTGCCAACTTTGGCTACATGGTTGGAGTGAGATTTTGGGACATGGGCTGAATCAATCACACACACATTATTTGAATTAGTAGGCCTAACACCTTAAATTTGTAACATCAAACCCTACAATGAAAATAAAGAATTTTGTTTTGGGCATGCTTAACCAATTAACCTTGTATTGACAATTTCAAAAGACATGTAGTCACAACAAAACCCTTACAAAAAAATCTAAACTAGCCGCAAACTTACTAGCTTGTTATTTTCACATGAAAATTAGCTTTTGATTCGCCACAAATGTTTGCCTGAAGTTTGCAGCTCTTAGCCGGTAGTGGTGAACCTCCGGCAAACCTTTGGCAACAATGGACAATTTGCCACATTTGCGTGTGAAAATGATCAGTGGCGAATCTGTGGCAAGTTTGCGGCAAATTTGCCATGAACTCTTGATTTTCGTAAGGGAAGTTTTCCTGGGTCTAAAATGGTCTTCAGTGGTTCTTATCGTAAATGGTCGTCCACACGTTTGAAGTTGGTTGATTACATAATTGCAGTTATTTCATAATTAACTAAATAAATTAGTTGCATGTTAACTTTGGCTATATGGGAGTTAGTTTGATGGAACCTTTTGAATTTGACGATGATTTTATTTTATTTTTGTTTTGTTTGTGGTTTGTGAAATCTAACTATTCTATTATAATCAAGCTACATAATTTAATCAGCACTAGGGCTGCACGATCATAAAAATAATAATTGTCAATTATTTCCCTTGATATTGTAATTGCGATTATTTATTTTGATTAATATAAATAAATAAAATACTTATTTTATGTGGGGCAACTACTTGCCATAGTCTTTATGTAGGCTTCACATCCTGAGGACTGTGTTCCTGAAATGCTTTATTACTTTTAATTGCATGAAATGGACCAAAAACATGTTGTAAATAGAAAATGTACAAATAGAAAATGCAATGGGAGTAGACTCAAATGGGATGCTGTAATTAACACTTTTAACAATTGGTTAATTGTTGCAGCCATAATTGTAATCTCGTTTATTTTTTCGATGAATCGTGCAGCCCTAATTAGCACTTTATTTCTTTAGGGCAACTTATAATGTTCTGACTGTACATATGAGTTATCCACTTTACTGAGTTGGAACTGTGCTTCTAGTGAAAATGTTGTTTTCCTTTCATCAGGCTTAACGATTCAAGTCAACTCTTGAAATATCTGAAGGCAAACATTGCCAATTTGCTGGATATCGACATCATGAGAACAGGAGGAAAACTTGGTCCATAATTCATGGAGGCCCAGACTTTAAATCTTTTTTCATTGTACTTGCCCTTGTCAGAGTTTACCATAGTAAACAGTGGCATTTAATAAGACCATCCTCATTACCATGGTTAGGTCAGTTTGTGGGGTAGGAGCGAGAGAAGACTGATGATGATAGAGACAGAGCCGGAAAGCGTGTGTGTGTCTCACACCAAATGATTTTGCAACCCTGCTTTAGTCCATTCCAGGCTTCAAAACATAATGAAGTAACGCATACAACACACTCATCTTCTACACAATTGTCCGTTATGTTATGACGATGTTTCACAATGCAGCTTTGTATTTAAGCAATACGAAGCTTAATAGTGTCATATACAGTGTAAAATTTTGAGCATTTTGAAGAGCATCTTTGCTTCGTCCCTCTAACACGGATGGTTGCCTGTCCAAGATCATAATCGCGGGGGGGTTGTTTGTCTGAAAGTCTTTGTGTTATGGTATGGCCCACATCCCCTCAAACACACAAAACACAAATTTCTATTCTGCAGGTCATGTGATAGGCCATCTGTCCCCCTTTAACAAATGTAGCTCAGTGCTCTCACCTCTCTCCCCCCGTGGACATTAAAAGGATTGTGTGTGCGTCTGTCTTTAAGTATGCTGCACCGATTCCAGTTAGCCCTACCTTGGTGCATTAAACTTTAGTTACTACTCTGGTATGGGGCTTGGCTCCTGTTTCTTGTCATTACCTTTAAAAATATTCATTATTAATGGAATCGGGGGAAAGAATACATGTTAAATTTAGTTTGTATCATCCAAGACAAAGATGTATATTTTTGTTAAATTCAATTAAAATAAAAGCAGTATCCTTTGTAGGGATGTGAATCTGAATTTGGTCCGATACCGTGCTCATGTACTTGTATTCGTGCTCGTAAAAATTTTCCGATACCATCTGACATACGAATGCCATTCTGTAAACATTAAAGCTACACTATGTAACGTTTGGCATTCTAGCGGTTAAAAAATAAACTGCACGCGTCTTGCGGAAGAACATTGTTTTGGTTGTGCTTCGGCTCTGCTCCTCTGCACGGATGAATGTGGTTCGATGCACCGGTGTACACATGAATACAGGACATCTTATCAGAGCGAATGGACAAATAAATAACGAATAAAAGGAAAAGATGGATATCCGAAAACATGTTATCTGAGCAGATAAGTGCCATGCTGTTGTTTTGACTTATTGGAAACATTGATGTTTTGAAATAAATGACGTACAAAAGTTAGGCAGCGTTCGTTAACATTAGACATAACGATTGCTAGTCTGATAAGGTCAAACGTTGTAAAGTTTTTATAACTGCAGGATATTCTGGCCAAATAGACCACGGTAGTAACTAATTTATAGATTGTCATTGTTACTAACCAGTGGTCAACATCATTTCAAGACTCACATGTCCTTGGGAAGCCTTGGACTAAAGGATTTATTTATATAAATGATTGCCGTTATAAAGAAAAATACACACGTGTGCTAGCAAGTGAAAAGTTCTGCACTGATTACAGTATATTGTATTTCAGTACACACACACAGACGTGTGTGTGTGTGTGTGATTAAACAATTATACATAAACCATATCAATAAAATATCTTACCTGTTGAGTAAGAAAAAAGCCATCTCTGGGTCTCTTTTAAATCCTTTCAGATCTCCGAGTTGTTGCCACCTCTGAAAAGCCAAGCCGATGTTGATTCATGTTTTATTACGGACTCTGCCACTTTCCCTTTTTGCTTGTAGACTCTGCTCTGTTCGGGGTTTCTTTGAATGATCCATGGTCAATTTTCCTCATTCGTTGTGACAACAAACTTTCAGGTTCACGCTACTCCCATACACACGCTACAGTAGCCGGATCTTATTTTCTCTGTGTATGGGTATGACGTTAACATGCACGGGCGAATGTCGTATGTACGCAATTTCCCGCGAAATCCGTCCTGACAGCTCTAAAATATATATCATTATTATAGGTTTATCAAAGTGTATTTGGGTAAAGACATGGTTTGCACTGTCTCATTAATAACATTGTTATTTTTTAACAAAAAAGTTACATAGTGTAGATTTAAGTGCACAAATTAAAATCACATTATGTCCTAGTGTGATTAAACCACAATAGCTGTGATTAAATTAAATAAATATATAGTTTGCATGTGTTGCGTGCATCAAAGTGAATGTGTGGAGCCGACACCGGCTGCTCATACCTTTTAGAGCTCCTTGTCTCATACATGGAAAACACAATCATTTGTATTGCGTGGTCTGTTTGTAGCAGATAACAGAGAGCAGGGCGCTAATTCACTTTTTAGCACAAGGTACATATAGACTACGTATTTATTTAATTAAATAGCAGCCTTTTGCTGTTTAATAATCATAACGACCTGGTTTATTTAGCTCAATTTAAATGGTAAAAAGTATGACAGAGATATATTAGAATATTCACTGTAATACTACTACTACTACTACTACTACTACTACTACTAATAATAATAATAATAATTAAAAAAATACTAAATCAATAGTAATTATATTCTATTAAAGCAATATCACAAAACTGTGATGTTCTGTCATGCAGCACATTTTATTTATTTATTTTTTTTGCAGTTTGGTTTGGTCTGTGAGGTTCTGTAAAAGCATTTTATTTGATAAAACAAATTATACAGTTATGTTGAAAATTAATTGTTCTGTTTTCATTTGGTTAAAGTTTGAATGAATTATGAATTTAGACACCATTTTGTTGAAAAAATTTAAACTGTTGATACGGAATCCAGATTTTTTTTATTTTACAAAAAAACAAGTATCGGAATCGGCAAGTACCGAAAAGGAAGCATCGGCACTCTTACTCATTCTCAAAAGAAAATGGTATTGGGACATCCCTTATTCTCTGTGAAACTGCATTAGAACAAAATATGTTGTGAAAAACAAGCACGATACAAATAAAATGGAACTGAATTTAATTTAGGCTAGTCCTTTCATGTTAAGGTTGGCCTAGTTAACTTGTATATTGGAGGTAAAAGAAACTTTGAACCATTTCTCTTATGTGTCTCTGCCAAATTCAGAGAGAATTCCTGTTCATATGTTAACTGAATTCCAAATCTGAGGTTCTTAACATAAAAATAACACTGATTGCATCAGAAATAACCACTGCTCCATTGAGATGAAGTCTGTTGACCTTTCACCTGAATTGCATACAGTTACTGCTAAGTGGACATTGCCTCACTGTATAGCTGTCTGTGTCAATTGAGTTCATATGACCCGCAGGGAGAAGGGCAACCCAGGTGCCAAGAAGAAGAAAAAGAACAAGGTCCGGACAAAGTCCGGTGGCAAAGATACAGTACCAGATCCACTGGCCACAGTGAGTGTGTGTCTAAAGTAACATTACACTAGATCTGTCAAAACAAGGACTGAATTCACTCTCAAAAATTTGTTTTTTGGAGACAATTCCAGACACGTACCATGGTAATACCATGGTATAAGCATCTGACACCATCACTAAGCATTAAATTACATCCTCATTGTTCCATTTTCATGTCTCTTTCTCTCTCTTAGGCAAACTCCCTCCCTGCAGATAAGTTACAGGAGATTCAGAAGGCCATCGAGCTGTTCTCAGTGGGACAGGGTCCAGCTAAAACCTTGGAGGAGGCCACACATCGCAGTTACCAGTTCTGGGACACCCAGCCTGTTCCTAAACTTGGTATTGATCATTTACACCAATATTTTCTGCAGTCACTTGCATTCTGTTACATCCAAAAATGTTTAAGTCTTTTTTTTGTTGTTGATTTTCTCCCCAATTTGGAATGCCCAGTTTCCAATGCACTCTAAGTCCTCGTGGTTACGTAGTGACTCAGCTCTATCCGGCTGGTGGAGGACGTATCTCAGTTGCCTTCGCATCTGAGACCGTCAGTCCGTGCATCTTATCACGTGGCTTGTTGAGCACGTTACCGTGGAGACCTAGCGCGTGTGGAGGCTTCACGCTATTCTCCGCGGCATCCACACACAACTCACCATGCGCCCCACCGAGAGCGAGAACCACATTATAGTGACCATGAGAAGGTTAACCCAACGTGACTCTACCCACCCTAGCAACCAGGCCGATTGGTTGCTTAGGAAGCATGACTGGAGTCACTCAGCACACCCTGGATTCGAACTTGCGACTCCAGGTGTGGTAGTCAGCGTCTTTACTTGCTGAGCTACCCAGGCCCCCGTTTAAGTCTTTTTAATGAGAATTACAATGGTAAACCACAATAAAATTAGGATTTTAATTTTGCAATGCGTTTATTTTGAGCTGCTTATATATGTCTTGAGAGGTGTTTCTTTGAGGTGTTCATACCTAAGGGAGGGTTTAAACTGTTGGTTTTGGATATTGTTTGTATGGCAAAGGCACTCCTTTCACTGGGTCACTAGGTCTCAGATCTGTTCAAAGCAGCTGGCATGTTATTTATTCAACAACAAAGATTTATTCAGCATTGATGCTCTGTGACATGGCTTACCCAGCGGCTAAGAGCTGGTGTCTTTGACGCCATATTTATAATAATTCACTTTTATTCTATTTATTCCTACAACTGTATCTGTATTGTGTAGTGTTAAACTGAAATAAAACTGAAAAGTAGTGGTTGACCAATATATCGCCCAAGGCCAATAAATTGGCTGATATCTGATATTTTTAAAATACTGTATCAGCTGTTTAGCCATTTAGTTTCTTAAGCGGCGATGGTGCCGAGAATCGCCTGATTGCATGTGAAGGAGCCGTCAGAGACTTTTTAATGACCAATCACAGTTCATTTTGTTGTTATGTGCCATCGTGTTACCACAATAATAGACCGTAACTGTTACCTGTCTTATGATAAAAAGGCAAACATCAATAAAAATTCTATCATAACTGTCTGCAAATATGTGGAAATCTCTTTTAAACAGATTTAATTCACAAACCTCACAAAAATTCCAGTGTTTTCTTCCTGTGAAGAGCTTTGAAGTGTTTTTTGTTTTGTTTTTGTTTGCCTGGATCAAAACTGTGTCCCTCTGACTTACAAATGATTGTTGGTGCCAGATGGGCTGTTTTGAGTATTTCTATAGCTGCTGATCTCCTAGGATTTTCTCGCACAACAGTCTCTAGAATTTACTCAGAATGGTGCCAAAAACATTCAGTGAGCGGCAGTTCTGTGGACGGAAATACCTTGTTTATGAGAGAGGTCAACAGAGAATGGCCAGACTGGTTCAAACTGACAAAGTCTACGGTAACTCAGATAACCGCTCTGTAAAATTGTGGTGAGAAGAATAACATCTCAGAATGCTATTCTGAGATGCGGGTTGGCGCTGTTTTGACGGCACAAGGGGGACCTACACAATATTAGGCAGGTGGTTTTAATGTTGTGGCTGATTGGTGTATGCCTTTTACTATTATACTGTATTAAATTATGTGATATACAGTGCCTATGGAAAATAATCATACCCCTTTGGAATAGTCACTTTTTTGTCTTACAGCCTGAAATCAATATTACAACATTCAAGTAATGAAAAAAAAAAGCCGACTGTTCCAAGAATTTATAAAATAAGAAAAACTAGAATAGCAAGGTTGTCGACTTTGTTTAAAAACAGTGGCAACGAAAAGTGGCAATACAACTAACCTAAAAGCTCATCTAAAACATTACCATCCCATCCAGTTTTCCGAGCTGGGAACATAACCCGCAGTTGGAGATGGAGAGGGGCCTTCCCAACCTAGATTGGGGAATATTTGTACACTAATTCTTGAGGAAAAATTGTGGCTCTCTGCTCGACAACTGAAGATGGGCAGAGGGTTAACATTTCAGCACGATGATGACCCTAAACACACCGCCAATAAACAATACAATGGGAAGGTCAATGTGCTTGAGTTGCCGAGTCAGAGCTCTGACCTAAATCCAATAGAAAACCTGTGGATGGACTTGAAGAGAGCAGTCCATCACTGCTCACCCTGCAATTTGACTGAACTCGTACAGTTCTGAAAGGAATGGGAAAATATTATCTAATCTAGGTGAGCGAAGCTAGTAGAGACATATGCCTTTAATCTAGTTTTTTATCATTTATACATTTTTGGAACTGTTGCCTTTTTTTAATTTTTTTTTTATTACTTGAATTTTGGAAAGCAAAATTTGTCAAATAAAGCTGGAAAAAAACTTTTTAATGGGTTTTGATTTGAAAACGTAACTATTCCAAAGGGGTGTGAGGAATGTTCAACAGGCACTGTATCGGTATTATATTGGCCCATCGGCAAGTCTGCTCTCTGGATTTCGGCACTGGCCATTCAAAAACCTATTTCGGTCAACCTTTGCTGAAAAGATTTTTGTGAACTTGTGTGAATATGTTGTGAGTCTGATGTCTAAGCTGTGTTTCATTTGTATAGGAGAGACGGTGACATCACATGGTTGCATTGAGCCGGATAAAGATAACATTCGAGAGGAGCCCTACAGCCTCCCACAGGGCTTCACCTGGGATGCTCTAGATCTGGGAAACTCTGCAGTGGTACGACACGTAAACTTCTAAATATCTGACTCTTAGACATATCAATTTATACCAGACTTCAGGAAATAACATTGTCTCTAATAATTTCATTTCTCTTTGTTTGTCTCTCTCTCTGAAGTTGAAAGAGTTGTACACTCTCCTAAACGAGAACTATGTGGAGGACGATGACAACATGTTTCGTTTTGATTACTCACCTGAATTTCTGCTCTGGTAAGGCAATACATCCAAGAATGTAATTTTTTTTTTTTTTCTCTCTGTAGTTGATAAAATATTTTAATTCTAAAGCAGTGGTTCCCAACCGTTTTCCTGGAGGTCCCCCAACACTGCACATTTTGTATATCTCCCTTTTCTGGCACTCCCAATTCAGGTCTTGGAGTCTCTACTAACAAGCTGATGAGTTGAATCAGGTGTGTTTGATTAGGGAAATATCCAAAATGTGTAGTGTTTAGAACCACTGCTCTTAAAAATTTAAAGGAAGACATTTTCCTGCAAAAAGGAATAAATGGAATGTATGTGGAAATGTCTAGTGAAGCATAGTTGTCATTCTCTCTCTTCACACTATTCTGCTTCCAGGGCTTTGCGTCCTCCAGGTTGGTTGCCTCAGTGGCATTGTGGAGTAAGAGTGAACTCCAATCATAAGCTAGTTGGTTTCATCAGTGCCATTCCAGCCAATGTACGCATCTATGACATGTAAGCAGTCTTAAGCCTATCTACATATAGGTTTAAATGATTTTATTTAATTTGTGCCAAAATCTGAATCCAGAAGGATATCAGAGTGGATCTGAAAGTTTATCAGGCAAACCAATCACCTATTTATGGAACCCAAAATTGCACCCAAATATAAAAATACACTTTAGATGCTTGTTAATTTTACTGGTAAGTTAGAAATCCATCATCCATCCATTTAATATTTTGCTCACATTATGCAGACAGGCACCAAGTACATACATGTGAAATTTATCTATCAAACTTCTACTGCTCTTTGATCCTCCCAGAGAGAAGAAGATGGTGGAGATAAATTTCCTGTGCGTGCATAAGAAACTTCGCTCGAAGCGAGTGGCTCCGGTACTTATCAGGGAGATCACCAGACGGGTAAACTTGGAGGGCATCTTTCAGGCTGTGTACACTGCAGGAGTGGTACTGCCTAAACCTGTGAGCACCTGCAGGTAAGACACAGATTTCCTCTCAAAATATGTATTATGTCTGTACATTTAGAGTCAAATACAATGAGCTATTGGTGTACATGTGTGTAGGTACCACTGGCTAGCAAATGTTACTGTTTAATATGAGACAAAAAAACAAAATTTCCTCCAGGGGGTGCTTGGTGATTTCAAATCTCATAACATTTTATTGGAGACATTTGCACACTATAATGTGTAATCTTTAAAAAAAAAAAAACAAAATGCAGTGATCCTGCAGTTTCTTAAAATGCCTTATTCAGTAATCTCAAATGACCATAATTTGTCATGTGTCACCAGAAAGGGGGACAGTAATGATTATCATGCGGCAATGCTATCTATGTGCTGCTTTCAAGGAATATTCTGGGTTCAATACAAGTTCAGCTCAATTGACAGTTTTTGTGGCATAATGCTGATTACCACACAAAAAAAATTTCAACTCATCACTTTTGTTCTTTAAAAACAGCAAAAAACAAATCGAGGTTACAGTGAGGCAGTTACAATGGAAGTCAATGGAGGCCAATTTTTGAAGGGTTTGAAGGCAGAAATGTGAAGCTTATGATTTTATAATCATGTTGTGTATTATTTTAGCTATTACATTCTTTAAATCATTATCAATAGCATTGAATTAAAAATATGTATACCTATCATACCCAAAAAAATTAGACAACTTCCTGGCTGCAATTCCCCAGCCAGTTTCAGTATCCTGTTTCATGCTAATTGCCATTCTACTTGCTTTCTGTTTCTGTCGTAGGTACTGGCACAGGTCACTGAATCCACGAAAACTAATTGAGGTGAAGTTTTCTCACCTGAGTCGGAACATGACTATGCAACGCACCATGAAGCTGTATCGACTGCCTGAGGTGTGTGCCAATCTGCCTTTCTGAACCTCTGTTATTTGACAATTGCTCTAAAATGTCCTTTCTTCTCTTTTAGCTCTTCTGGATATGCTTCTTTCTTTCTTCTCTATTTCCTTCTGGTGGCCAAAAGTTTATTTCCATAAGAGCAAAATCTGTACATTATTCCAAACTTTTGGATGGCAGTGTATATCTGTTGTATAATATCTTGTCTCTGTTTGCCTGTAGGCTCCTAAAACTCCAGGTCTGAGGACGATGACTGTGAAGGATATCCCAGCGGTTCACCGTCTGCTGAAAGAGTATCTGAGTCAGTTCAACCTGGTTCCTGTCATGAGCCCAGAAGAAGTTCAACATTGGCTGCTGCCCCAGGAGAACATCATCGACACCTTTGTAGTGGAGGTACAAAATTAAAAAGCCTCAAGAATACACTGAAAGCTATAATTATAAACCTCAGAATTCAACCTTCATGCATTTTCTCAAATGTTAGGTCAAATCAACTTGATTAAAATCTGCAACAACACTGCTCACCTAAAAGCTATAATACTGTAGTGAGGTGAAGATATTATATTCCTTACATTCATGCAATACTGTAGATGTGAATGTCTCATGTTAACGAGGAACTGGAGTTTGTGAACCAGTTTAAAGAATTTAAATGGTTTATATAAAATGTATTTCAGATTTTTTCCTGCAATTCAAAAATATAGCTAAATAAAAATGAAAAAATAAAATACAGTGCAAAAATATTTTAAATGATAAAATGTAATGAATATTTTCAAAAGAAAATGTTTTAAAATATTTTTGAAATATTTAAAAGTTTTACACTTTTACTCCATTACCGGTACAATAACAGTATTTTATTTTGTTTTGGCACTGATAGGCTACAAGGTACCTTCATAGGCTACATTGATCCTCGTAGGTTCTGAGAGGGTTTCATGATAAGTTGGATATTGGGTTAATTTAATGGACTTTGAATGTGCTGTAGAGTCCTGAGGGGAAGGTGACCGATGTCCTGAGTTTCTACACGCTGCCGTCCACAATCATGAACCATCCTGTGCACCGCAGTCTGAAGGCAGCCTACTCTTTTTATAACGTACACACCACCACCCCCCTGCTGGACCTGATGGGAGATGCTCTCATCCTCGCCAAGACGGTCAGTCACTGAAAGCCTGTTAATAGCAAGTGATAAGTCTTGTACCTTTACCCTGAAATCTAGGAACCTATTACATTAATTTGCACTATTGGACAAACCAGTTTTGTTTAGACTAATTAGAGATGAGACTGGAAAGAACAATGTGTAATGGACAGGTGCTTCAGAAGAATGTGTTGGATGCCCTCCTTTTGTAGCATTTAAGACCAGCACATTTATGTAATCTTTCCTTGTCTCATTGTCACTGTAGAAAGGATTTGATGTCTTTAATGCACTGGACCTAATGGAGAATAAGACTTTTTTGGAGAAGCTCAAGTTTGGCATTGGAGATGGAAACCTGCAGTATTACCTCTACAATTGGAAATGTCCCAGCATGGGCTCAGAAAAGGTACAGATTTTGAATGAATTTCTTTATGAAGGCTAGAGTGAGTATTGGCATTGTTAAGTTCATGCAATAGGTGGCCACAGTGCAATTGGGGATCTTTCTCTCCCAAAGCAGCATGGATTGACCAATATAGTTTTTCTTGTGACAATACTGATTAGGGATAGTTCCCCCTAAAATAAAAATTCTCATCATTTACTCACCCTCATGCCATCCCAGATGTGTAACTAATTTTTTTCTGCTGAACACAAAGATTTTTAGGAGAATATTTCAGCTCTGTAGGTCCATACAATGCAAGTGAATGGTGACCAGAACTTGACAGCTCCAAAAAGCACATAGGCAGCATAAAAGTACCAAAAGACTACAGTGGTTAAATCCATATCTTCTGAAGTTATATGATGGGTGTGGGTGAGAAAGAGGTCAATATTTAGGTCTTTTTCTTTTTTTTTTTTTACTATAAATTTTCCTCCCAAACCACAAGGTGGCAATATGCACAATGTGAATTGCCAAAAACAAAAGAAGAATGTGAAATATTCATTTGTTTCTCACCCACACCTATCATATCAGAAGACATGTATTTAACCACTGGAGTTGTGTGCATTACTTTTATGCTGCCTTTATATGCTTTTTGGAGCTTCAAAGTTGTGGTCACCGTTTACTTGCATTGAATGAACAAACAGAGCGGAGACATTAAAAAAAAAAAAACTTTGTTTAGCAGAAAAAAGAAAGTCGTACACATCTGGGATGGCATTAGGGTGAGTAAATCACGAGAGAATTTTCATTTTTCATCAAGTGTCTGATAACTGATATGCAGAACCTATTTTTAATTTGTTTTCTGCTTTTAGACACCATAATAATAACAATAATTTTTAGCCTTTATTGAAAATGTACATCTGTCTAAGGCTCTTAAGAACTTAATTTTAAGTCTTTTGGAGACTTTGCACAATTTGTCTTTCACGATTTGATTTTATATTTGTTTTGGGCTAAGTCTAACTTCATCATGGAAAAGTGTAAATATTGGTTAAAAATATTGGTCGAAATGATCTATACAAAGCAGGCGCTTAGTTGTGGTTTAACGTAATTTCTCTGATTCACAATTTGCCTTTTTCCAACATGTTATGTAGTTATCAGAGATCAATATACAGTTCACAGAAAGTAGCTAATAATTGTATACAGGTAATTACACAGTTTAATTCTTCACACCTGATGGTGAATGTAATGCTAAACTAATTGTGTTATCTTCCAGGTGGGTTTGGTACTGCAGTGACCCATTCCACCATCCGTAACCTCTATCTCGCATGTCAGCGTGACCAAGTTATGACATCACGCACTGACCACCTGACAGATGCTACCAATGGACTTCCAGACTGAGGAAGGAGAATTCATCGCCCATTTTTACATTTTAACTATGACCTTTTGGACCTGCGCTACTGCTGCCAGGCTGAGAGAGGATGTGATTTATCCTCTTTCCTCTCTCATTTCTCTCTCTCCCTCACTTTTTTCTTATTTCTCTCTGCGCATGGACCTAAAGCCATTGTATTTACTATCATGAGAGATGAGGAACCTTAATCTGTTATAATTGTTAATAATTGTGCACGCACACAAACACACTCATATATAACTACGAGAAACACTCACAGAACCCTGATGCAAAAGTATTGTGCAACTCACATTCTTAGATTCAACTTATACAGTATAACATGTTTACCCTCCATGCCCAGTGGGAGGCGCTTTTGCAACAAAAAAAAAAAAAAAAAAAAAAAAAAAGGATGAAATTCTTCTTTTTTCTCAGTGTTTTAGAAAGGACTGAAAAACAAAAGCGATCAAGGACACATAAAGATTCTTAGAGGAAAAACTGCAAAAATCAAATGAGATAATAAAAATCCAAAGTGGACATGAAAAAGGGCTGTTGTCTCATCTTATCCTCATTTTATTGCCATGGAAACGGTTTCTCCTTTCTTTTGACAAACTTTGACCAACTGATGGGTGCAGTACACGGTGAGAGAGCTTGTTTGTCTTGGTTCTGCTTTGTCATTGCTTTTAATTTGTCCTCTAATCAGTTCATTGCTTATTGGACGCTAACTGCCTGTGATCCCCTTTTACTGTATTGCCAACAGAAAAGCACCTATGTAAATAAACAAGAAAATAAGGTAAACCATATGAAATCTACAACTGACAGTGATTGAATCTACAGTGGGGGGGGGGGGTTCATCATAAATGAGCAATGATGTTTTGGAGGAAAGGGAAGGGGTTGTGAAGTTAAAAGGTTAGTTCACCCAAAATGAAAATGTCATTGATTACTCACCTTCCTGTTGCTCCAAACCCATATGACTGACCGACTTCCATGGAACAAAAAAGAAATTCTGAAGAATGTTGATGCTGCTCTTTCCCAAACAATGAACATGAATGGCGACTGAGGCTAATGTTCTGCCTAACACACATTAACAAGTCAATGAGTTTGGTACAACATCAGTGTAAGTAAATAATGACAACATTTTTTACAACATTAATTTTGGCTGAACAATCCCTCTTGGAAGGTAGATTATAACTGCTCATAAAATTTTACAACTCTAGAAAGATTATCGAATATCCTTATAGTATTGAAATGTACCCCAACTCTATTTTATCAGATTATTGGATCTGTCCAATAAATAGATATCAATTGTAAGCAGCAGAGGAAGCTGTCAAGTTTTATGACTAACTGGCAGTATCTACCGGTACTCAATGGTGTGGTTTTCTTAAACATTGTATTGGGGCAAAGTAAATGGGTAAATTAAGGACATGGCCTACAATGGAAGGGTTTTATGATGGAGTGAAAGATGGCAATGTGCAAGGTTTTTTTTTTTGTTTTTTTGTGCTAAATAAAAAGTAGCAGATGCTTTGACAGTTTGGGGTTAGGTTTGTTATCAAGAGTTTGTGGCCTGTGGGAAGTCACATTCTCATGGTAGGTCTGAGCAAACTACCTACAGTATGGGCAGAAATGACTGCATACAGAGGGAGACTTTATGTAGTGCCTAACCATGTGCTGTTATTTGCATTACATTTGCATTTTAAGAGCTGTCTGTAGATGCCATTATAGGGAATACCTAGATTATAACATTTTAACAGTATTTAAGTTCAGTCAGACCTCAGTGGGCTCAACATGTTGTGTTGTGTTAATGTTGCGTTAACCCCATGACTAAAAGTGCCAGTGACGAAACAATGATAAATGTTCCTTTTTTCCCCCTGTTGTGTAGAGGTGCCTTTTATAGGCTCTAGTACCACATAAGAAATTTTATGTTCATTTGATGCTTCATGAAAGTGACTTAAACTTTCACCTCCACTAAAAATGTTTAAGCTAATTTATGACCAGTTAGATTTCTATTATTTGATTATGCCTAAGCACATGACAGTGCCCTGCCTGTCCTATAACATAACAATTAGCTGTATTTAGAAAAATGAATAAAACCTGTCATTAACTGCAGAAACTGTACTCTCCTCCCAACTTGGAAATTGAGGTATCAGGCTTATGCTGCGTTCCATTCAAATCTGCTGTGGGATATTCCTTCTTGATATGGTCAATCTCCAACCATAAATGCATTCCATTGCCAGATGCTCGGAAGATGACGTTTAAGGAAACAAAACTGCAACGCTCCCGTTATCTTAGCAGGTGTTTGATTGTCACTAGAGATGTCTCTTAGTAACCCAATTGTAATTTACGATAATTCCGATAGCAGGTGAAGGCAGCAATATCACAGTTGTTGTTAATCATATTAACTATGGACATGTTCCATTAATATTTGACAACAGCAAATGTGTCCTAAAACACTCTCTTTATTTTTAAACAATATACCTATTGTTTTAGAATTTGAACTTCATTTTGGGACATGTTCTATTTCAAAAGATTGCTTGTGCTATCTTTCTATTTTTCTTTTTTTTTTATTTATTATTATTTTATTTTTTTTATAAATAGTTCAAAGACAAGCATACTTTTTTAAAATGTAGCTTAAGTGTCCAAATACATTTTGGGACCACTGTATATTAAAGTAACATTATACATAATGGCCTACATTCAATACACTATTTTATTCATTGACTGAATGCTATAGAAAATGTTTACATTGTGTTACTCTATGCTCATCTCTGTAGGAACATGTGGTATATGTGAGTGGTAGGTGGTGGGTTTTTTGCACTCTGTCTTACAAATTCAGACCTAGAGCAGGAAATGATCAAGCTAAGAGAGAACAAACAACTACTGTATAAGGTCTTGGCTTAAGCTCA
The DNA here is from genome assembly GCF_019703515.2 of Myxocyprinus asiaticus. NCBI lineage: Eukaryota > Metazoa > Chordata > Actinopteri > Cypriniformes > Catostomidae > Myxocyprinus > Myxocyprinus asiaticus. The sequence continues at coordinate 28,343,541 of NC_059357.1, read as the reverse complement.
CTTAAGGCAGTTTAGAAGAATAGATATTTAGGTTAAGGATGAGACATCCCTTTCGAAGATAAATAATGTTCCATTCACCAGATATCATGTTGACTGTTGACTTTTACTTATATATATATACTGTATATAATTATAAAGACTTATAATTATACACTTACACTACCAGTCAAGTTTTGACACTTGGATAACATGTTTCTCATGATCTTTTAAAAAATTTTATTTATTTTTTTTATCTGTAGGCTTATGCTTAAATATTTGAAATAAGTTTTTTTTTTTTTTTTTTTTTTTTTAGGCAAATCAGAATTGTGCCTGATTTTTATTTTATTTACAAAACTAAAAATGTATTTATTTTCAGATGGTTGGTTCTTCCCCTTGATGATCTGAACAACATTCCTGGGTTAAAGACTTCACTATAATGATATATTGCTTGAACATTAGTGCGTGTTTTTGAATGATGACTTTTGATTCCACTGAATTTGTTTCAGTGATAATAGCCTACAGCAGGGGTCGGCAACCTTTTTGACATGGAGTGCCATTATTTATTTTCCTGATCAATGGCTGTGCCGCCATTGTGTGGAATGAAATCTTAAATATTTCTTATATTATGTCATTGCAGCATTTTCCTCGTTTCATGCCTAAAAAATCTATTGCCCTCTTGTGGTCTGAGGTTCGTAACCGCCTGAGCAACGCAAGAGCGCACGTCATTTATGTACAACGGGACTGCGCGTTGGCTAAGCGCTCGCGTCTGCGTTTGCATTCTTGCAGCCTTTGAAGTGTGACGAGACTCAAGCTGCGTGTGCAAGCCATTCGCAAACCGATCTACAACCTTTTAGCCCTTTTCAGTGAATCGCACCTGCAGAATCCTAAAACTTCATTTCCAGGTTTAATTTATATTTTGAATAGACTTGAAAAGATTTCTGAACCCCACGATGTGGGTTTATGTTTTATGTTTTAATCATTTAATGTCATTTTGAGAGTGACCATGGAGACAGTGTGCCTGTATGCTGGGTTGGAAATCTCAAGGATTAATAGTGGTGTTTTCCTTATTATATCACGTGTAGTTTTGAAATAAAAAAAAAAACACGGAATGTAGGCTGTAATCCGCGCAGCCTGACCGAAGCAAAGCGTGTGCGTTCGGGCGATTAACCGAAAGTGAAGCGCTGCAGGCTCGTGATGTGCGAATGGCTTGCATGCGCTGCACGAGTCTGTTGGGTATAGTCCACATTTTAACTTTTTGTTTAGCCTCCCATTCAGCTCATGAAAACTTGCTGCGTCATCATGAGGAAGGTTTACATCAAGATGTAGACCGCAATGCAGGTGCGTAATTTACATAAATAAAATAGTCTACTCCTTTCTCGCTGTTGCTGGCGTACCAGTGATCACAGTATATTGAGGACAGGACCCCCACTAAAGTTAACGGGGCCATTTACAACGTTTTCAACTAAAACCAGAAAACATTTTATGCGTTTTGGCTTTTTGTTTACATGACAACGGCATTTTGGGGCCTGAAAACGCAAACTTTTGAAAATGGGTTTCAAAGTGCATGTTTTTAAAAACTATGCCATCATCGTCTCTGTGTAAACATACAAAAATGCGAATTTGTGAAAACGATGACGTCATGCGCACGTGTATTACATGTTCAGTCTATGGGCATGCACGCAAGTACTTCAAAACAACGCGTGAGACAAACAAAACTACAATGGCGGACTACAGGACTGTGTTTGTGCTGCTCAAGATTATGAGTTTATTGACGCTTCTCCAGCAAAGTGTAGATTTACTGCATCACTACTATGACCAGCAATCTGCATCTTCATTGTTAGTATTCGCCGCTCTGTGGAAGAATGCTTATGTGCGCAGGCGCGTAGTGTTTCTTTACAAAGTGACATTGCCAACTACTGGCCTGGCATGCATTTTTTAGTCGTTTTTGCAGATTCGTGTGAACGGGGATCATTTTGACAATGTTGTCGTCTGTACGCGAAACTTTTCAAAAATGCAAAGGAAAATTTTTTCCATTTTAGTACATCGTAAACATACCCTTATAATACTAGTGTAACCCACTGTCAACTGTAACCAACAATGGTTAAAGATCTTGTTTTTGCCAGAATTTAAGGACAGACATTGGTTCCCAAACTAATACAAATCTGAATAACATTTCTAAAATGAATCATAATCATGAACTGAATTAATTTCCATTTTATCTAGTATACATTTAAATACATTTAAAATACATTTTTATTTTTAAATACATTTAAAAATAAAATACATTTTATCCATTTTATCTTTGTCTAGTTTATTCGATTCCATTAGGGCCTAGTCTGCTCAGCAAAAGTGTGGTGGTAAACTGCTATAAATGAATAAATAAATATATACATGCATACATACAGTACATAATTAGCCATTTACAACTAGGGAAATATTCTGAGATCAGCTAACCATAAAAACTGTCTAAGTCGAATACCAACAAAATCTCTCAAAGCTGAAACTGCACCACTTCAATAAAATTGAAGTTCATCATGGGATTGTAGTTCATTCCCTCATTAAAAATGATAAGTCATGTACGCTTGTCTTTTTGTCTGATTTTCAGATGCGTTTTTCTTCAAATTGAAGCTTATAATCTTGTCATTCACATTGGACCTTGTTGGTTTGTCTCATGGCTTAGAACTTTTTATGAAGACTTTTATGAAATCCCAGTGGAAAAAATGAATGGGAAAAACACTTCCGGATGCAAGAAGGCTGAAAGTGGGCATGCACTGTTGTGCTCTATTGTACAACCCTAATTCCCAAAAAGTTGGGACAGTATGAAAAATGCTAATAAAAACAAAAAGTAGTGATTTGTAAATTATATTCACCCTTTGCTAAATTGAAAACACTACAACTACACATTATATGATGCTTTACCTTGTGAATTTCTTTTTTTTTAATTTATTTTATGTACAGTTATTTAAAATCAGATGATTGCAACACAATCCAAAAAAGTTGAGACAGGAGCAATTTAAGACTAATAAAAATTTCACGAGTTAAAATAACAAAGTGATATGAAACCGGAGATGTTAAACAGGTGAGCCTCCAAAAACAGCCTAGTCCTTCAAGAGCGAGGATCATTTGAGACTTGTCAAATTGCCAGCAGATGCTTCAGCAAATAATCCAGCACTTTGAGAACAGTGTTCCCCAAAGACAAATTGGATGGAGTTTGGGCATTTCACCCTCTACAG